>NC_090929.1:1578401145-1578709535 GCF_040938575.1 Ambystoma mexicanum | reverse complement strand
ACAGGGCCTCAACATCAAAGTTGAGCGGGGAGAGGCAGGTCATGGGTGAAAATGGCCATAGGGATTCGCATAGCCATGGGCAGTGACTGGGTGGGTACATGACCAAACAACACAGACAAGCTATCATCACCTATCCAGCTGTGCTCATTTTCAGTAATTTGGCTCATAGGTGGCACTTAAGCACCACCTAATAACCAACACTAAACATGGTTGAGGGTTGTAGAATGGAATGGAGGAGTATCCCTGCAATTGGTCTTCCATTCCTAGTGAAAAAAGGGACAGTGGGAAGGAAATCACGCTCACCCTGTCTTAGGCACAATTCCACCTTCACTTCCCTCACCCCAAAAAAGCAATATAAAAATAAAAATGTTTTTATATCACAAATGAACAGATGGGACTTAAGTTACTAAACTACTTTAAAATGAAAAGTGTAGTAGAGACGTAATTGCACCAGATGCGAAAACCTGGAAGCCGCCCCCATTGATCTAATCCACTAACATGATTAAATGTGTTTAATTTCATAGCAAAAGCTTCACTCGTGCTGGAGAGTACACATATACTTCCTTCCAATATTCATTTACTCATATAAAAGCAATATCAGTAGAAAACCAAATTCATGATGTAGCATGTAGGTGTCATCCAAAGGAATTCAGGAAATGTGCTTCATAATTATATTTGTGTTTGATGTGTGAGTTCAGGGTGAAATAAATCTCGTTTTAAGGCTGCAGCGAGAAATCAAAAGTATAAAAATAAAATCTCACGTTAAACAAAATTGGATGAACACATTTTTAATTCCAGGTATTGGCCACGGTATTCGAACATGTGTTTAAACTGCATTTTCCAGCCTCAGTACCGCACCGTTAAAGTTTGTTGGCTGAGTTTTTACCCACAGACCTTTAGGAGAAACTTTAAAAACTGTACTTTGATATCTGACTTCATAATTCTTGCTTCGGGCTCCCCACCAACACAAGGATACACTATTGGTAAAATTAATCTGTTTTCTTTTTCCCTTTGGGAAAAAGAACATGGGCATTCTAGAAGCAGCAGTTTTCAACAACACGTGAACCACAGTTTATCTTAGCCTGACTACATCTGATGCTATTCCAGGACCACAAAAGCCTTGCAAGTCCTACTAAATCAGATCACCAGGTTTTTTTCCCCAAAAGGAAAGAGACACCAACGATAGAAAGAAAACCTCACATAGGTCACAGTCAAAGGACTCTGCATTGTTTTCTAAGCTATCCACTGCAAACCCAGTCTTACCTTCATGCCAAACTCAAACCATCACCCACTCAAAAACATCAAACAAGCAAGCCAGCATCTCCAGCATATTCCACTCTGCTAATTGACAAGCAAACAAAAACAAGCATTTCCGAGAGCATGTCAAAGACATCTCTCAGCTCTCTTTTCATAGAGCAAATCAAAGAAAGAGAAACCTGTGGAAGCTTGGGGGGTTTGCTCACTTCAAATAGTGCCCATGGGATCATTCGATCCCAGTCTTTCCAGTCCTTGTCTACCAGTTTTCATAGGATTTGTTTTAGGGTTTTATGGAGTCTTTCTGCCAAGCCATTGGTTTGGGGATGGAACACAGAAGTCTGCAAGGTAGTGATGTGGAGTAGCTCTTTCACTTCGGCCATAAGCTTACTCATAAATTCGAACCCTGGTCTGTTAGTATTTCCTTAGGAAAGCTGACCCTGGAGAAATTCGGTAGAAGATGTTTACGGATCTGCTGGGTGGTACTATTTCGCACTGGGAATGCCTTTTGATATCGGGCTGCATAATCCACAATTACAAGGACATATTTATTGTCTAATCTGGATGTCTTGCGAGGCCCAATTATGTCTCTACCAATTCTTGAAAATGGGACTTCTTTGATCGGCAACAAGTTCAGAGGGGCAAGTGATGGAATGTGCGTACTGGTCTTTTGACACATTTCGCACATCTGTATGAACGTTTTTATATTGGCGAGGATACCTGGCCAGTAAAACTTCCCACTAATATGTGCCTGGGTTTTAGATTGTCCTAAATATCCCCGGTAAGATTTCCAGTGCAACCTTTTGGTGGCTCTTGGGTATTATCAGTTGTGTTTTTACTAAACCTTCTGTAGATGTTTCTCTTCTATAAAGGAGGCTTTGTTTAACGAAGAAAAAGGGACTCCCCTTATCTAAGTCTTCTTCTTCCAGAATTACTTGTAGAAAAGCTTAAGCGAGAGCTGGATGATGTTGCTGGGCAAAGGCTTTGTCTGGATAGATGGTGGGTTCTTCTCCCTTTCTTTCTTGAATGTTAGTGAATCATAAGCTTCTCCTAAATTACCTCTTTCTGTTTTATCTGTTTCACTTCCTTTAAATTGAAGAAATAGAGCTCTTTCCAAAATTCCCAGGGCAATTTGATCTCCCCTCCCCGACGTACCACAAAAGGGATCGCGCCATGAATTTGTAAAAGAACCTTCACATCTCCCTGATAGTCGGGATCTATAATGCCTGCTAAAATATCTATCCCAAACTTCCATGCTAGGCCAGATTTTGGGGCCACTCGGATGTAAAAACCCAGAGGGAGAACCAAAACCAAGTATGTAGGAATCATTCCTCTTTTCGCAGGGGGAATAATAGCTACCCTACTGCTACAGATATCAAACCCTATTGATTCCTTGGTGACAATGAAAGGGTTAGAGGCTCTCTGACTAAGCTTTTGGAATTGTAGGATTCCCCAATTAGTTTCAATTGAGTAACATCCCATCCCTGGCACCATATATAAGGAACCCATGGTAGCAACAGTAAAGACAGACACAAGTGATCACAGTTCAAGGGTGTTTATTAAACTGAATATGCAAGTTGGAAAAATGCCTAATCTAAACCTAAAGCTAAGATTGGAGCAAGCTACAACCATAAAATGAAAAATAAGGTAGGCCTAGTGGTGTCTTGTCAAATAAAAGGGCCTATACTAAGAAAAACGTATTGCCAATCCTTACAACTAAATACCAAAAACGAGTGTGGGATAAGGTTTACAAGGAAGAAAGAAGTGTTCACAAATGATAAATTAGGCTTTGTAGCTGGGGTCTCCCTTCCCCAAGTTTTGAGCACAGGACAAAGTGGGACACCTGAGCACAGCACACTCTTGAGCTTTCACAACACGGACAACAGTTCCATTCTCAGCTATCAGGACCGTCGTTGGTCAAATCTCTTTTCTCCTAAATGTGTTTTGCCTGCAAGGAACTGATGCAAACAAATGAACAATTAAAGAGTTCCTTTCCGAATGGACAATGGGTGATTCTTTTTCACCCCCTCGATCCCCTGCTTCTGGGTCTCAGATCCTAAACAAGTTCTTGAACACCAGCCTCCCTCCGTCATGTTCACTATGTTTTAACTTGAATTCACAAGTCTTAATGTCTTTTTAAACAGCTCGCTGTGGACTTTCTCTACCGGGTTCACTCGTCTCAACACAATGTTCATTGGGACTTTAGAGTTCGGCCCTTTCCATCTGCATCCCTCCATCGGGTTCACTCTTGCCAATTACACACAATTGCTTTGACTTTCTTATGAGTAGGGACGAACTTCCCTTAGCTTTTCAACTTCTGCCGGTCAAAGACGTTAGAAGATTCAGAGGATCTTACAAGACCCTTGTGTGACCACTTTGACCACTTTCTTGCCCTGTTCCCAAGGCCTTCTGGTAACAGTAGTTTCAACAGTAGGGACATCACCAAGAGTTTCTCGAGTGAGCACCCACGTGGTGCCGGACTCCTCTGCAGCTGGTTTTCCCCTTAATTTTCACAGTTCTTTGAAAGTTCCTTAAACTTGCTACTTTGCAACTTTCATTCAAAAAATTCCACCTTCTTATCGGCTACTCTTGTCTCTGGAGTCATGGCCGGTACCAGGGTGGCAAATGCCTCTCCCTTGCTTGGATATCATCAAAGGAGGGCCCTGTGTACCGTTGACATTTGCTGCAACACACACTGGCTATTGTTCACGATTTTACAATTCCTATCACAGAGGCTTTGCAGGCTTGGGCCAGAAAGGGCGATTTCACTTCTCGCCTTGTCACCCTTTTCTCCTCCTCTTGAACTGCTGTATATGGATAGCTGAGTCATTGTGCGATCTGCCTTGCTCGTACTGTGCTCTTGTGCTCCACCTTTCATCCCTGTTGGGAAGGGAAAGGGCTATCAGTTGTGTGTGATTCTCATCAATTGTGTGACTTTGCCTGACTTTTGGATTGGGACATGTCAGGCTCTGGTGTTAGTCCATTGTCTTTCATGATGTGTGAAAGTATTTGTGTCGGAAAAAGGGGGTTAGTGTTTTGGAATATCCTACGTGGTAGGTTGGGCAAAAGGTGTTATAGGAAGGGGGATCCCATGTCTCACCAGTCAGTGTCCCACTTCCACTACCCAAGGACCCCCCGTCCATGTGATCCACGCTCACTGGTCGACCCCCAGGAACTGGATCCAAAAGCAATGGCCGTGTCCTGGACACTTGGATGACAGTTCCCGGGGACTAGTTAGGGAGACACCTTCAGGTTTCTCACACACTGGATCACACTATTGTGAGCTTCATTACAGAGGATGTGACACTGATTTGAGATCTATGTGTTTGTTGTGTAAGAGGTTATCCCTTTTAATAACTTCCTTATAAAGTCCTTTTTGTCCTTTGGCTGTGCTATGTTGATCTGAGGAGAACCTTGAATAAGAAGTGATTGGACTGGTGGAGTCAGGAGGCTGACCAGGCAATATTGTGCTAGCCAGTGCTTTGCCAACCTCAGTAATTCACTCCAGCTCAGCTGCTCTCAGTGTATCTAAGGGGGATGGGTCCCACGTTGTCTTCTTCGTAAGAGTGGGCATGGGGACTTCAGTGCTTTACGATGAACCAAGCCTAGAAAAGTAGGCCTTTTTCAGATGAGCAAAACAAAGGGGGGTCTGGGAGTCTCTCGACCAGCATGAACACGGCCCATTGACCTGTTCTTTGGTGGATGGCCCATGGAAGAGTCTCAACCAAGTCTTTAGCTCACTGTCCCTTTCACAGAGAAGAAATATCCCTGCATCTCAGTCTTTGTCCTACCCTGAGGCAGTCCAGCACCGAAATGTTAGTCAATATTTCTCTGAAGAAGAGTACTAACAGCAACCTCAGACACCTGTTTAGTCGGGCCTCATCAGTGAGGTGGAGCTGTGCCTCTCTAAGAACAGTGAGCAAGGGGTCCACGTCTGGATTTCCCTGATAATTTAGGGTGAGACCCAAAGTTACTTAATATGCAAAACAAAGGGGGGTCTTGGAGTCTCTCGACCAGCATGAACACGGCCCATTGACCTGTTCTTGGGTGGATGGCACCTGGGAGAGTCTCAACCAAGTCTTTAGCTCACTGTCCCTTTTACAGAGGAGAAAAATCCCTGCATATCAGTCTTGGTCCTGCCCAGGGGCATTCCAGCACCGAAATGCTAGGCAATTCTCCTCTGAACAAGAGTACCAACAGCAACCCCAGACATGTGTTTTGGCCTAGTTGGGCCTCATCAGTGAGGTGGAGCTCTGCCTTTCTAAGAACAGTGAACCAGGGGTCCACATCTGGATTCCCTTGGTAACTTGTGTGAGATCCAGAGTTACTTAATATGCAAAATAAAGGGGGGGGTGTCACGACCCTCACCCAAAACCCCCTCTGGCAAAACCATTGGCCAGGTGGAATCAGGACTCGGCCCTCTAGAGCCTGGCATCCTCTTCAAAAGCCCTCATGGGGCCAGTCCTGCCGCCTATGGTGCCAGGCTCATAAACCATGAAAAACAATGTGCTTGGGACTACTTTATTGTATTGTCAGCCAACATGGAGGCATCCACATAGCTTGGTTCATAAGAACCAAGCTATGCGGTCTAGTGTTTTGGGTGTGGTAGCTTAGGGACTACTTTACCTGGACTATTTTATTGGGGCTATTTAAACCACACCCAAGCAAGACAACACGCTTCGCGTTACTTTGCAGCTTGCAACGTGACGCTCACTGTGTCCAGCTATTCCCTGGAACCTCGGAGAAGCATTACCTGCAAGGAGACAAACGGAACATCATTAGCAGCAGCATCTTACCTGCAGTCTTCATCTTTAAACACTTGCAGCTACTGAGAACAGCTTCCTCGAATCTGCACGCCTCCCGGACAGAACGACCTGAAAGAGGAAGATAGAGGCAACGTTAAAGAAAGCAGTAGAGACATTTACAAATTATGAACTGCTCAAAAGGCTTATCTGGCTGGTCGCCTCTTGGCTGGCACCACTCCGGACATTCCACTCGCGCTGAAGAACACTACGACCTACAAGGAAAGAAAACACAGGTTAGCAAAGGCAAGACTTTGCAGCACTGTGCATAGCGCTTACTTACCGCATCATAGTGCTCTTAATGCGCCATCATTTACCAGCGGGGCTCAACCAAGCCAGTTCGCCGTGCTGAAGCTCTGCATACCTAAGGGAGAAAAAAGAGACGTTTTAAACAAAGAAAGGCTTGCAGGATAGCAACAAAACTAAATAAAAGCAATAAGACCTACCTGAACAATATCAAACGGGCCGGCGTCAGTGAAGTAACTGGACCGCACTCGCCCATGAAAGACAACGCGCCCCTGCAAAGAAGGCAGGACGGAGAGTACGCCTAATTCTACTCCACGGCAGAGCCTTACCCGCAGACCACATGAGGGCAAAGCTGAGAAGCATACCAGCGAGTAACCCGGCTGGGTGGTGTCCCTGTGGATACCAGGTGAGCGTAACAGGGGTCTGGGAGTCTCTCGACCAGCACGAACATGGCCCATTGACCTGTTCTTGGGTGGATGGCCCATGGGAGAGTCTCAACCAAGTCTTTAGCTCACTGTCCCTTTCACACAGGAGAAATATCCCTGCATATCAGTCTTTGTCCTTCCCAGGGGCAGTCCAGCACCAAAATGCTATGCAATTCTCCTCTGTTCAAGAGTAGCAACAGCAACCCCAGACACATGTTTTAGCCTAGTCAGGCCTCATCAGTGAGGTGGAGCTGTCCCTCACTAAGAACAGTGAGCGAGGGATCCGCATATGGATTCCCCTGGTAACTTAGGGTGAGACTCAGAGTAACTTAATATGCAAAACAAAGGGGGGTCTGGGAGTCTCTCGAGCAGCACGAACACAGCCCATTGACCTGTTCTTTTGCAAATGAGGACAGGCTGCGTTTCAGAGAAGAACTAAGCTGTATTTTGGGCCCGATTCAAAGTGACTTTGCACTGCCGACACAAACCCTGATTCATGGAAATGTGCAAAGTGTATTTCTGCAGTGCAAAGTCAGTGCAAAGTCAGTACAAAGTCATGTTTGCAGTGCAAAATGACTTTGCACTGTCTTTGCACTGCAAAAATACACACAGTTCCATGAACCAGGGTTTATGACGGCAGTACAAAGTCATTTTTCAGCAGTGCAAAGTCACTGGACCTAGGCTGGCCCCAATCTGACTTCTTAGCAAGTAGTACAAATGGAACATGTGTGCTAATTATTATGTGTTCCTTGTTTAAACATCTGGTTGAGATAGCTGAGTGCAATTTAGAAAACAATATTCTAGCAACGTAGCTCTCTGATACCTCAGGTCCTAACTTAGCTCTTGCTGTCCCTGATGGTTATTCTATCCTTGTTAAGAACATGACTGCGGGCATGGGTGGTAGGGTAGCTATAATATTCAATTTTCTGGCCATACATATTGAAGCACCTGACAATTCAGAACTTCTGTTAATGAAGTTGTTGGTTAATCCTTGTGTTACTTATATTTTTTACATTTTGTATAGACCACCTGACAATATGCCATTCTTTGAAACCCAACTGATTTGCCCCTTCACGTCTGTACTTAAACCGTCTTCTTATATTCTGTTACTTGGTGACTTCAACTACTGGCTGGATGATGGCACAGGTTCAGTTGCCGACTCCCTCAATCACGCAATAGGGAACCTACATTTTTGTCAGTATGCCAAAGCATCAACACACATACAATAGACTGGGTAATTGCCAATGGCATACTCATTAATAAGCCTGACATAGCTCTGATGTCCCTGGTTGGACCACTTCTTGATTAGGTTTATAGTGCCCATTTCAGGTTTGAAACCAAAATGGCATCCCATCTATACGCTGACTACTAAACACAATATGTGCAAAGTCACTAAACTGGCCATGCTCACTTTTTTGAGTGCTTGATAAACTTGTATCTGCGCAAGATATTGCTGAGCATTATCATCAGTCCTTACAGTTAACCATCAACAAGATTGCTCCACTTAAAATTGCAGTTCCCACACTAAGGTTAATAAACAAAACTTGTTTACGCTAGAACTATATAAATTACGAGCTGCAAAAAACAAAGTCTACAAAAGCTAGCTCAGAATGCTATCAGATACAGATGAGCTTCTTGACTATGTCTAAACAATACAAGAATGCCCTTATCAAAGCAAAAAAGTAATACTATGAACTTCGTATTGCCTCTGCCAATTCAGACTCTAACAAACTGTTTAAAATATTGTTTGAATTGGAGTCTAAAAATGTTAAACCACATAACATCATCTTGCAAGATGATTATTGGTGTACTTCCATACAGGAAGCCCTCACAAATAAAATTCACACCTTGCAGCAGGCAATCTCAAAAATAATTTCATCTATGTCCATGCCAGCTGTAAATAGAGACGCCTCCCTGCCAGATGGTCTCTCATTTGAAATTTTCAGAGGTCTCGGACAAGATACTGCAGCCATCAACTTTAATGGGGAGCCTTGCCCTGCAGCTAGCATTAAGGATTGCACCACTGTCCTGGTAGTTTCTATTACTACATTCTGTGGGGTTATATGAAAGCCTGAATAGATATAAATGCAAGGCCAGGTTAGGCCTTACTGCAAAATACACTGTTGTTATGACTAGGCCCACTGGTGAATGAAAAGCATGCTTAAAACTTCAAAACTGCTAAATGTGCCTAGCAAATCGAAATTGAGGTATTTCTGCAGTTGACACAACAAACATTGCATCATGGAAAAGGAACATCACTGTGGTGGCTGAGAGACAACAGCAGCAATTAACTTGTATCTGCCACAGAAAAATGAAAGGCTCATTCCCCATGGGAAATGTGACATTTACCAGCCCAGAAACGGACTCATGTAAAGGGGCTTACATGTGCATCTGCAGTCAAATCAAGACATGAAGATAAAATGTTTGTTGCTAAAATAAACATATCAGGGAAAAGACTTGCTGTATTGCGAGATGCAATGTATTGTGCGAAATGGCGCGTTTATAAACATTAAAATAAATAAATTAATTAAAATAAATAATATGCTTCACATGCAAAATACCTGCAAAGGATTAAAAAGGCTATTTTTCTATCAGGGCAATATTAAAGGCTTTATTCTCTGGAAAGGCAGGACTACAGTTTCTATTCAGAATGACCTCACCCACTACAACGTTGGTTTGTTGTTATTTGAAAGTCAATGGGCCTCGTTACGAGTCCGGCGGTAACCGTGCCGGAAAAATCAGCAGGCTACCACTGGACCCTTATTATCATTCCACCTCTGTGATTCCCAGAATCACTGCGACATTACAACCCCGGGACCCGGGAATTCTAGAGGTAGAATTCCTTAAGTACCCATTCCCTTGGAGTCCCATGGGACTCCATGGGGATGGGGATAATGGAAACACTGGTTCCGTCTATGACGGAGCCAGTGTTTCCCTTTGTGCCTGCAGGCGGGTGGTGTAAATCCCGCCAGGTCAGACCTGGTGGGAGTGACACCTCCCGCCTGCAGGACTCTTAATCAGCCGGTCTGTGAAAACATAAAAATTGATATGAGGCTGGGAAGCCCAAAGGAAACACACCAACACAGGTTACAAAGGACATACAAGTACTTTATTTAAAAGCTACAACAGTTACCAAAAAGTCAATTGACAAACGGATAGCTATTCGGCTCTCAGAGTAACGTAACAAACTTCAACGAAGGTTCGATGCATTAGTAGAGAGACCGTACATTGGAATACTTGGGCTTTCATATTCTTTATCCAGCCCTGGCCAACCCCCTCGCGGCTTAACCATTCTTGGGATCAGGCCTATAATCCCATAATGTATGCATTTTGATCAGTTCCGCTGATACAGTTGTTCATTTACACATAGGTCAGGGATAGGACAAAGTCTTAGTTCGCGACCCGACAAGTGGCCTGCAGGCATATTACTTATTCATGTGTGCGGAGGTCACAACGGCCAGAATCTCACTCAGAATGTCATTCGGCCTCCATTTTGATGTTCAGGGTGACTTCCACATTACAAGAGAACCTAAAATGGCGGCTAAATCCAAGATGGCGACTTACACAATTTCTTCGTTAAGGTCAAGACCTTGCCGCAGAGTCTATTTACATGACATTTTAGACAACTTGGCGTAGGCCAACACACATTCAAATACTGCGATAGGAGGCATAATATCATTTCAATTCCAACAGACCCTCCTTTTGGCCTATGCCAAGTGCTAATATCATTTCTAATACTTTTGCAAATAACTCCATGCGTTGTCATCCATACATCCGAATCATTGTCTGTAATATCTATAGCCATTAGGTCGTTCATCAGAACCTCTTGTAACACGAACTCTTTAGATGCTGTATCTGGGGCATATATTCTACGCCCTATTGTGCTCACTGCTTGGGCACAACATCCCCCTAGCATTCCACATATACTCGGAAGACATTGAAAACAGCAACAAAGGAATAGCAGGATCCCCAAAATAACTAGAATAACATAAAGCACCTTCCAACCCCAAGATCGTAAAGAATCCCAGAACCAGGTGCTAAGATTCCAATCTCCTACAGGGATATGTACTTCAGAACTAAGAGTATGCAAGTTCTTTATTGCTTTAAAAATTGTCGGCGAGGAATCTGGTATGAAAACACAGCAAGCGGACCCCACTAATTTGCATACTCCACCTCGTTCTGCCAGAATGACATCTAATGCCATCCGATTTTGGAATGCTACCAATCTTATTGCTTTTTGTTCTAAGGTCATATTGTAGAGTATGTCTGTGGTCCGGTTGATCGTTCTCTCCAGTACCCTTGCTAATCCCCTAATGTTCTCAGAGTTTGTTATTTGTCCCCAAAAGGGCACAACTGATTTCACTATATCTCCCAATACTTGCCCAGGGGTATCTCCGTTCTTGTCCCGCCGTGGGCGAGCCTTAGAAACCTCCAATGTACTAGCTATAAATACCCCGGGTAACAGTATTCCTAAATAACAGGTTCCCTGCCAATCCTTGGGCAACCAGGGAAATGCTAAACTACCACAAACAAAATAAAAAGGCCCCCCTACATACAGAGGCCTGTTTTCTCCAGTCAAATTTACAATGTTCTTACAACCTTCAAAATCTCCCATTGGCCGAGTGCCATTTCTTTGTACACAAAAGGGGACCGAGTCAGGGCTATGATTTATAGAGTAAGAAGGAGGTACGGCGTCCTTATTGCCTATCAGAGGCATTTTAATAATGAAAATAAAGTGTCGTCACTTCCTGAGGGAAGCGACGTGTCGGAGGCGACGGAAGTCGCAGAGCTTGAAACAGTATTTTCCGGATGTGATTTTTCAAGAGAGTGCGGAGACGAAATGGACTGTTCCCCAAGCTCCTCGGGCTCAGAGAAATTCTCTGACGCACTCACAGCGCTGTTTGCTACTCCAGGATCAGAGACTGTAGCATCAGCAAGGGGTTCTGCTTCTTCTGTAACGTGTGGCGTCGGGTGAGGAAGTTTCTTGACATGCGTCGCGTGGATCCAGTGCTTCTTTCCAGCCACCCACACTGCTGTCCGGGTGACCAACAGCACCTGGTAGGGTCCCCGCCAGCGAGGCGTGAGACAGGAAGGCCTTTCGTAGGCCTTCACTAGGACCCAACTTCCAGGCTGTATATCGTGTCCTGGGCCTGTGAACCGTACAGGTAAAGCTGAGTGCACCTGGTGATAAATGAAATACAGGTTTTTAGTTAACTGGTTACAGTAGTCTACAAGCAATACATTTTCCACCTCTCTCAGGGATTTAGGTTTTGGGAGATCCCAAATGTTAGCAGGTCTCCCCATCACTACCTCAAATGGAGAAAGCCCAGTCTTAGTTTGAGGTGTGGTACGCATAGCCAATAATGCAATAGGTAAGGCATCTGGCCATTTCAGTTTGGTATGGGCACATGTTTTCGCAAGCTTATTCTTTAAGATACCATTGTGTCTTTCCACCAACCCAGCACTTTGAGGATGTCTAGCTGAGTGAAATCGTTTCTCAATACGTAAGGCTGTGCATATCTGCAAAATTACTGCTGCAACAAAATGAGGACCATTATCCGACCAAATTACCCTTGGGAGCCCAAATCGAGGAAAGAATTCTTTTACCATAATCTTTGCAGTGGTCATGGCGGTAGCATCTTTAACGGGGAAAGCCTCGACCCATTTACTGAAGGCACAAATAATTACAAGAACATATTTCAAATTGTTACACCGTTCCATCTCAATAAAATCAAAGTGAATGACCTCGAAGGGAACAGAAGGGAGCCCAAAGCTTCCCCTTGGAGTTACTGTCCCCTTGCCCACATTGTGCTGTAAGCAGATCATACAATTTCGGACATGATGTCTGGCAGTCTCCGGAATCTTGTTATTCACCCAAACTTGTTCTAACATTTTCGTGATCTGGTGAGCACACATATGTGTAGGACCGTGTGCCATCGTAACCATTGCCAGTACGTATGAATCAGGGAGCAAACATTTTCCTTCAGATGTATCCACTCAACACCCATCATCATCTAGTTTCCCCATTCCTTCAGCCCACCTTTTATATTCTTCTACTGTGGCATCAGTTTGAATATCTCGCACAGACCCAATACCTTCGTCCATTATATAAGCATCTCTTATTTCCCTCAAAGCATACATGTCCGTGCTAAGGTCTGTGGCCGTTTGTCTGGCTATCAGGTCCGCAAAAGCGTTCCCTTTCCCCACATCATCTATGACCTTACAATGTGCTGCACATTTCATGATCGCTAACTGTTTAGGGAGTGAGAGTGCCGAGAGTAATTGCACTATCAAGGGGCCATGCTGGATCTTGGTCCCATGTGAGGTCAGGAACCCTCTTTCCGACCAGAGCCTTCCAAAGTTGTGAGCCACCCCAAAGGCGTACTGGCTATCAGTATATATATTTACTATAAGCCCTTGGGAGAGTTCACAAGCTCGGGTCAATGCTATAATCTCTGCGGCCTGCGCGGAGTTATGCAAAATTCTCTTAGCTTCAACAACTTTACTCAATGTAGTAACTGCACAAGCAGCTGTAGATGTACCGTCTGAAAGTTTGAAGCAGGAGCCATCACAAAACAGCTCCCCTTCTGCATTGTCCAAAGGAGTATCTATAAGATCTATCCTGCCCTTCGTTTCTTGTTCAGTGGTATACAGGCAGTCATGTAATTCTTCATCACCGCAAACAGTGTTTTGCGGGAAAGGTAAAAGTTCAGCCGGATTAAGAACACAACACCTCTTAATTTGAATGTGAGGGGCAAACAGAATTAATTCATACCTTGTTAACCGCGCAGAGGTGAGGTGTTGCGTTTGGGTTTTATTCAATAGGATATCTACAGAGTGAGGTACCATCAAAATCAAATCATGGCCTAGGACCATTCCCTCACTCTGTTTTACAGACGCGGCAGCAGCAGCGACAGCTCGCAAACATCTTGGCAAAGCGCATGCGACAGGATCAAGGGCGGAGGAGTAGTAGCCGCACGGCCTATTCTTCCCTCCGTGTTCCTGTGTTAACACAGCCAAAGCACATCCATCACATTCATGCACAAACAACACAAAGGCCTTGTCATAATTTGGAGTACCCAGAACCGGTGCAGAGCATAGCGCGGTTTTGAGAAGCTCAAATGATCGTTGATGTTCCGATTTCCATGGCAGTGGCAGAGAAATGCCCTTCTTCGTCAAAGCCAACATCGGTTTTATCACTAGCGAAAAGTTTGGGATCCACAACCTACAATAAGAAGCCATACCTATTAAGGCTCTGACTTCCTTCTGTGTATTTGGAACAAACATGCCAGAAATGTGTTTTATTCTTTCAGGTGTCAATCTTCTCCCCTCCTTTGACAGGAGGTAGCCTAAATAGGCGACCTCCTGACAACAATATTGAAATTTTTTGAGCGAAGCTTTATGACCATTTTTAGCTAAATGAACAAGCAACAGTACAGTGCCTTCTTTACAAGCACTCTCAGAGTCTGCAGCCAAAAGCAAATCATCAACATATTGAAGCAGCGTACAAGTAGGTGGCAATTCAAGGGTGTCGAGCTGCTCTTTTAAAGCTCTACTATAAATGCTTGGACTTTCAGTATACCCTTGAGGTGCCCTGGTAAATGTAAATGAGCGTCCCCCCAAGGTGAACTCAAACAAATATCTACTTTCCTTATGTATAGGAATGCTAAAGAAAGCGTTTTTTAAATCCACAACGCTGAAGTGCGTAGCCGTAGCAGGGATCATTGTCAATATCGTCGTCACGTCAGGCACAATTGGAAATTGTGTGGCGACAACTCTGTTAATAGCACGAAGATCAATTATGAACCGGTATGGAATTGCATTGTCGTCTTTCTTATATACAGGCAAGATCGGACTGTTACACAGACTACCTGTAATCTCCTCGATCACCCCACGATGCACAAAATTGGAGACAATGCATTTCAAAGCACGCTCGCCCTCAACTGATATTTTATACTGTGGAATGCGTGGTAGTTTCACTCCATGTTTCAAAACTATTTTAACGGGCTCAATCTGTAATACCCCGACATCATTGTCGTCAACCGCCCATAAACATTCCGGGACAATGCTAAACTCAGGAGGTAAAGGTCGAATCAGGAACTGAGAATTAGGAAGTTGCTGTGGTGAAACCGTCAGCCGTACTCCATCAGAAGAACAATGAATTACTGCGTTCAATTTTTTTAACAAATTCAACCCCAGCAAATTCTCTCCACAGTTCGAAGTGAGAAGAAAAGGGCAATGGTCCATAAAGGGACCCAAAGAAACAGGCACCAGTGAAGAAACCGGACAGACAATTGGTATACCAGAAAACCCTACGGAAACATTTGTTTGCCCTGACAGTGGAATGTTTGGAACCCGGGAATGATCAATGGAGCACTTTTGTGCTCCAGTGTCTATCAAAAACTGGTGTTTCCTATACCCTACTAATAATTCAACGTAGGGGCCTTTCTGATTAACGGGAATAGGTGAAGGTTCCAAACCCTGCTTCGGGCAATCCTAATGAAATAGAGCCTCGTCAGAAGGAAGCTCTTCAGAAAGGTAGGCAGCAGAAGGGTGATCAAATATGTTCCTCGAGTCCACACTCGAGGTCTGATTTTCCTGTGAAAAAGGTAGCTGAGGATCTTGTAAAAACTGACCTCTATCAGGGCCCCCTGCTCCAGGGCGGCCCCTAGGTCGTCTACCCATATTCCCAAATGCACTGTTTGATCTTTGTCGAAGGACGGGGCACTGTGCTCGCCAATGACCTTCCTGGCGGCAATAAGCACATTGATTAATATTCACAGGACCCAAAGGAGCATTTCCTTTTGGGACATACTGACCTCTGGTCTGTGTCGTGCCTCCTCTGGGGTTTCTAACAATTTGTTGTAATAATACTTTGGTTTTCAGATCTCCTTTCCTCTTTCCAATTTTGTCCTTCTCATTATTAACACGGTTCTCATAATACTGAGCCATGTGCAAAACCTCAGATTGAGATTTTGCCTGCCAAGCGCTCTCAGAGGACATAATCTGTGACTGGATGTCAGGCAACAATCCACGTACAAATTTGTCCACAAACAACCTTTTCCCATACTCTGTACCCAAATCTTGTCCACTGAAGTCAGAAAATACCTGCTCGTATCGGTTAAAGAATTCGGTGGCGCCTTCAGTTTTTCCTTGAACACAGGCCGTAAGGGATATCCACAGCGGCGGCACCAGTCCCAGCGTCGGCGGGGATCTCACCTTTTGGGACAAAGGTCGGAGGAACCTCTCTCATAGGCAACTGAGATATAGGTACCTCCGGCCGCTTACTAAGCAACAGAGCCAGGTCGAGCGCTAAGGCGAAAAAGCCCTTTTACAAATCCCCAACAATTCTATGGGGCAACTAACCTTCATTCTTACACATTCTTCTTGCAGGTACTGTACCATTACCTGAATTACCTTTCTTTGCATTTCTACTGTATACTGACTATACATGTCATATACTTCATCTGGCGGAATCGATGAATCCGAGATCCATCGGATCGCATCTTTGGTACAAATTCATACTTCCTCAGGTGCCGATCTACGACACGGAAGGAACCGTTTCTGTACATACATACTATCGTCTTCGTCATCCTCATCTCGTGACTTTTCAAAGTCTTTCCTATACTCAAACAATTTTTCAACATGCCCATATACTTTCTGCTCTGTGTCCCTCGAAAGTGCCAAAAGCATTCAGATCTCTCACTCCTTGTGGAAGATCCGAATTTTGTAATCTACCCCACATCATACATAAATGAGTCCCCAAACCTTGGATAAAGACATTTTTCTCGGGAAAACTATTCAAATTAGATGTGGAAAAAACATTTACTTGATCACCTTTCTCCATACAGTGCTTAGCCCATGCAAACAATTCCTGTTTTTTATCTGCAGAAACAGTATTACGAGTGACGATCTTTGATCCTGCACCTGGATCAACTTCAGTCAATACGGGGCCACTCGAGAGCGGAGGTGCAGGTAAATTTAATAAAGGTGCAACTATCGGTGCAGAAGGAAGGGGTGGTGCGATAGGTGGAGGAACAACAACTAGAGGACTAGGAACGATAGGTTGTACAGGGGGAACAGGAATAACAGCAGGAACAGCAGCAGGAATGGGCAGAGCGCCCAAAATAGGAACATACGGAGGTGGCGCAGAGGCACCAGGCCTGCGTTCGTTTAACAATTTCTCAATAAATTCTTCGGAAACATGGAAATCTTTAGAGGGGTAAATTTTCTGGATTCCAAGTGAAAAAGCCCTATCCATATTTTTAACTGATTCTGAATGTTTTTCTTTATCATACAACAACGCTTTTTCGGCATTTGTTTTATGATGGCGTGCATGTTTGTCCCTACTTTTAAGCTGCTGTAACGCTTCCTTTTTCCAATTCTGTAAAACATCAAAGGCTGCAGGTCTAGCCTTCTTTTTTAGCAAGACTGATTCTAGGTATTCAATACGGGGGATCTCAAAACTGCCGTTGATTGGCCACTGAAATTCGGAGGCATGTCTGGTCTGTCTGTGCCAAATATCATTAAATACTATACTACCAATGCCATACTTACAGTACATAGTACATGCCGGCGACCCCTCCTGTGGTGCAGGGCGGCTAAATTCCAAAGATTGTCGATCGCTGCGGAACAGAGCCCTAAAGCAGCTAGACAATTTCCCAGGCATTTCACAAAAAATTGGTTTTACCTGGTCAATAATTGTGTCTGCAGATACAATACGCCAAATTCAAATTGTCAGGGTTAAATTAAGAGCCGGGTCACGACTGCACCTGACCAAACCTAAGGAGGACCGTACGGTTTATCAAAGAACTTACCTAACGAATTTTACCTTGTGTTTGGTGGTTTCGACAAATCTGCATGCCTCAAAAATGGACCCTCGTCAAGATGCCGTCTCAGACCACACGACTATCGTCCAAGGATCAGATCGTGCAGCGCTGCCGAGGTATCGCGTCTCGTTCGGTCGGGCCCGCAGAATCACACCGTCCGATCCCGGTTCGATAGTCTGCGTCAACCTTCAATGATCCGGCATCAATCTTGAGGGTCCCTATTCGGGCGCCAACTGTGAAAACATAAAAATTGATATGATGCTGGGAAGCCCAAAGGAAACACATCAACACAGGTTACAAAGGACATACAAGTGCTTTATTTAAAAGCTACAACAGTTACCAAAAAGTCAATTGACAAACGGATAGCTATTCGGCTCTCAGAGTAACGTAACGAACTTCAACGAAGGTTCGATGCATTAGTAGAGAGACCGCACATTGGAATACTTGGGCTTTTATATTCTTTATCCAGCCCTGGCAAACCCCCTTGCGGGTTAACCATTCTTGGGATCAGGCCTAGGGTTCATTGCCAGGTCAATCCCATAATGTATGCATTTTGATCAGTTCCGCTGATACAGTTGTTCATTTACACATAGGTCAGGGATAGGACAAAGTCTTAGTTTGCGACCCCGACAAGTGGCCTGCAGGCATATTACTTATTCATGTGTGCGGAGGTCACAAAGGCCAGAATCTCACTCAGAATGTCATTCGGCCTCCATTTTGATGTTCAGGGTGACTTCCACATTACAAGAGAACCTAAAATGGCGGCTAAATCCAAGATGGCGACTTACACAATTTCTTCGTTAAGGTCAAGACCTTGCCGCGGAGTCTATTTACATGATATTTTAGACAACTTGGCGTAGGCCAACACACATTCAAATACTGCGATAGGAGGCATAATATCATTTCAATTCCAACAGGTCCGGAAACAATGGTGGCGGTGGTTTTACTGCCACTGTTCTTTATGGAACGGCAGGGTCGTAATGAGGCTCCATATCTCTAAGGCTGTTGCATCCCAGGACATGGGTAGCTTTGAGTTTTTATTCCTGAGCCTGTTACTATGCAGAACCCTGAAAGAAGGGTCAAAGGATCTGAAAGCCTTGGTCTCTGGAAGAAGCAGTAACAATGACCATTAGCCCGGGACAGAGGCTAATGGATTAATTGCAGCCCAACAGATTTTGAACCATGTGGTTTCAAGAGAAATGAAACCAATATGGAGAAATGGGAACTGTGATGTGAAACTAAATATTATATATGTTAATTATGTGGTCATTGACTTTCATTGTGTATGTTATTTTCTGTAATAATTTGGAGACCAAGAGACTCGCAGACTTGAGACATATGTCATTTGAAAGCTAGTAACAAGCTGGTGATGTTGATGTAAATTGGATCCATGTGTGATTTCTTGAAATCATGTTGTGACCTGAATTCTATTTCTAGCTTCTCAGAAAAGATTTGGAAAGTGAAAGTTGGGTAGCTGATGGTTGGTTAAATTAGTTACTGAGAAATTAAATTTCAAAAACTATTATAATTTTTGTGTAAAGGGTAACAAATTATAGCATGCCTGTGCTATGGCATGCCCAAATACAAACAACTTCTATTGATCCGTCATGAGGAAGGGAATATTAATATCTATATACCATGTAATTTATTGGTAAATTACAACATTTCACCATGTATGGACCTTTATTTAAAAATGTAAATGGAAAAAAATGTAAATCTCAAAGGGGTGTTGAAAGATTCCTGTTCTAGACTCCTGCACCAATCCTTAGAGAGGAGCTGGACTTCGATGGTGGAGAGAAATGTAAATGTCCAATCCTTGTTGCGAGATAATGAGTTAGCACCTCCTAATATTAATTTTCCATGGGAGAGGCTTAGAAATGTCTTGCACTATGGAAGAGGGAGAGCTGCCTAAAGAAATCACCATAGGAGATCTGCTGAAAAATCATCTGGGTGGAAATATTGCAAGGGGGCTGGAGATTCCCATTGCTGGGGAGACCAGAAAACAGATGCTGTGTTGCATCCCGGGAGCCATAGAGGGATGGTTGTTGTTGGATACCATTGACTGAACTGCTGGCCAGAATCCTGTTTTTGTCCAAAAGCAAAACCCTGCTCAGTCTCCATGAGTGCCAAGCCCAGATATTTCCAAAAGTAGGTAGATTGCCCAACAAATTGTCAGCACTGGGATTTATTTAATTAACCTATTCCCTTTGGTTAGTGGGTTCCCTTACATTGGTGGGTGGGGGGAATTGTGTAGACCCTTAGCATATTTGACTGAAGATTGATTTAATTAATTCCCGAATAGATTGACGCAGGGTGAGTTTGGGGGAGTTTGTCAACACTTCTTAAGCTTTGTATTTAACAAAGGTATCCCCTTGGTCTCAAAACAAAATTCATAACTGTCCACATGACCTAACATGGTAAGTGAATGGGGGTTTGAAAAAAGAAATGAACATCCCCATGTTACTGTCCAACTTCCCCAACATGGGCCATTAAGTAATGGGGGGGTCTAAAAACAAATGTATAACTGTCCACATTCTCGCACAAGGCCTTTAAGTGAAGGGGGGCAGGGTGAAAAACAAAATTATAAAACATGTGGGATATATTGACCCACTCAATGCATTGCCCCACATTGCTGTGCTGCATTGGTGCAAAAAACAGCAAAATGGCTGTGCCGACTCTTGTGTGCGCCAGTATTTCAAAATTGCGTTCTTACAATCACCAGAAAAATGGCTGCACCACCCTGCCACACACATTTCAGGCAGGGGGGAACAGAGTACACACTGCAGGAATGGGCCAGTGAGCGCTGCAACATTTAGCATGGAATTAGGTAAATAGGCAGCATTACCTTGCTGAAAACCCAAACTTTTACACTCTTTGTAAAAGCTGCTTTGACGCTAATTCCATCCATTCATTTTGAAATCACTGTGATTAAAAAGACCATGCCATGCCCAGGATCATCCATTGTGTCTCAGCAAAACGGGGCCTAATTCCTGAATGACAGCACCTGTCAAAAATAACTTTGAAAAAGTAAACAAGAACTCTGCTTTTACTCGCACGGGAAAGTGTGTGCATTTCTCCACAATGTATCAAACACCAGCTGTCTTCAAAAGAACTTCAATTACCTGAGCCTATTCAGTTTCATGTATCAGTGTTCAGATAAAACTCATGCTTTCAGGAAAATGACTTTGGCGGCAATGCAGTATTGCAAAGGCAGATGGAGCTGCCAAACAAATTTAATGAAAGAAATGTTAGCAGTTTTTAACACATGTGATAACATGGGTTTTGCTGACTGAAGAAAAAATGGCCTATTTAAAAGTAAATTGTTAATGAAAGCATGCTTACTTAGCAATGTAAAAAGATTATTTGGCTGGTGATAATATACACATTGGTCTATTTTTATTCCACAGGTTTGTTAAATCAAGACTCAAAAATCAGGAAATAAAGACTTTTATATCAACTAGGCTGAGTTGGCAGCTCTAAAAAACCTGTTCTGCCAGTTGTTAGCCCTGTAACTTCCTTTAGAATGGCAGGTACACCATAAACTTCCAGCACAGGAAAGCGCTAATTGCCAGCTTCAAAAAGTTTGAATAGGCCAGGACAAAGGGAGTTCAAAAGCTCATCAGACATTCGTCTGTGCTCCAAGCTGGAACAATAGAAGTAATGGGACACTCACTTGTCAAGTGTGAAGGGACCATAAAACCTTCAATTAAGACTGGAAACCCACTTGCCTGGAAGAAATTGACAATTGGTGTCAGTTGGAGGAAAGGAAAAAAAATATCAAGTGAGAATGGACTTCCTTTTCGTTTCAAAGGCTATTTTATAAGCAAACTTTAAAGGCGTTTAACTCTGCAGCAAGAATTAGTAAAACTGTGAAAAGTGTGTAGTTTTAAATCTAACTTTATGTTCTTTCTGTTAAAACTTGGTAGAACTCATTACTGCATGGGGAACAGAAGTTATAACATATGACAGATTACGGGAAAAGTATTAATGTTGCAAACTTAAAAATTGGTACATGCATTCCTGGAGAACTTCAGGCCAAATATTTCATGTTTAGAATTATAAAAATGTATCAGAAAGGCGAAGCGAGGTCCCACAGACTTGAGAATTGGACTGATTTCTGCAGTACCTAATATGTAACCTGTGTGTTTAATTTGCCATAGATTGAAATTGAAGAAATGCATGTTTTTGGCAAAATCAGATTTTCAGTAAGGTAAATGTGGGAGGTTTCTCGATACTGTAAAAATCACCTCATAAACATGACATCCTTTTCCTGAAATCCATTCAGCGAAGAGCTAGGCGGAGACTTCTACCCTTGCCCAATCCTGTTATTAGAGGATGGCGTAGTGAATTCTGCCCCTGTCATTTACTGTGATGATGTCACCTGGCATTATAAATAAGAGCCCCTGACAACAAACAGGGACACACTGATTCCTGACTGATTCCTGATTTCCTGCCCGGCGTCCTGTCTGTTCCTGTCTTCTTGCAATTATCCATCCAGAATCCAGATCCCAACCACAAGGCCAAACCTTGCTGATCCTGCTTCAGCTAGGCCTCAATTTTTAATTATCCCAATATCCAAAGGGAACCTGTGGTGTTTTGGAAAGCATCCTGAATTTAACCTGGCTTGCTGCTCACTAAATGCAAACCTGCCATCCAGCTGATCTGTAGTATCCAGTAAGCAGAAGTGGTACCCGGTATCCAGTCCATGCTCGCTGATTTTGTCTGGCCGTCCTATGTTAGACAAAATCCCTGTGATGATCCAGAGTGCTGACTGTCCAAAATCCAAACTTAAAGTGGACTGTGAGTATCAATAGGAACCATAGAAAACCAGAGCATACCTTGCCTTGCCTTGTCCTATCCCAATCTCTAAACCATCCTATCCTTACCTTAGTAACTTGTAAAATTGTCAGAATCATTATTGCAACCCTATCACTGATTTCTATTGCTAGCGCCACCTCTGTAATAATTCTATCTTGTGTAAATCCTAAGCTATCAATCCTATTTTGAGTGATCGGACTGTTTCCACCAGGGCGGGCCCTGGGGAACTAGGATTGAACTCATGAATCAACACTGGAGCTTACTGTATCCCTCTTTGGTATTCTAGACTGAATGCTTTAGTAAAGAGTAAAACTATTCTTGTCCAAATTGATTTTCTTTTCTGTTTTCACTACCCAATTTTTCTAAAAATGCACCTCATACTACCTTGCATATCTCCCTCAGTTTAATAGCTAGATACTTCATTTCACCTCCTGATTGTACGTAAGATCTATAGCTACACCCCAACCAAAAAAACACACTCTGAATTTCACCCGTTTTTATGAAAATCTGTTTGGTTAATTTCAGGTGGGAATGAGCATTTTTGCAAAGTTTTACACGTGTTATTTTTACTATCAATTGTTTTAAACCTTCCATTCATTTTCGAATTGTATGCTTTTGCTCAATCTATTGTTTATGATTGCTTGGAACTTTCCAGTGTTGCTCCCGTAGAGAACTGTACTTATTTAAGGATTTTTGCACACAATCATTGTTTTATTCAACCATTTCTGAGTGTCATTTTAACATTGCAAGGGTTTAAAAGCCGTTTTTCTCTCTTGTTTGGGGAGGGAAATTTGGATTCAAATTTTGTTTCTTATTCCTCATTCCTGATGACCTGCTGCTTCCTGATATCTATTTAGAATTGATTATTTGTGGGTTGAGGAATGTTGCAGGGGGAAATCCTAACTTGAGTGCTATCTTTCTAAAAATTCAAAAATGTCTCTATTCTCTGGCGTTTTCTCTATGTGTTGCTAAAGGGTTAATTTAAGTGCATTGCCTACATTCCTATTGTTATTGTCACTACATTGGTGATTGCTGCCCCATATATTAAAAAGTGTATCATTTTCTTGAATTTTAAATAAATAAATAAATATTACCTTTACCAACCAGCCTGGTTCCTGGTCTATTGTGACCCGGGGTATTTGAAAAATGGGTGTGATATGAGTGGTGTATCATCTCAATATTGGATCTAATCTAACATAAGCATTTCAATTGCGCGCTGCATACTGGGCCGAGACTTAGGTGTGTGTCGCCTGATTGAAATCCTTAACAAATTTGGGGGCTCGTCCAAGATTTTGAGTTGGTTATCACCCATGACAGTTTAGCACAGCAGACCAGCCTGCAGGGTAGTGATACTTTGCGTGGTTGGAATACTGTGCTACAGTGTATAAGCGCCTCCTAAAACAAATACTCCAAGACCAGGCCGGTCTGTAAAAGTAAAATTAAATCAACCCCGAGATAATAAAAAAAAAAAAAACAATGGCCCATTACACCAAGCTCTCAGTGAATTGTACATGGCCCCAAAAATTAAAAAGGAACAAAGCAAAATTGCCAGAATTGCGGCCTACCTATACCTCCACATAGGAGTGATATGGGAAAAGCATTCTGAAAACACAGTCTGGCGCAGAACCAAATTGAATCCTGAGAGAAAATCAAGACTTATTTAAATTCTGCAGAACAAAAATTACAGGAGAGCCATGAGTTGGAGGCAGCATCTAGGGATGATGTAACAAGATTAAAAGAGGATCTGTCTCTCCTACAGCAAGAGAAGGAAGAGCAAGACACCCAATTACAGGCACTCAAAGAGGAGTGTCAGGAAAGGGGTGACTCTCTGCAGAAAGTCAAGACAAGCTGGCACAACAATTACATTTTAATAGAGCCTGTGCAGAGCAGATGGTTATCCTGAAAGGCCAGATAGACAAATTGAAAGAGGAAAATAATAAATGAATTGTGAAAGACCTCCACTCTCAAGAGGAATTTGATCAGGAGCACCAGAAATCCAATATTATCAAAAACACAAAGGGATGACCTGGCAGATCAGAGGGGCACCCTAAATCAAGAGAAAGATGCCCTAAACCAGGAAATAAGCGAGCTAAAAACCGAGTTACAGGAAAGTAAGTTGGCCCTCCAGGAACTAAATGAACTAAGAACAGAGCATGGGAAGCTACTGGAGTACACCAAATGGGTAGAAGGTGCTTTGACAGAGAACACCTAAGCCAAAGATACACAAACCCGGGATATGAATCTCCTGCAAAAGAAAATGTCTCAGTATTCCCAAAACATGCAGAAAGCGCAGAGAGTCAATGAGGCCCTCCGTGAAAAAATTGATGGGCTCCACCAACAAGTGGCAGCGCAAGAGCAGATAATTGAGACCAGCAAGGCCTTGATAGATGAACAAAAGGCTCAGATGTTTGCTTATTACCAAGAAATAGGGGCTGAAAAAGAAAAGCTGGCAAGGTTGGAGAAAGAGGGTGCTAGACTAAATCCTAACTTGAGAGACCCTGAACAGGTAGAGAAGGACAGGGCAACCCCTGATCATAGCATAAGGACCACTGTACTGAGAGACTCAAACCCCTTCAATACCATGAACACTGCCAACTTCATGTCTACTGGCTCACATGAGCCGCCAGCCACCGGGCTGGCAGAATTCAATAGATTTGGTAAGATGGGACTGACAGATCAGCGCCCCCCAGAAATTTATGGACGGGCATCCCTATACAGATTCCCAAATGTTAGGGCTGATATCTCTGACAAGGAAGACTCCTATGAGGGGAGGGTCAGGGAATCAGATCCACTGAAATGCTGCCTTCCAAGGGACCAATTGGTTAAATTTGAAGGGGAACTAAATTAAATAAGGCCCAAATAGAGCATCCTGAAGACCTCTACCCAGTTAGGGCAGTGGGGCGGGGGGTAATCTACCAACCCTGGGAGCAGGGGAGAGTCAGAAGACTCTTCTGAGCACGAGTGAGTCTGAGGGCGAGTGAACAATGCAGTCGCCATTCAGTTGGATACCTAACAGAGACCTTCGAATTAGCATCCGTGTGCTGCCGGACCATTCTATACATGACATCTTATTTGGCTATTTCAAAGTACATTCACCCCATTTGTTTCCACTTGTTCGTGCCTCTCACTAACTGCGCTGCTTACACTGTCCTTTGTGGATTTCTTCATACAATGTTGCCGCTTGCAACCTTGGTTCAAACACAAGCTGATTTCGTATCAGTTTCTCTGACTCAGCGGCTGTGCTGTTTTATTGGCGCAGCTTCCTTGCAGCAGCCAAGGACAGTACCATGGCAGCAATCACTCCACCCGGCCTGGGTTATTGATACAGGAGCACCCCGGATACCTTTTATGCACAGTGTAGGATTGTTCAGCTACAGTTCCAGATCTCTGGCTTCTCACTTTCCAAGGCTCATGAGAATAACAGTTTCTAGAGGTCAAGGTTACTTCCCTCCTTGCAATCCTCTCCAGTCTTGCCCCCTTTCTTCATGTGTTAAACTGCAAACATGGAACTGCCGCTTCCTCATGTGCTTTCCCTCACTCAGAGTGTGCTTTCCTGTTCTGCATGATCAGTAATTGCCTGAACTTGCCTGACCATGGTGTTGAGACATGTTAGCTATATGGCTCTGGTGTTAGTCCGTTGTTGCTCACAATGAATTGCCCATGAGAAAGTGTTTGTGTCGGCAATGAGGGCCGGGGGGTTGAGCTTCTAGGTATTCTACCTGTTATGATGGGGAAAAGGTGTTACAGGGAAGGGGATACAGTGTCTCACCCTTCGGTGTTCCACTTCCACTCCCCGAAAACTCCTCATCCAGGTGATCCTCCCGGGCTGGTCCATCCCTAGGAACTGGACAATAGCGATGGCCATGACCTGGCCACCTCGATGACAGATCCCTGGGGACTAGCGGGTGAGACACCTTCAGGTTTCTCACAGTAGCGAGTGGGACCAGACCAATTAAGGGCGGTTCACGAGGGTTCTACCCCTGCAATTTCTTTTTTAAATTATTGGTTAAAATTGTGCATTTTACCGCAAACCTTTTTTTATAAATTGGGTAAAAAGGAAAACAGTTTGCAATAGGTTTTGTAGTGTAAGTCACCAACATGCACAGGAACATTGTTCCAACCTATTTTCATGATGCCTTTGCCCACAATATGTGCAAGTATAAAAATGTGCTCATGCTGGCTGTGCCCATACATTTTATTCTGGCTGTACCAACATATTCCCATTTAAGAACATACTCATGTTTGCTTTGCGCACAATGGCAGTAATGATACAATAAGAAAATATGCCCATGCTGGTTCTTCATTATGTGTCAATACCTCCACAACATACTCATTGGTTTTACCAAAATGCATGCTGCAGCCTGAAAATATATCCAAACTGGCTGCACCAAAAGGCCAGTCTAGCTACATACTAACAACTTATCACGCTTGCTGTATCAAAGATGTCCAATATAAAATGTCATTCCACAATAAGAAATGGCTAGATTGGCAGCATTAAAATGCTAGTCTAGCTACATAATAAAACTTATCATGCTTGGTTTATTGAAGATGCCAATACAAAATGTTGTGCCACAGTAAGCAATGGCTAGACTAGCTGCACCAAAATGCCTGTCCAGCCACATGATAACATTTATCATGTTTGCTTTATCAAAGATGCCCAATACTACATGTCACGCAACAGTAAGTAATGGCTAGACTGGCTGTATTAAAATTCCTGTCTAGCTACATAATAACACTTATCATGCTTGCTCTTTCAAAGATGCCCAATGCACAATGGCATGCCACACTAAGAAATGGCTAGACTGACTGCACCAAAATGCCAATTCAGTTGCATAATAGCACTTATCATGCTTGCTTTATCATAGATGCCAAATAAAAAGGCCATGCCTGCCCCCTGGCGCGTCAGCGCCTCGCACAAAAACATAATCACATACTGTATGAATGTGATTAGATGTGTGTACGAGGCACTGTGACCCAAAGGGACAGCCATGGCATTTATCACTGGGCACATATGCCCATTAAAAATGCCATGCCTGCTCTCTCCTGCCCCCAGTGCCTCGCAGGCATACAATCAACGGTGTGTTTGTGAGTTGCTGGGGGCCCTGGCATGCAATTTTGTACTGGGCATCTATCATAGTTCCTCACACAAGCACAAAATCAATGTGATTATTTGTGTATGTTAGGCACTGCCTGCCCATTTTTTGCTAGACATTTATGATAGATGTGCAGTAACAAAATACCATGCCTGCCCCAAGGGCCCCACAGTGCCTCACAGACGCACACAATCAATGTGCGTATGTGTGTATGTGAAGCACTGTAGGGTCCAGGGGGCAGGCATGTTATTGTTTACAAGACATCGATCATAGATATTCAGTAAAAAAATACCATCCCTGTCCCCTGGGCCACACAGTGCCGAACACTAGCACACAATTAATTTGAGTATATGTATGTGAGGCTCTTTGGTGCCCAGCAGACAGGCATGGTATTTTTATTATTAGAAATCTATCATAGATGTCCGTAAAAAAAAAAACAAAAAAAAAAAAACATAATTGTCCCCCACAGCGCCTTACACATGCACACAATCAAAATGAGTATGTGTTCATGCGAGAGCACTCTGGGCCCAGGAGGAAGAAATGGTATGTATTACTGGATATCTTTAATAGATGTCCAGTAAAAACATACCATCCCTGTCCCCTGGGCCACACAGCACCTCACACACACACACAATCAATGTGATTATGTGTGTATGAGAGGTGCTGTGGGATCCAGGCGGTAGGCATGGTCTTTTTTACTAGACATCTATCAAAGATGTCCTGTAAAAAAAATACCATCCCTGTCTCCTGGGCCCCACAGCACCTAACACTCGCACACAATAAATGTGATTATGGCTGTATACAATGCGCTGTGGGGCCCAGGGGGCAGGCATGGTATTTTTTTACCAGACATCTATCATAGATGTTCACTAAAAAAATACTATCCCTGTTCCCTGGGCCCTACCTCGCCTAACACTTGCACCCAAACAACATGAGTATGTGTGTATGCGAGGCGCTGGTGGACCCAGGGTGCAGGCATGGTATTTCTTTTTTACTAGACATCTTTCATAGATTTCCAGTAAACACATACCATCACTGTTCCCTGGGCCCAACAGTGCCCAATAATACATGCACACAATCAACGTGATTATGTGTGAATGTGAGTCGCAAGGCAGCCCAGCGGGCAGGCATGGTATTTTTTACTAGACATCTATCATAGATGTCTATTAAAGAAATACCATGCCTGTCTCCCCCGCACCCCCACCCCGGACCCACAGTGCCTAACACACTCATACAATCAATGTGATTATATTTCTATGCGAGGTACTGTGGGCCCACGGGGCAGACATGGTATCCACCCATCCATACACATATTTAAATAATACTTTTACATAAGCGCACGTCACCCAGAGCTCCAGCTCCTGTCTAGCATGAACAGGAATTGGGAAGCAAGGTTCCTGGTGCCTGCACATGCACTCAGGGGCCTAATCATGGTGATAAAATGCCTTGGTCCAGCCTGCACTGTCTCTATGTGCGGGAGACACAGGGGCACCCCCTCACACATACAGACATGCAGTTCCCAGCCAGCATTTCTAATGGGCTATGAAAACCCGGGGAAGCAAAATGCCCTGCGATGCATGGCTCATTGATCCTGCGCAGCTGGGGAACAGAGCTGTCAAAGGGAAACTGTGTTTCCCCTTTGACAGTTCAGCCAGCCCAGGAGTGCTCCCTCAGCTGGAAAAAGCAACTGAAGGAGAGCTCAGTGTTTCACTGAGATGGCTCCTCTGTTCCTCCATAATAGGTGCGGGGGACGGTGGATCAACTCCCCCTGAACCATTATGGATGAGTCACCCCTGCTTTCAACAACATCCTATTTCGTGAAACTCCTTTGCTACATTCAACCATTTCTATCAAAAGAGAACTGTACACATCTGGCACGTGCTATCATCAGTGCAAAAATAGATTACTGTAGTAGTCTATTGTATGGTTCATCACAGGACAATATGACCCAACTATAGACAGTGGAAAACAGCGCAGTGCAAATTGTTAATCAACTCAAGCACAGGGACAATGCTAGAGTGGCTCGCACTGCTCTGCACTGACTTCCTGATAAAGAGCGTATCGCTTATCAGGTCATCGCCATTACCTATAATTGCCTTTACGGGAGTGCTCCGGTCTACTTGCAAATTAGACTAGCTTTGAAGCACAGCCCCCGCGCTTTGCGTTCTAACCACTACAATTTTCTAGTGAAGCCATGTGCTCAACTTGCCAGCTGGGTACTTGGGCCCTCATTACGACCCTGGCGGAAATCGAAAACGATGGCGGAAATGCAATACCGCCATCCAATACCGCTCGTTGCGACTATGACCCGTCACCGTAAAGTACGATGCCATTAGCGACACCGTAGTGAACGCCAACGCTAACTGCACCAAGTACGCGCACGCGCGCCATGCAAAACCGTAATTACCACCATGGCCCAACGGTACGCGAATTCTGACCCTAGCGGACATTTACATAACGCCATCAAGCATGGCGGAAAGTACCATTCCGCCATGGCGAGAAATACGGCATCATGAACCAACCGTAAATGGCCCTACTGAGTGCCTTTACACCACACCCTGGCCACATTGCACAACTCCTCGTAGGTGCAATGAAGTCACACAATGCAACCAGTGATATGCACAAGTCACCCACGCATGCCAACGAACAAATGAATGTAGGGGCTCCAAGTGCCTTGTGAGTGGCCATCCATATTTGGCATGTCACCATTGCCGTACTGATGCAGCACAGGCATGCGAAGGTTCAAGTACAGCAAAATGAACTGAAAGATGAGACAAAACAACAACAGGCCCCCATCGCCTGACACCAGTGTAAGGCAACATTCAAAGCAGTATCCTGAGGGAGACTGCACCAGCCCTGTACACATGCCAGTAAACAAACCAACCATCAGCATAAGCATGTACCACACAAGTTGGCAGAGTGACTGAGCAGCCAGGCTCATCTCAAGAGGGGCCAATGGGAGCTGCAGGGCACAGATGGCACGAATACAGAAGCTATTCCAATGGACATGACCTCAGTCTCCCTCCAAGAAACGCACGCAAACACAGGCACCTGTGACCAGCCATTTCCTGATAATCACATCATTCCACCAATCCACCTGGCTGACCGGCATCAGTTACACAAAAGCTAATCCCCCGCCCCTAAGCATGACATCATTAAAACAGTCATGATGGCAGCCCCTATCCCTGACCTTAGTGGGCTTCGTAGGCAAACGCGGCCAGTACAGTACCACGCAACTATACTCAGAAGCCGGAACCCAATGCAGATCTACTCACAATACATCGCTCCACAAATAGGAATATGCTACATTACTTCCAAAGAATAACGCTACACGGTTAACATCAGACTAAAATTTTAATGCACATCAAATTCACCAAGCCCATACAGCTATTAGGTCATAAACCCCGAAATATCTACATTACTGTGGGCTGCATCCGCAATAAATGACCAGCTTCTTCTTGTGTGACGCCCTGTTCCTTCATGGTACACAGGGGCTACATTCACGTTCAAAAAGGCAACATGGAAGCGCCTAGAACCGCAGGCCCGTCCCATTAGGTAGGCACTAGTCCAGCTGAAAGGTAGATATGTTGCTCCTAGCCACTAGTACTGCGTAAGGGCATGTGGCCCATTGGCGATCGTCCCATAAGATCGTAATGGTGCTCCACTGATGAACTCGAAGCAGCAGGTGTCGGGAGTAAAAGCCATCTGCAGGAGTGGCATACAGATGGCAGCGGCAAAAGGGGAGGAGATACCTGTCACCCAAATGAAATGAAAAAGAATAGTATGGCCATCAGAACTTCATTAGTATTACTCACTTCAATGATCACACTAAATCTACAGCCATATGCATGCTAGCCCACTCAAAAGGATTATTTCCACCCATGAATCACTTGCCAATCATAACAATATAAATCGAGGCGAAAACACTATTACAAACGAGTGTTCGTGTGCATGCGTCTGTTAAAACAGAATCCATGAGATGGGATTAGTAACGTGCATAGACACAACTGTTGGAAGGCGCGTCGAGACAGGGAGGGTTCAACAAGGGCAGATAGACGATGGTCCCACTATGGCAGCTCTGCATCACATAGCGCAGGGGAAGGGGATAGATTCCAATAAGCCATGTACATGGCAAACTCTCAATTAAATCATCTGTCCATGCATCCATACATCATTCCCTCATCCCGGTATAAAAACGCATGATTATTTACTCACATTACATTTGAAATCTCCATTGAGTCTGTGCGTAATGCAGTCTGCAAAATCCACTGTGCTCCAGGCCGGAATAATAGTGTTGTGAAGTAACATGTATTTGGGAACGTCCTGCCTATTCGTCCACTACGCTATTGCGCATCCCATACTATTCATATCAATCATTGCATTCTCGCCATGGCCCCTGTTCCAAGGACATTAAACAATAGAACGTTATATTTGCAGTCAGACCTGTGGGCGTCTCCTCGCCGCTAGCTGAAAACCGAAAGCGCTGTCCTTCGAATTCCTCATTTGCAACATCACGTCGAAAAGGCATCTGTGACCGCTTGAAATCACAAAATCATCCATGTAGTGCGGCAGTGTGTGAAAATGGCAAATGGCTTCACTCACAAATGGGACGCCCCGCCCGTCGGTGAACCTCGGTACAGTGCTCACCCAAAGGGGATTGCAGCTGGCACAGGTGGAATGAATCACCACAGGTGGAGGCTATACAGCCTGAAAACACATAAATTGCACACCCAACCCCCTCCCACAACCACACCCACTCCAAAATGCTACCGGCAGGACTAGCGATGTTGGGCCTGGGGGACCTGATAGCACTGCAAGTACTCCAACTTCAAGAAGAAGACGAACACCAACTACTACAACAACCGGCCGCACAGAGGAGACGCAGGAGGAGGAGGAGGGCAAGGCAGGGCCAGCAAGGCCCACCAGCACAGCCACAACCACCACGCAGGCAGCCCGCAATCCCACGCCTCCGAGCTCATCCGTTCAACCTCACTGCTGAGCAGATCCACACCCTCTACCGTTTGGACCGGGACACCATAATCTCCATTGTGGACATGACACACGCTGACCTTGTCAGCATGATAGATAGCCCAACCGCCATCCCACCCCTACTGAAGGTGGTGTCTGTACTCCACTTCCTGGCCACAGGCACCTACCAGCACACAGTCGGACAGTTGCATGGCATTTCACAGCCACTGTTCTCACGGACACTATTGCAAGTGCTCGATGCCCTCCTGAAGCACGCAGACGACTACATCTCATTACCACGCTCGGAGCTGGAGATTACAAACACAAAAGTGGGATTCCATGCACTTGCCGGCATACCGGGTTGCATTGGTGCCATCGACTGCACCCATGTGGAATTGGTTGTCCCACATGCCATGGAGGTCCAGTACCGCAACCGGAAACAATATCATTCTCTTAATGTACAAATGGTGTGTGACTCCAACAGGATCTTTACACATTGTTGTGCCCGATTTCCTGGATCAACCCATGATTCTATGGTCTTGAGGAACTCTACAATACCACGCTACATGGAGCGACACGCAGGGAACAGATCCTGGCTACTCGGTGAGTCTCAATCCATGCATGATAATGTGGGGTATGTGATGCGGCAATGACCTGGCAGGAAGGGGGGGGGTGATGCGTACGTAGCAATGTCATCCCACAAACATCCTATCTTGTCCACATACAGGTGATGCCGGGTATCCACTGAAGAGATGGCTCCTTACACCACTCCGGAACCCACAGGACCAGCATGAGGAGGACTACAACCATGCCCACTCACGTACCCGTGTAGTCATAGAACAGGCATTCGGCCTACTGAAGGCTCGTTTCCGCTGCCTCAGCAGGTCTGGCGGGGCACTCCTGTACCGCCATGAGAAGGTTGCAAAGATAGTCATGGCATGTGTCATGCTACACAACATGTGCGTACGTAGAAATGTGCCCATGCCCCCTGACGCAGAACTGCAAGCACCTGAAGATGGTCATGATGAGGCTGGGGATGTGGCAGCACCTCAGGGAGTCCGCGAGGCACAGGAGGCCCGTGAAATTCGTCAGAGTATCATAGATTCATGCTTCTAGCACTCACGCCTGTTGGCTGATGCATGGACACGGCACTTGTGGCACTGTGTGTGTCGGGAACATGCACAATGTGGACTGTACGCCTATAAAGGACTCATACACAAGGAACAATGTCCACACATCTCATTGGATGATTATGTAATGTTCATAGCATATGTGAAGTCATGTTACACACCCCATCGACCCGCCACCCAAGTAAGCCCAACACCCCCCCTCCACCCTCCTACCTCCCCCCCGAACACCAGTGTCCAAAGATGCTCATTGTCAGTGGGCAGACGCTATTGCAAGCCCCCTCTCCGGGTATCAGGGGCACCCCTGCCTGTGGAGCACAGGTTCCTCCCAGATCTACGTTGGGGGCTGCCCTGGACGGAACTTGCAACGGATGATGTCTCTGCCTGCTCACGTCCATGCATGTCCCTAAGAGTTTGTGAGAGCTCAGTGAGCACACGGCGCACAGCGGCAAGTTCACCACATACGTCTTTGGACGTCGCATGCAGTTCCCCCCTCAGGCTCTCGGTGCTTCTCTCCATTTGTACCCTTAGTGTCTCTGTACTTCGCTCCATTTGTGCCCTAAGTGTCTCTGTACTTCGCTCCATTTGTGCCCTAAGTGTCTCAGTAGATGTTTCTATGGCTGCCTTAGAAGCCCCACATTCATCAGCATGCTCCTTGAGGAGCGTGGCCAGTTGCTGCTGTTGCACGATCACCTGGTCGAGGGACTGTTGCCTCTGCTGGGCCATGGCCATTTGCGGTGGTGTCACAGAGGGGCTGATCAACTCATGTTGCCTTGCCACAGGGCTTGTGGGGGATGGCCAGTCGTCGTCTTGTGGGTGCCCCTGCGTAGTATCCTCATGGTGTAGGGGATGAAACAAACAGGGGGATTGAGACAGGTCATGGATGGGTCCTACATCGACAGCACCGTTGTCTGTGTCGGAGCATGCTGGCATTAATGCAGTGTCACCTATGGTGCTGCTGCCATCAGAAGCAGTGCCTTCTGTGGCATCCATTGGGGGGACCTGTGGTGCTGCTGTTGTGGGCATGCTGGCTGCTGGGGTGCCTGTTGAAGTCCCCTCCTGTGTGCTGCCACTTGATTTGTGCTGCTGCCGTGTCTTGATCCGTGCAGCTGAGGTGGAGGGTCTTTGGCCGTTGGTCTTGGCCCTCTTTGCAGGTGTGCTGGTAGGGGTGTCCTGCAACTCGTCGTTTGACTCGGACCCTGTGGTGGAGTAAAGGAGGGCGAGCGTTATTTATGGGTCTGTGGAAATTGGAATGGCAATGTATCACATGCATTGGGGTGGTACCTGAGGGTGATTTGGGTCAGGGCCTTGGAGGTGGTTTCATTTCTGTGTGGATTGAGGATGCAGTTGTTTTGCAGCCTGCAGTTAGGGTGTGCATGCTGCACGTGTAGAGGGTGTTTTTAGGATTTTTAATTATTTATGTATTTAATGTGACTTTTAAAGTGCGCTATCAGGCCAATGTATGTGGCCGTTCTCCTGGACATGTGTTTCTGTTGCACTATGTGGCCACATGGTACTTCACATGATTGGACATTGTGGATTTAGCATTGTTTTATTTGGCCCACCTACCTGATTCTTCGGATGTCTGCACTCCTTTCTCCATCCCTCTGACTCCCTCTATGCTCTCCATTCCAATGGTGGAGGCACAGATTTCTTCCCAGGGGGTCAACTTGATGGGTGATTCCGATCCTCCCCCGGTAGCTGTGGCAATGTTACGGTTGGCATTTAGTATGCTCTGTACGCGTATCCGCAAGTCGTCCCATCGCTTTCTGCATTGCTGTGGGTTGCGGGGTGCGGTCCCCACCGCACTTACCCGCTGTGCCACCAGGGCCCATATGGCCTTCTTGTTCGCAAGTGCCGTCCTGGTCATTTGCGTCGAGAAGACGACGGCAGCATTCTCCTGGAGGGTCTCTGTGAGCACGGTGAGTTCCTCATGGGAGAAGTGGACCTGCCGCTTGCGGTCGCACGCTTTTTTTGCTACTTTTCCCATTTTGTTTGTTATAACTAGGGTGGCTGTCGGGTTGGGATGTGTCTCAGGGTCGGATTTTTAATGGTTGTGTTGGGATTCTGATTTTATAGGTGTACGGCGTGCTGTTTCCCGTTCCGGCCCCATGTTTTTACTTCCGTTTCCGTATATTTACGGTCACCGTATTTTGCGATTGGCGCTCATTACGGTGACCGCTATGATGGGTGGCGGAATTGCACCAAGGGCGCCGTACGACGGCGGAGAGGGGCGTTTTGGGGACATTTCCGCCTTCGCGGACTTTGCACTTCCGCCATGGCGTAATGCTCGTGCCCGATGGGTCATAATTGGCCGCACTTTACTCCATCGTGCAATGGCGGAAACGCTATTTACGCTATGGCGGTCGGGTCAGTTACTTTCCGCCAGGGTCGTAATGAGGGCCTTGGCCTTTCATTCCACTGCGCTCCATCTTTCGAATAGCCATCCCTGCTCGCTAATATATATATGATCTTTGCCAATCTTCAAGAAAGCACTGAAAACTTTCTTTTTTGCCTAATCTCTGCCTCATAGTGGCTGGAACTTATTTGTAGTTTGTGTATGTATATGTGGCTAGGCAGACTGTCCTTAATCTTGCAATTTGGTAGTTTTCCTGGGTTGTCTTGTTTCGATATGTGCCTTTTTGTTCATAGGCATTGGCGCATTACAAATATTACAACTAAAACTAAAACTAAACTAAGTCTACCTTTAAATTCTTTCATGGGCACTCCTGGGGTCATAGTGGGCTAAATTCCCATTCTTTAACCTTCATCCCTCCATCTGAGGACGGGTCCTTCTCCCCACAATCCAAGGACTTGTAAATAGTGTTAAATACTCTTCATTTGGATGTCCGGAGTCAGACAGGCCGGCCGTTCCATGTTAATGGATAGCGGGGTCTGGGGCACTGACCAATCTACACCTACACCAAAGAAATGAAGGAGTCCAACAATGTCTAGTTGACCCCCATTGTTCCTCCATTCATCTCCATCATAACCCATAGCTTGACCTAAAGCCCCAGCAGTGCTAGAAATGAACATGGCCGCTCATCTGAAGTCCCCTTATCCCCCTCTTCTGTCTTGGAATCAGAATAAAAAACAAGTGGCATTTCAAGGGGGGCAATCTCAGTCTACGATGAGGGTACTTGTGTTCTAGGAACACAAGACATTATAACAATCAGTTATCGTGAGGGTTTAATGGCTGTTGTACAAATGTAGGACACAGATCAGTAGCCATATGAAAAATACACACATACCAGAGAATAGACATGGACTCTGAGTAAACATCACAAGGAAGGTAAATCTGTCAGAAAATATTTTTGAAAGTTGGGTTTAGAAGCCCTGAGGAAGGGGCACACCCCCTAGTGTGGGCATAGGGCATGGATTGGGAACAATGAGAACGGTATATGTTCTCTAGCGCAAGTACACGACAGGGATTAGAAACTATGAGGGAAGTACGCATATACCTATCACAGATGTATGCCACAGATTATTACAAGCCATGAACAATGTACACATGTTCAAACATGGATACTAGGGACATATTGTAAGTGAGGAGGAATTTACACACACCATAGCATAGCATAGATAGAGGATACTGATTCAGTTAACATATGAATGCACATATCCCAGCATAGACTGACACGTGAAGAGGACCACGGTTTTCCAGGACTGTAGATCTGAGTGAGTCAAGAAACAAAAGACTTAAAGATAGTCAACATATCAATGAAATATATTACTACATATGGTTCATGTAAGAGGATTCAATTCAACACTACAGCTAAGTCAACGCCTAGTCTATAATACTGAATGAAAACCCTTATTGATATATCTTTAGGTCCAGTTCATGCGTTCTGGATGACTACCCCTATATAACACCCCTCTCTTGGAATCCCCCTGACCCCACTGAGCCAAGAAGTAGTTCTGTTTTGCAAGTTTAAAAGGTTTATTTGATAATTTACAATATATATTATATCACGCTTTATAATAAATTAATAATTGAATAGCACACTTAATCTGATATGATAAAGATCAACAACGGAGAATCTGGCACTAGCACACTTCTTTATAATTACTAAGGAGTTGAGATGAAATGGATAAGGTAGCACACTGGTAAATAGGTATAGAAGTATAATGTGGTAGAAAATGCTTTATGTAAGCTCAGGTGGATGCAATATTCAATGAATGCAGTACAGAAGATACTCAATATGATTTCAACCAAACAATGTAATCACTTTTCTCTGGCTATTCACTCCCCCCCTCCTTATGCAATGCAAGGAAATGGGAGGAAGCACACAGTTCTCAGAAATGCAATCAATGTAATCAGTTCAATCCAGCAAGCTTAGACAACAGAAAACAGATAGGAGTTTTGAAATCACAGGCCCAAATTGCTTTGATATGTGCTGGCAATGAATGAGAAATATGCTGGAAACGCTTTTAATTCCCTTTTAGAGGTTCAGGGTGAGTGGTATCTAGTTAATATTAGTCCAGGCTCACACTAGCAATGATGCAGGGATAGTTAACAGGTTAAACGAATTTCTGGCAAATGAAATCAGGCAGCAGCAGTTTTTTTACATGTGAAGAAATTGCAAATCGCGGCAAAATTCGCGGATGCGCCGAGCGCTATTACAAAGGAACCGCAAGGACTATCTCTACCGTTTTGGGGTCCTAGGAAAGCCTAGGATCTCAGGTTCCAAATGAAAGTTATTGCAAGTCTCTAGCCCAAACGGTTGCGGAGATATGAGTAATTTAGTAAAGGTCGTTTTTGGTTTTGCCAATTTTAAACGCACACTTTGACAAGTGACAAATTTTACTAGAATTAACAGGTGACAGCTAGGAGGCAGTTCTACTTAGGTTAAATAGATTGAATTAGATGAATTTAAACTAAGAGATGTGTTCTGAGTTTTGCTAAGTACTCACAAGAGATTTTGAACAGGAAAGCGGCTTTGTCACGATCTGGTCAACAGTCTGGTCAGGTCTTTCCGGGTTCTGCTCACAGCGCCTGGTCTGGTCTCTGCTAAGCACAGCACTGCTTTCTCTCTGGTCTGGTCTCTGCTAGGCACAGCACTGCTTTCTCTCTGGTCTGGTCTCTGCTCTGGATAGATTGAAGTCTCTAGTTTGGCTTTCTGGAGTTTGATGGAGGTAAGTATGGATTTTTCCGGCAGGGCTTCCAGCGGCAGATGAAATTGAATCTCTCTATGTGTCCTGACTCTCTGCTTTTATCTATTTCTTGAGAGTGGGTGTGTGTGTGCAGCATCACTAGCCTTGCCCCTCTCACCCGTCATTGGTCAAATTTTCATTCCTTACTTGATTGGGGGAATGAAATGAAGTGTCATCATGATGAGGTCTGTTTAGGATACAGAGAACCCACCCCTGTCAACTTTATACACAATCTATATCTGACCTAAAAACATATTTGCACAGGTACACATTTGTTTAAAATTACATATACATGGTGTAGCTGAATTTAGCCATGTCTCTGTACAAATCTGCTTTTCCTAGGAGCTTGCATTCAAAAATGGCCACTTCTAGCACTTTTTCATGTGCTGCACAACATTGGATCTTCATTAAATTTTATACAACTGTTCCTCACATATCTACCCATATACCAATGCATTTTCGTTTGTCTAGCTGAAACAGGGAGTCTGTAATATTAATAAACAATGGGGTTTTGCCCCAGAACATCACACAAATTCGAATTTGGCCTTGAATTAAAGGTACATTTTTTAAATTAAAGCTCTCAAAGTTATACATTTCTGTCATTTGATTACAAAGAGTTATCAGTGTTTTTGTAAAATATATATTTTACTTCCAATTCAGTCCTCAGAGTGTTGAGGTCCGCCTCCAAGACTTGGGTGGGTCAGTCCTCTGGGCAGGCAGGGCTTTGTTGACATTAAACAGACAAAATTAACATATTCCTTTCAGAGGAAAGGGTCCTTTGTGTGGTCTCTGGGAAGCTCCCAGCCAGTCTGCCTTCTATCAATCAAGAGGTCATGTGAGATTCTAACTCCTGGTGTGAAGCTTCTGGAGGTGATAGGGTTTCCCAGGCTTCAGGCCTCTGGGAACAGCATGTGGCTAATTTTTTTAATTAAAATGCAGCCTTTGAAGTCAGCTGAGTCAAATCCCTTTGTCAGCAAACTGCACTCAGTTCTCCAGTCAGAGTTTAGACCGCTAGTGCCGCCTAGAGGATTTTGTTGGCACTGCATGCAACTTTGGGATTTTCTTGGATTAATGCATTCTAAACAGGAATGGTTCTTACATGGTAGTAAATCCTTGCTTAACATTGTTTTGATGGGGCTCCTTACAGTAAAATGGTTATGTGGAACCCCACAAAAGGGTTGAATCTTTAAAGTGGTCCAATGAGTCACGATTTCAGCAACTTTTTGACATCAGTAACAGTGGATTTTGTTAACAAAGACCTTTCTTTACACTGGTGGGTGGCAAGTTAGGTAACCATTTTGGTGTGCGCACAACTGCGCAGCTGTCCTGGATTCTGGGATGAAATGATGGGCGGCGACAGCGCATCCCCATCTTTACCCACTCCAATTATTTATTTTTGTTCTGGGGCAAAATGATGGGCAGCGACAGCTTAATCCCCATATTTACCCCGTCTAATGATTCCACATGGGTCAAAACAATGGTTTCAGACTACTGTGCGGGTAGTCCAATGGTGGTTTTAGGCAGCGTCCTTCTGTGCCCATAACATCGGCAAAAATGGGTGGCAGCCTATTCTTCCTGCATTTCCCGGTGCATTTTCTGGGAAGCTCTGGTCATCATGATGTTTTCATGTCAGTACTGCACAGTTTTGAGGTAGGGCTAGGATGCATGGGTAAATACATCCCACAAGCCCCCCTCTTGCGATGGCCATCCTATTTCACGAATGGGACTCGCAAGATCTGGGATGTTTCCTCATCTTCTTCCAATAGATGGCATAGTTCAGCATCTTTTCCTCCATCCGGTACTGATCGATCGGTTCTCCTCGCCGGTCCTGATGGGAAGATTGGGCGGTACCCCGAGCCCGTTGCGTCTCTGCTCCCGGTCTCCGGATCGTCCTCCTTGGTCCGTCTCCAGGTCTTCTTTCTCCTAGGACGACAAAGGAAGAGCGGCAATACCTACTCATAGACGTTTTTCCACCACTGTTGAGATAGTGGGGCGGCATATGCATTTCATCATAACGAAACATTACATTCTTATTTTGATAAAAACAGTATAACTAAGAGACAGTTTCATGCAAATCACAGTATTTTAGAGACTAGATGTGGTATGTTTTATGATTGGAACTGAATTAGTCTGATACAGTACCCGCTAGGATTCCAGAGGATTCCTCCAGTTGTTGCAGAGTGTGCCTGGGATGGCAACATTTCAACTGGTTTATGTGGACCCACTTGTCTTCCCCCTCTGCCGAACCGCCTTTGGGGATGCGGATCTTGTAGGCCACAGGGGAGATCTTATCGACGATCTCAAAGGGTCCCTTCCATGTAGGCAAAAATTTGCGCTGCTTGGCCTGGTTCCTTTGGAAGTTGTATAGATAGACCCGGTCTCCCACCTGATATTCCTTCCTGGAAGTTTTCAGGTCATAATGGGTCTTCATGCTATCAGCTGATCTTTCTAGATTCCGCTGAGCGTAAGCAAAAGCATGTTGGAGGTGTTTCCTTAAATTCTCCACATACTCATGAGTAGTGGAGGCATTTATCAGTGTCTGCTCTTGGGTCCTGTAGAGCAAATGCTGAGGAAGCACCATCTTGCGCCCAGTCATCAACTCAAATGGTGACATTTTGGTTGCAGATGAAGGGGTAGATCTGATGGCCATTAGGACCAGAGGTAATCGGATATCCCAACTTGGCCCAGAATCTGCCACAAACTTCTTTAATATGCTCACAATTGTCCGGTTATATCTCTCTACTGCCCCAGAAGAAGCTGGTCTATAAGCAATATGCAGCTTTCTCTTGACCCCCAGTATCTCCCACATCTTTGTCATTACTTCACTGGTGAAGTGGCTACCTCTGTCTGACTCAATCCTTTGAGGTAGACCAAAACGGGAAAAGATGTGGTTAATCATCAAGGCCGCTGCAGTTTCTGCCTTGCAATTTGGGGCTGGGAGACATTCCACCCACTTGGTAAACAAGCATGTCACGGTCAACATGTACTTATTCCCCCTAGCCGAGCGAATCACAGGGCCTACAAAGTCGATTTGTAAATCTGACCATGGCAGTGTCATTCCCCTCTTTTGTAAAGGCGCCCGGTGTGTGAGGGATGATGGCTGAAATTGTGCACACACAAGGCAACCCTTCAGGTACTGGTCGAGGTCCTGCCCCATGTGTGGCCAGTATGCAACCTCTCTTAAGATTTCCAATGTTGTGTGAAACCCCCTATGACCGGCAGTGGCCGCATTATGGGCGTGACTTAACATCAGGCTTCGGAATGAGGTAGGAACCACCCACTGATCGTGGCCAGCTTTGGATTTCCTTACCAACAAACCGTCTTGGATCCGGAACATTTTGGGACATTTCATCAACACTCTTAGGTCCTCTTTCCCAATGTAATCGGTATCCGTCAGGGGAAAGTTCTCAGGGTCCTCAAGGTGCTGGTAAAATTTACCAATTATTGGATCCCCCTTCTGAGCAGTAATCAAATCAGCATCAGGGGTCTCCTTACTCCATTGTACAATTGAGAGGTCGTTGTGAGCATTTGTCTGGGACCTAGTGATGGCAGTGACCTGGATTTCCCCCACCAGGGACTCAATCTCAATTAGATCCCCTTGGATGGCCCCGGTTTTGGCCAGCTGATCAGCTAAGTCATTTCCAGTTTTGTCTGGTCCCTCTACTTTGGAATGACCCTTGATCTTCTTCCAATAGATGGTCATCCCATTCGAGGTGACCAGATCATCAATGTTTTGGATCAACTTCCCATGTTTCAAGGGTTTGTTGTTAGCACATACCATGCCTCTGGTCTTCCAATTAACCAGGTGCTCCACGAACCCGTTCCGTACATAATCCGAATCTGTGATTATGACCAGTTCGTGGAGTTGATGCTGGACAGCAGTGAGGATGGCCTGATGCACAGCCATCAATTCTGCCACCTGACTACTTCGGGGACCAATTTTGTATCCAGCGGAGGGTTCTGGGGACTCATTCACCCATGCATTCCCTACGCCGGCCACCAGTTCTTTCTCCCCGTTGTTGTCGACATGGTAAGAGCATCCATCCACATACACAGTGGGCATTCCCTCACACTTGTCTTCTTCAAAGACTTTGTGGGGGGAATTAAGGTATGCCTCCATGTTGTCCTTTATTTTTAGACTTTCGTCCTCGAGACAGTTTTCTCTGGCACAATCATGCAAGTCAGCCAGACCTTGCGCGAGGGGACTCTTCTTGTTTTGGCCATATCTGACCTCCACAGGAAAGCCTTGCATTGACAGAATCCAGGAAGTAATTCGGGAATTACTCACATTTCCGGCCCGGATTCTGTCACTTTGGAGATATTGCAGAGGCTGGTGTGGAGTCTCCACTATGATGTGTTCCCCCTGGATAAACGGGCGGTAATTCTTCAATGCCCACACCGTTGCCAGGAGTGCCTTCTCACAATCGTTGAATTTTTCCTCCACAGAGGATAAAGTTTTGCTCGCATAGGAGATTACTTTATTGACCTTGTCATGCTTTTGGTATAATACTGCCGTCAAGCACGTATCAGAGAACCCCGTCTCCAGGAAGAACTCCTTGTTTCTGACAGGGTAAGCTAGGCAAGGCGCTTGTGAGAGGCTTCTTTTGAGTCGTCTTACTGCCTCGGATTGTTCTGGACCCCATTCCCACTTGACCCCCCCCTTCAGGAGATGAATCAGGGGTCTGGTGATCTCTGCGTAGCCCTCAATGAACTTTCTGCTGTAATTAGTCAGTCCAAGGAGGCTCCTTAGTTCCCGCAGAGTTGTGGGGTCTTTCAGTTTCTGAAGTGCTTCCACTTTCTTTTCCTGGGGACAGAGACCCTGAGGAGTAATCTCATGCCCCAAGAAATTAACACGGGTTCTACACCACTGTGCTTTCTGAAAGGAAAGTTTTGCTCCGGCGGCCCTCAACTGTGTCAGAACATAACGGATCTCTGCTATGTGTTCCTCCACGGATGAACTTTTGATGAGGACATCATCTACATAAGCCAGGTTACCCCTCGTACCCAGGTCGGGCATGGCCTTATGTAGGAAAATATTGAACTCATTACCGGAGTTAAGGTATCCGAAGGGAGTCCGGGTCCATGTGTACTGCTGGCCCCCAAAGGTAAAAGCCAGCTTGTATTGGTCCTCCCTACTGACAGGCACGGTCCAGTATCCATTGGTCAGGTCTATTGCAGTGAATACCTGTGACCCCTGGATCTGGGCCAGCCCTTGGTCAATGTAGGGGAGAGGCCATCGGGAAGTATGGACCCGTTTGTTGAGCTCCCTGAGGTCGGCGCAGAGTCTCCACTGGCCGTTTGGCTTCAATATCCCCAGCACCGGATTATTGAAGGTGCTGTGGACTGGACGGATTATTCCCCGGGACTCAAGGTTCTTAATTATTTCAGTAAGGGACTCCATTGATGCGAGAGGCAAGCGATATTGCTTCACAAACACAGGAGTCATGCCAGGGTCCGTGGGGATTGTTGTTGTGTGGATGTCAGTGCGACCACAGTCATATGAGTCTACCGCAAAGAGATCTTGGAAATCCAAGAAAACTTGTTTCAACTTTTGCTTTTGTTCCAGAGTCACACAGGCATCAGCTAGGTTGACTCTCTCTTCCACCATCTGCCTGAAGCCTGGAAAGACTTCTGGTCTGGCTATCTCCGCGGCCTCCTCCAGCTGGGTGGAGAAGTCCCTGGTCAGAGTGCTGATTTGGACCGGAGGCTTCAGGTGGGAAAGGCAGCCCTCATGGACATGGAAAATCACCTCATCCCTCCTGAAGTCACAAGTCACATCTTCCTTACCATAGGGGCAGGAAGTGTACACCAGGAAGTTCCCCCCATGCCGGGTAAAAATCCTGTCTGGTGTTGTATTGTCCTCACTGTCACTGTCAAAACAGTCCTTAGGGATTGGTCCTAACAGTTCATTTAATAAGTCGATGGAAAAATGTCGGTCATCAACCGCCATTCCAATAATGGTGCCTGCGGCTAGAGTAATACTCTTTAAGTCGCTGTTATCCACCTCTATTAGAATGGGGTCATGTTCTATGTTGACTAATGGAGTCGGGTTTACCCCCAACCCTTGCTGTTGGAGAGAAGCATTTAGATGTATGTAAGCATCAGGGTTTTTCAACTCTTGTCCCCTTTTAACTTTCACTTCCAGGGAGAATTGTCGGGTCCTTTCTGGGATGGTGACTTCCTCTTTAACCTGAATTTCAACTGCATAAGGTAGCAATTGAGCTGACCTAAATGCTTTTTCTGGATCATCAAAGCCCATGGGATTATCCGCTAATCGGGACCAAGCTTTGAAGTTTATTAGGTCCAAACTAATGGCAAAGCGATTGAGAATGTCACTGCCTAAGTAAAAGGCGGCAGTGACGTCTCGCACGACCCAACAATTATGGACTATGCTCTTGTTGCCAATGGAGATTTTGAGCATACACCTGCTTGGCAGGAGATGTTTGGAGTCAGGTGCTTCCAGGTCCATTTCCCATTTGTCTATCAGTTTGAAGGTGGGAATGGCTGGATCTTTTGGGAGTTGGCGGAACATGGCTTCGCTGATGAAGCTCTTACCGTTGTTCACACACACTCGAGCGAGAACAGAGTCCTTCCCATCATTTAACTGAACAGGGATGAACAACTGCTCTCCAATTTGCTGAATATCAGCCAGGCTTTGAGCTGATTTCACATCTTTCTGGACTATAGGAGTGGGGGTTTCTGATTGTGGATTAGTATAGAATTTCAGAGTGTTTCCTTCCAGCGTGGAATACCACTTTAGACTGGAAGGAAGGTTGATTTTCAGAAATAGAGAGGACCCCCCATCACCAGTCTGTTGTCCTACTGCTATTACCGTCACGTCTGGAATTTGGTTGTTCTGGAAGTGAAATTCTACTTGGTCAGATTTTTGTTCAACCATGTGGCATGTGCCGTTTAAACTAACATGGTTGACACTCTGTTTTAATTTTATTGGTCGGCTAGTCTGAGTCCAGAGGACCTTGTTTATGCAATCTATTAGGGGTGACAACCTTCTCAGGAGGTCATTCCCTAGTAAACAAGGGGTGCCCTCTGGGGTCACAACTATGACCGGGTGTTTCAACTTATGTCGCCCGATCTTAATGTCCAAGTCTGCCGTCCCCTCGACGGGAATTTCCTTCCCGTCAAAGTTCTGCAGTTGTCCAGGAAGAGAGGTGAGAGGAATTTGGTAATTCTCTCCCCTTCCTGCATTCAGTTCGTCAAAGGCCCTTCTGGACAGAAGGGTAGCTTGAGATCCAGTGTCCACCAGTGCTGAGATTGTACCCTGCCCCTGTACTTGTACCGGGGCATAATATCTTCCCTCCTTCTCCTCAAGGGGGCACAGATAATGTACATTTTTGGACAACTGGTGGGCTAATTTTCTGGTTTTGGACATCGCTAGCGAGGAGATTTGGGCAGAATTCTGTGGAGAGTCTTGGGAATCTGAAAGAAAAAATTTGCAACTGGAGATCAGAGCCATTGTGGGTTCCCCTGGTTCCAGTTCTGGGCCGCCCCCCCCCTTTTTGGAGGCAGTCCCCAGTATGGGTTTGAACCCGGGGATTTTCTTGCTGTTGGTTCTGGGATGAGATGGTGGGCGGCGGTAGCTCAGTCTCCACATCTCCCCAGTCTGGATTTGCATTCCTAGGGACCCATTTTTCTTTGGGAGGAGTTCCCCCCTCTCTGAAGGAGAAGATCCTTTTCTCAGGATCCTCTGAGGATCCCTCTCCCTCAAATTGGAAGATCTGTACCTCCTCCTCAAACTGAGTCTGTTTGGGTCTTTTGTTTCTCCTACCCCCCCTCTGCTCCTTAGGAGGCAGACTTTCAGGGGCAAGAGATTTTGTTTCCGGTTCCTGGGTTTCCAGGGGCTGTTTACAAGTGAGGAAGGAAGCTTCCTCCAAGGCTTTACACCCCCCTTCCCTTTGTGCCTCCTCCCTGGGAACCGGTGAGTTATCGGGGTGCTGCCCCCGTCATTGTTCTGGAGCACCAGGTCCAGAGTTGGGTGCGTTCTGCGCCGGCATGCTGATCTGAGGGTTCTGCTGTGCCCTCAGTATATGACCCATATCCCGCGCCATGTTTTGAACCTGGCGCTCTAACTGGGAAACCCGCTCAGGCTGATACGGGGCCCTGTTTTCTCCCCTGGGCTGATCCCGGGAAGGGTAGCTGTCCCTCCTCTGGTAGTACCCCTGGTTGGGAAGATTTTGGTACCCCTCCACCCTTGGCCTCCCCTCTCCCGGATTCAGTGGTCTGGGCTCAGGGAATTGAGGAAAGAAGGATGGATGATTTTGGGGTTGGAAGTCGGGTGGATATCTGGGGAAAAAGTTCTGCCCAGGGTTTGGTAAATTTCTGCCCTCCTGTGGGAAGTTTGGAGGGAAGTTCCCTGGGTTAGGTGCTTGGCTGGATCCCCCCCCTTGGGCTGGAGGAGTCCACACATAACCCAGGATGGGTCTGTTACCTTTGTAGCGAGGACTTACATAGTCAGGAGAGCGAGGGACCCCATTTGTGGGGCTGCCTCCCTGGCTCCCTGTCTGCGACTGGCCCGAGGACCTTCTGGGCCTAGCATTATTAGGTGCAGGTAGGTTTTTAGGCCCCCCCATCTCCAAATCCAAAACGGGGGTGACCTTTACCTCTGCCACCTTGGCAGCAGCAGGGGTGCTGTTGGCTTTGGGGTTTTTCTGGGCATTGCTCTTATTTTCTATGGGCTTCTGCACCTCATAGATGCGGGTAGCCTGTTCAATGACCCAGTCTAAAGATCTTTTCTCGTGAAAATCCCTCACGAGCTGGGTCATGATATATTTGGGCAAGGCATGGAAAAACGTGTTTATAAATTCACGGCTATCCGTGCGCACCCTTCTTGTGGTCTGTGCAAAAGCCCGCTTTAACTCCTGCACAAATTCTTGTGGGGCCTGATCCTCCCCACATTGCAAATTGTAGGCTGCCTTGCGAGCCTCTTGAGGATTTCTGTGAACAGAAAAATGTTTCAGGATGGCCGCCTTATAGGTGGACCATCTTAAATGATTTTGGTCCTCCAGCCCCGCAAAGAAACTGGAGTATTCCGGGGAGAAGGTCCACTTTACATATTGAATGCAGCTTTGGCTGTCCTTCAAATGGAAAGTCTCCATCATTTGTTCAAACAACTCTAAGTGCTCCCAAACAGAATACTTAGCGTTCTTATGGTAAGGCGTGATGACGCTCCTGATCGCCTTAATCTGCTTTAAGGGGTCCTTGAGCAAGGCCCTTTTTGCCTTATTGGCCTTTTTGGTTCGGGTAACCCTTGTCCATTCTTCGTCGGACTCAGAGGCACTGCTCCCAGAGGTTCCCGTCTGTTCTTCCAGGTTTTCCCGGATTCTGCGAGCCTGGGAATGGCTGGCAGAATGTGGGGACCTGGTCTCCTGTGTCCTGCGCAGTTCAGAGGAGTCTTCAGATTCCTCCTTGCTGTCAGGATTTGATGGGTACCCCCTCCACTGACCTAACTGGGCAGAGGTTTTCAGGATGCCCTTAATGGGCCTACTCTCCTGGGGTTCCCCACTGAACTGTATTGTACTTGGGTGCCCATACCCGGATGCCCACCCCTCCATTCCTGGATGGTACTGGCCTATGAGCCCCATGCTTCTGGCTGGATAGTAATCTGCCATCCCTGTGGCCCTGTGCTCATGTGCGCCAGGGGACATGGGGGTGGCAGAGTCCAGGGATTGAGAGGTATGAGGGCCTCTGGTACTAGGGCTCCTGAGGTTATGCTCCGGAGTTTCCATTTCCCAGCGAACCTCATCTCTATCCGCCCCTGCTCCCTGTTGCAATGCAAGAGCCTGCATTTGTGCCTTCAGTTCCTCAGTTAAGGCCTTACTCGACTCTATCAGTCTCTCCTGCATCGCTACCTGCTGTTGGAGCCTATCATTGTGTTGACAGAGGGCCTCATTTTCCCTCTGTGCTTCCTGGTTGGTCCTGGAGAACTGGGCCAGTCTTTGCTGCAGGAGGGCTACCTCCTGAGCTGTGTCCCTATTGGCCTGCTCCTTTCTTGCTAGAGCATCCTCCACCCTCCTGGTGTGCTCTAGCAAGTTCTGGTTTTCTTTTTGGAGGTCACCCAGTCCCTGGTGGGCCAGGTGATTTTCTTCCATTTTCCTTTTTAAATGGCAGACTTCCTGGCCTAAGGCGTCTCTTTCCTGACTAAGAGCCTGCATTTGTGCCGCCAGGTCGTCCCTTTGCCTTTGGAAGGCACCAGCTTTCCGGCGCTCCTGATCAAACTCTGCCTGGGTATCCAGGTCTTTCAGGATCAGTTTATTGCTCTCCTCTTTCTCTCTGTCTAGTTGGATTTGCAGGGTGGCTACCTGCTCTGTGCATGCCCTGTTGAAATTGATCTGTTGCTCCAGCTTTTTCTGGCTCTGCAGTAAGGAGTCCAAACTGTCTTGGTGCTCCTTCTGCAGGGCCAGAAATCTAGTATCCTGTTCTGACTTTTCCTTTTGCAGCACATCCATATCCTCCTTTATTTTAGTAATGTACAGTCTGCTGTCATTTTCTGACTCCTGGCTCCTCTGCAGCCTCTGCTCAGAAGAGTCCAGATCAGATTGGACCTTCTGTAATGCCATCTGTTGCCTATTTGCCAGATTTTGGCTTTCAGCACATCTATCCTGCATGTCTCCCATATATAGGTACAGGTATGCTGCTATCCTGGCGATCTTATTGTGTTCCTCTTTGGCTTTAGGAGCCATATATAGTTCACTCAGGGCCACATGTAAGGGACCCTGATCTCTATATATATCTGACCCTGTTTCAGTGACCTGTTGTGTGATGGCCTGCAACCACACATCCTGGCCCTGTTCGGTCCATTCACCTCTCACAAATAGCTTATGCAAGAGGTGCTCTCTGGCTATTTTCATGTCTACTAAGGTCGTCATTCTAGAGATTGGTCTCTGTCCTGACTTACAGAAGTTAGTATTTTATTTTTGCAGAACAGAACTTTTCTTGGAGTGTCCCTTTTGAGGAATGCTTCACAGCGTAATGCAGCGTGGTGATCCGACCGGGTGTATGTATCCCGTCAGTTAGCACACTGTATTAAGCTGCACAACTGGTAAATCTAACCCAACATCCCGGACGAGCCCCCACTTTGTAAGAGGATTCAATTCAACACTACAGCTAAGTCAACGCCTAGTCTATAATACTGAATGAAAACCCTTATTGATATATCTTTAGGTCCAGTTCATGCGTTCTGGATGACTACCCCTATATAACACCCCTCTCTTGGAATCCCCCTGACCCCACTGAGCCAAGAAGTAGTTCTGTTTTGCAAGTTTAAAAGGTTTATTTGATAATTTACAATATATATTATATCACGCTTTATAATAAATTAATAATTGAATAGCACACTTAATCTGATATGATAAAGATCAACAACGGAGAATCTGGCACTAGCACACTTCTTTATAATTACTAAGGAGTTGAGATGAAATGGATAAGGTAGCACACTGGTAAATAGGTATAGAAGTATAATGTGGTAGAAAATGCTTTATGTAAGCTCAGGTGGATGCAATATTCAATGAATGCAGTACAGAAGATACTCAATATGATTTCAACCAAACAATGTAATCACTTTTCTCTGGCTATTCACTCCCCCCCTCCTTATGCAATGCAAGGAAATGGGAGGAAGCACACAGTTCTCAGAAATGCAATCAATGTAATCAGTTCAATCCAGCAAGCTTAGACAACAGAAAACAGATAGGAGTTTTGAAATCACAGGCCCAAATTGCTTTGATATGTGCTGGCAATGAATGAGAAATATGCTGGAAACGCTTTTAATTCCCTTTTAGAGGTTCAGGGTGAGTGGTATCTAGTTAATATTAGTCCAGGCTCACACTAGCAATGATGCAGGGATAGTTAACAGGTTAAATGAATTTCTGGCAAATGAAATCAGGCAGCAGCAGTTTTTTTACATGTGAAGAAATTGCAAATCGCGGCAAAATTCGCGGATGCGCCGAGCGCTATTACAAAGGAACCGCAAGGACTATCTCTACCGTTTTGGGGTCCTAGGAAAGCCTAGGATCTCAGGTTCCAAATGAAAGTTATTGCAAGTCTCTAGCCCAAACGGTTGCGGAGATATGAGTAATTTAGTAAAGGTCGTTTTTGGTTTTGCCAATTTTAAACGCACACTTTGACAAGTGACAAATTTTACTAGAATTGACAGGTGACAGCTAGGAGGCAGTTCTACTTAGGTTAAATAGATTGAATTAGATGAATTTAAACTAAGAGATGTGTTCTGAGTTTTGCTAAGTACTCACAAGAGATTTTGAACAGGAAAGCGGCTTTGTCACGATCTGGTCAACAGTCTGGTCAGGTCTTTCCGGGTTCTGCTCACAGCGCCTGGTCTGGTCTCTGCTAAGCACAGCACTGCTTTCTCTCTGGTCTGGTCTCTGCTAGGCACAGCACTGCTTTCTCTCTGGTCTGGTCTCTGCTCTGGATAGATTGAAGTCTCTAGTTTGGCTTTCTGGAGTTTGATGGAGGTAAGTATGGATTTTTCCGGCAGGGCTTCCAGCGGCAGATGAAATTGAATCTCTCTATGTGTCCTGACTCTCTGCTTTTATCTATTTCTTGAGAGTGGGTGTGTGTGTGCAGCATCACTAGCCTTGCCCCTCTCACCCGTCATTGGTCAAATTTTCATTCCTTACTTGATTGGGGGAATGAAATGAAGTGTCATCATGATGAGGTCTGTTTAGGATACAGAGAACCCACCCCTGTCAACTTTATACACAATCTATATCTGACCTAAAAACATATTTGCACAGGTACACATTTGTTTAAAATTACATATACATGGTGTAGCTGAATTTAGCCATGTCTCTGTACAAATCTGCTTTTCCTAGGAGCTTGCATTCAAAAATGGCCACTTCTAGCACTTTTTCATGTGCTGCACAACATTGGATCTTCATTAAATTTTATACAACTGTTCCTCACATATCTACCCATATACCAATGCATTTTCGTTTGTCTAGCTGAAACAGGGAGTCTGTAATATTAATAAACAATGGGGTTTTGCCCCAGAACATCACACAAATTCGAATTTGGCCTTGAATTAAAGGTACATTTTTTAAATTAAAGCTCTCAAAGTTATACATTTCTGTCATTTGATTACAAAGAGTTATCAGTGTTTTTGTAAAATATATATTTTACTTCCAATTCAGTCCTCAGAGTGTTGAGGTCCGCCTCCAAGACTTGGGTGGGTCAGTCCTCTGGGCAGGCAGGGCTTTGTTGACATTAAACAGACAAAATTAACATATTCCTTTCAGAGGAAAGGGTCCTTTGTGTGGTCTCTGGGAAGCTCCCAGCCAGTCTGCCTTCTATCAATCAAGAGGTCATGTGAGATTCTAACTCCTGGTGTGAAGCTTCTGGAGGTGATAGGGTTTCCCAGGCTTCAGGCCTCTGGGAACAGCATGTGGCTAATTTTTTTAATTAAAATGCAGCCTTTGAAGTCAGCTGAGTCAAATCCCTTTGTCAGCAAACTGCACTCAGTTCTCCAGTCAGAGTTTAGACCGCTAGTGCCGCCTAGAGGATTTTGTTGGCACTGCATGCAACTTTGGGATTTTCTTGGATTAATGCATTCTAAACAGGAATGGTTCTTACATGGTAGTAAATCCTTGCTTAACATTGTTTTGATGGGGCTCCTTACAGTAAAATGGTTATGTGGAACCCCACAAAAGGGTTGAATCTTTAAAGTGGTCCAATGAGTCACGATTTCAGCAACTTTTTGACATCAGTAACAGTGGATTTTGTTAACAAAGACCTTTCTTTACACTGGTGGGTGGCAAGTTAGGTAACCATTTTGGTGTGCGCACAACTGCGCAGCTGTCCTGGATTCTGGGATGAAATGATGGGCGGCGACAGCGCATCCCCATCTTTACCCACTCCAATTATTTATTTTTGTTCTGGGGCAAAATGATGGGCAGCGACAGCTTAATCCCCATATTTACCCCGTCTAATGATTCCACATGGGTCAAAACAATGGTTTCAGACTACTGTGCGGGTAGTCCAATGGTGGTTTTAGGCAGCGTCCTTCTGTGCCCATAACATCGGCAAAAATGGGTGGCAGCCTATTCTTCCTGCATTTCCCGGTGCATTTTCTGGGAAGCTCTGGTCATCATGATGTTTTCATGTCAGTACTGCACAGTTTTGAGGTAGGGCTAGGATGCATGGGTAAATACATCCCACATTCAACACTTTAACCAATGAAACCATGAGTGGGGAATTTCTCAAGAGCATACCATGGGAACTGAATGTTTCCATGTCATTTTGCTGAAGGTAATTACTTCAAAGTAATTTACTTCAAAGTAATTACTTCGAAAAATCACTTTGAATTTGTGCTTCTTTTTGTTATTTGGGCCCCTCATGCTCTCTTCATTAGTAGCCCTACCCTAAGCCCCTCCCCATCCCTTTTAACCCCTTAACAAACACAACCCCCTATATAATTCAAAGTGTTTATAATTACTGTCGGAAAAACCACAGGATGCCAACTTAATCATTCTTAGGAGTTGACAGTTTTGAAATATTTAGGAGCTGGCAATGTTGACAGATTAAGCAATATGAGAGCAAATGAGTTTCTTAGGATCACACACTTTGGTCAAGCAGTAAAGCTGGGATTGGAGCCAGGTCTTCAATTTCAGCACGTGTAAACATTGTTTTCTAGTTCCCGCTGTACATCAATGTGACATATGTTATAAACGTTTGAATAACACACATTATTTTTTAGATTTGATATCGAAAGTACACAAATCACATAAAAAATCCTTATAAAAACGCTAATGTATGTAAAAGAATGATTGCACCTTCGTTTTATCACTCATGAATTTGAGTCTAAAAAAGCAAGCCTATAAAAGCTCATTATTTGTTTTACTACTATATAATTAAGTGCCTCATTACGACCCAGGCGGTAAGTTACCGCCTGGGTCGTACCTTTACCACCATGGCGTAAACTACGTTTACGCCATGGTGGTTGGTGGACTTACCGCCCCATTCCGAGGTTGGCGGGGCGGTAAGTCCCCAATCCCCATTTACCCTTCCCCATTCCCATTTTTGCCCCATAGGGCATAATGGGAGTGGGGAAGGTGTTAATTACACCACCGTAAATTACGGTGGCGTAATTAACATCAAGGTCCCTTAGCGCCATGGATTTTAACACCTGCTAAAAGCAGGAGTTAAAACCTCCATGGCGCTAAGGGACCTCGGAATCAGGCGGTAAGGGTCGGTGCTGTTTACGCCGCCGTAAACCCCTTACCGCCTGGGTCGTAATGAGGCCCTAAGATTCAAATACACACAACAAAAGTACAGTGTGATAACATCAACCCCTGTATTCATTGTTTGGCACAAACATGCCGATTGTAATTTATGGCGGCAAAGAACTACATTGCAAACAACAGTAGAAAAAAAAACTTTTTTAATTAAAGAAGCAGACCTGAAAATAAGCTAGCCAGTGGCCTGGGAGAAGTGGTTCATTCTCTCCTTACCAGGAACGTCTCCACTCAAAAATCCTACATGAAAAGAAAGGGCAGATGATGGGCTAGGGAAATGACACCAGAATGATTAAAGGACAATATTTGCAATGAAAACTATACAGTGAGATACAAATGATTTGCCCAGGATCCGAGTGTAGTCCAGTGGCAAAAATAAATATGAACCATGACACTTTAGTTTCACTATCTCAAACTTGACTGCCTAACCCCCTTCCTGACTAATGCATCATGTTCTTCATTGGGGTGGGTAGCCAGTGTATTTAATCCTCGTTTGATGCGACTGAAATCTAGAACCGCACACTATTGATGCTATATTACTTGTTATGACATTACAAACACTTTCTAGTACAAGTACACTGTTGTGTAGCACAATGCAGTAGGTGTGGCTGTCACCAAGTGTATTAACTCGAGATTGTCAAGCTCAGAGATAGAGAGGAAGGGCTGATTCAGCTTTGCTATGATTTGATACTGAGGTTTGGAATATAACAGAGACCTGCAACAGATTCTGCACACACTGATACCTTCTGAAACATTGTACTCATCAATATGGATTTCAACTTCGGTTACTTCATGAATTCAATATATGTGTAAAGGAAAGGTGAAAGCAATACACATGCAGTGTTATATTAAACATAGAAACTGAATGTACTACAGTCAAAACAGAACTCATTAATGGAACAGTTGACCAGATCAGACTTTAGTTGCAACACAGAAGACCCAGAGCCACAGAAGTCAACTATAAAATACCATGATATGTGTTGTTTAGAATTAAAGAGGGGATATCTCCTGGACAGGGAAGAAGCTGTTGATGAGTGGAAAACTGTCTCATGGAGAAAAAAATAGGATCATTTAGTATATGGTAATGCCATTTGCGCATTGTAACGCACCTGCCACCATCCAGTAGTTCTTAAATGAAGCAATGAAGGAATACTTGTGTGTGCCACCATCAACATCTATAACATTCAAATCTACGTGAAAAGCCAGTTATGCCATTAGTACCTCTTTACCAAGCTCCAGAGGTGGTACATTCATGTGTGACAAGTGGAACTCCTGGATTTAATCTTAACAGCAGAAGGAATTTTCATAGATCAAAGCACGGTGTAAACAGTGGTGCAGTGTCAATCACAGAATCTGGTCAGGTAAGTCCAGAGCGTTCGTAGTTTCTCGAACTTTTACCAATATTTCATCCAGGAATGTTCGACAGTTGTTCAACCCATCACTTGCTTCTCATGGAGAGGAAAACTGTTCGTCTGGACAGAAGAAGCTGGGAAATCTTTCAACATCTGAAGACTCTTTTTTCCACAACACCTATACTCTGACATCCAACACCAACCTTACCCTTTGTTGGTGGACACAGATACATTACAGGTATCTACGGAAGTTGTTCTGTCGCAGCGCAACCCTGACACTAACGAGCTACATCCTGTGGCATATTGCTCACAGATATTCTCTCCGACATAAGTCAATTATTTGGTATCAGACAAAGTGCTATTCGCAATTAGAGTGACAGATTACAACACCACCTGCTTGGAGCAGTGCACACCATTGCAATCCTGACTGATCATCGGAATCTGCAATTCCTCAGAAATGCTAAAGAACACATCACCAGACAGTTGAGGTGAATTCTGTTTTTCTCTGTGCATAATTTTCTAATTACTTTGTTAAATGACTTCAATTCAGCAATCCCACTAAGTCAGTGCCTCGTCTGGGACGCCCAAGGGAAGCCCTTATTTATATATTTTTATGACAAGTTATACTCTGGATGATAAACCCTTATATAACGCCCCTCTCTTTGAATCCCCCTGACCTCACTGAGCCAAGAAGTAGGTTTGTTTTGCAATTTAAAACAATATATATATATATATATATATATATATTACACTTTTATAATAAATTAATATTTGATATCACACTTAAGAATATGAGGAGTTATCAACACTGGGAGATGTTACACTAGCACAATGATTTAATTACTTAAGAGTTAGTATAGGAAGGAAAAGGTAACTGAGAATGCTTTTATGGTTTCAAGGAAAAACAATGATGGAAAGAATGCAGTACAGAAATAACTGGTAGGGTTTCAGAAGAGATAATATGTTCACTTTTCCCCTGGTGGCAATTCACTCCCCCCCTATGCAATAGAAGATGGAAGGGAGAGCACACAGTTCTCTGGAATACAATCAAATGTAGTTCAGTTCCCCCCTAGCAAGCTTAGATCACAGGGATGATTTTAAAACACAGGAAAAATCCTTTTAAATGTGGTGGCAATGAAGTAAAATATGCTAAAAATGGTTTTTAATTCCCTATAAGAGATTCAGGGTGGGTTATAGCTACTTTAAATTAGTTCAGGATCACTTTAGCAATGCTCTATGAATGATTGTCAGGTTGCAAACGAATTTCAGCAAAGAAAAGCAAGAAGCTGCTATTTTGACAAGTGAAGAAATTTGAGCCAAATCGCAAATCGCGGCACTTTTCCGAGTGTGTCGAGCGCGATTACGGAAAAAGTATAAGGAATAGAAAGTCGGTTCTGGGTTTGTTGCAAAGCCCAGAATCTTAGCTTTAAAGTGAAACTCGCTCCTAGCACAAACGGTTCAAGAGATACGGACGATTTCGTGAAGGTAGTTTTTAATAATGAAACAATGATTCAAAATGGCAAAATGACACTTTACAGGTTTAAATCGGAGGGGGAACACACGATTCCTATGATGCAGTTCTGGAGACAGGTTCAAATGTTTTGAATCAGATTATTTTAAGCTAAGAGATGGGTTCTGCACAGTTCTAGCTGGGTACTCACACTATAAATTTGAAAGCAATGGCCTTGTCACGGATCTGGTCAACACGTTTAGCTGCAGTTCTCTCTGCTTGGCGGGTCAATCAGGCACCGGTTCTGTTCACAGCGGTCTGGTCTGGGTCTCTGGTTCTGCTCACAGCGATCTGGTCTGGTCTCTCTGGATACAGCACTGCTTTCTGGGTACTGATTCCGTTCTGGATTCTGGAGTTCTCCGTCAGAGTGCTGCGCAGGAATTCAGTTGAGGATTGGAAAATGAATGTCCCTGTCTGGTTTCCAGTGGCTCTTTTTATGTCTTTTGAAAATGGGTGTGGATGCTAACGTTCTTTGCCCAACCCACTCACGATTTGATAGGTCAATGATTTCTCTTTGACCTGATTTGAGAAGGGAGCAGTGATTCAGAGTGAGTCAGAGTCTTACAGTCTATTGAAGAAACGCCCCTTTGCTTTTACCTTAGAAAATCCTTTTCATAACTAAACATATTTCCCAGATACACAAGTGGTTGACATTACATGTACGGATTGCAGATGATTTAATGCACATTCTTGTTCAACTCTGATCTTCCTAAGAGCTTGCATTAAAAAATGACAACTTATTTTCATTTTTAGTTGGTTTACCAATATCGGACATTTACCAAAAATGGCACAAATGCACACCGCCTTTCTACACATATTCCAGTAAATTTTCATTTTTCTAGCGTGAACCCTGTGTCTGCAATCTCCATAATTCATGGGGTTTTGCCTTAGAACATGGTACAGTGTTCTAACACCTCTTAAAATGTGCACAGAAAAATCACAATAATAATGATATTAATTATATAATTTTGACAAGTCCGTACTATGAATTATCCATCTTTTTAAAATTATGCTCTGGCCCAGAGGGGTGTGGTTTCCCAAAGCACATGGTGGAATTTCTGGTTTGTCCACTTCCTCCAACTCAAGTTGCTCACAGATGCAGGGCCCCCCCCATTTCCTTCCAAGAGGAAGCCATTTACGACCCCCCTAATTTAACATTTGCCTGGGCCAGGGAAGGCTCATTGTTCAGTTTCCTGCAGTCCCCAGGTGCTCTTCCCCTAATCCAATCAGGGAGGTGTCATTTCCTTTTGGTGAGGCCAGGAGAATGCAGGCCAGGCCTGGGAAGAGTGGCTGAGCAAGTTTCAACTCCTATCAGGGGGTAGTTGCCAGGCAGAATTCAATCTCTTTAATCCAGGCTTCAGCTAAATGTCACTTTTGTCCCCAGTTTTTCTTCATCCAAATCAAACTTGCTTGAATGCTGATTCTAAGTTCAAAACTATGACATTTAACAATTGCAAAATATGTGACACTCAACAGTAGGTCACTCATTTATTTTAAACATTTAGATTTTAGTGGCTTTCAGTCCAATTTGGCTTTCAGTCCAATTTAACTTAAGCTGCTGACATCCACGGCTCAGCCAGTTTCATTATGAACATTATTTTAGGTTCTTTCTTTTCATAGATTTTGTATGCACACAAGACTACATTCTGCCAAATGTCTGCTGGTGTTCAGTGAGATTTTTTAATATCTTGCAATGTTTAAAATAGGCATTTTTAGCTTGCATTTCAGAGAAACAAATGTGATTTCAAAGCGCTTTCTGAGCTAACCAGCACTGCTGTCTTTCCTTTGGCACACATTTCACCCATGGCACTCCTGGCCCATCATGCTCGCACTGGTGGGTGGCAGGTCAGGGGAACATTTTGGGGTCACCAAGACTGCGCGGTTTTCCTGGATTCTGGCGCAATGTGGGCTTTTTCGCCGTCTTGGATTTCCTAAGCCCACAGCACCAAATGTTGCAGCATAATAACTCGAACATGGGTCAAAACCCCTGACAACTTATTGACTGTTTGAGGGGAACGGGTAAGTTGAAGCACTGTGTACAGATTTAATATGGAAGATAGTGCTCTGGAAGCCAGTCCTACCACCATCAAAGTTCATAGCCGCAATACGAGAGATCAAATCATAACATAGTGAACCCCAACTGATGACCCATGAGAGCATTTAACAACAAGACCTGTAAATGTGTGTTTCTGAAGAACCAAAGCGGTCATCCATCGAAGGCTTGCCATTCCACAATGCAAGACTATACTTAAGCACTGCAACAGATCCTTATCGTAGAACACCATGATGTATTGTTAGCTGGCCACCCAGAATAAGATAATCCATACAAATGTTACTGCATACATTTTGGTGGCTCACACGTTTTTGGCGAGGCACTCAACTGCAGATATAAAATTGTGACTTTGCACCAGGAACCAATATTCTAGGCAACCATTTCTAGGGCTTCAACTACCCTGTTTGCACCCCCTCCAACCATGGCACGGTAGGTCAACAATAAAGACTCCAAAGACTCCACAGACTTTATCGTTCATTTACAACAAAGCCAGGGATTCATAGCTATATCAGTGACCATAGATGATCTCATCAAGATTGCCCAATTTACACCATTGATAGGGCTACATTCAGCAGCTACCCATATAGTTACCACCCAAAAACTGATGGACAGACAGATAGAGTGAACCAATCCTTGGAGAAGTACTGAGGTGCAGCTTAGCCCAGCAACATGATAGTTGGTGAGGAGTTGGATGGACTGCTGAATATTCTCATAATAACATCACACATATCTCACTAGGACTCCCACAATTCTACTCTTTTGGGAGTACCATGCAGAGTCACAAGCCTGACCAGCACGCTAATAAAAAAAGGTCCCATCTGTCCAGGAACATAAGCATATGTATCAGGTTCTTCAACAAGGCTCAGACTCGCCTTAACAGAGTCAAGTTGGCTTACAACACTAGATAAAAGAGCTCCATTGCAATCCATACCATGTGACAAAGTGTGGCTATCCACAAAGAATCTCCACCTTACTGGACCCCAGAAGCCCCATCCTAGGTACATGGTCACCTATAGGATCTCTTTATAGTCAATCCAGTAGCAGTTACGCTGATCCTCTCTGATACCTGGAAAATGTACCCAATTTCCACATATGTCTATGAAAGCCCATCTATCTCCAAAGGGCAAATCCTCCATCACCTCCCAATCCTGACATCATCCAAGGAGAACCAAAGTTCGAAGTGAAGGTCATACTGGTTAACAAAAGGTTCCCGGCAAGGGTCTTCTATTTACTGGATTGGAAGCACCATGGGTCTGAGGAGAGATCCTGGGAACCAGCCCTAAACATAAATGTCCTAGGCTTGTATGGCTCTTACATGAACAAAACAACATAAACCAAATACCATCTGAAGGAGGGAGCGATTCTTGGAGGGTGTACTATCAGTCCACTGGTGGTTGTACTGTGAGGCCATGTGCTTCAGGAATGGGGCCAGCAATGCGACGGATTGAGTCCCTGTTGGAAGGTAGGGTTGGGTCCCCATAAAAACAAGAGCACTCCCACGGATGGAAGAGCTGAGATGGGAAACAACTTGTTTTCAGATTGGGCAAGTAGTCTGAAAAAACAGACCAGTTTAGGACAGCAAAGGAATGCAAGATCTCACAGTGACCACAACATTTTCTGCATGACTTTGCATGGGAATTGGACAATCGCGTGACATCTGATATTTGCAAAATATATACTGCAATTAAATGTCATTGTCCACTTTCACGCCCCTGCTAGTCCTCTTACATAATAGGATGCTTGTTCATCGAGCTCTAGGGTCTGCATTCACCACCACAGCATAGACATACAACCTATAAGAAGATGGAGAAGAATCATTTCTATCTGCAAAAAGGCAACTACCAATCCCAAACCTGAATCTCTTTACCTCAGCTCCAGAAGTAGAGTGGCCTTCTCTGCTCTTGACCATACGTTATGCAGAACATTTGGGTGCTTTAGAGTGAAATAACTCTCGGGGTCCATACATCGACTCTTGGGTGGTTACATTTGTATTCCATCTCGCACTCTCAGTGTCAGGTATGAAGGGAGCAAGAGACAATTTAGGAAGGGAACTGGGATACATCACTATGGAAGAAGCTAATAACTACCACACTGTGGCTCCGGAGAAGTACCACATACCAGTAGAATTAACAGATCATAATTCATACACCAACCCAGAGTCAGCATTCCTGCAAACAGACCTTTCCCTGTGGGATCCTTTGAGCCCTCTTTCCATTTCAATCATCATAGAATCATCCTGATCAATCGAGGTACAAGTCATCTGCAGTGTGCAGGTCGTCTCTAGAAGAGGAACAGGTCAGAATCATCATCATCATCAAAGTTTTTTTGTCAGAACCATTACACTGTGACAAAGAAGGACTGTGACAAAGGAGAAGTATTATGAGAAAGGAAGATTGTGATGAAGGAGAGTAAATATTTGTGATGAAGGAGCTGGTCTATGACTAAGAAGGACTGTGATGAAGGACAAGGACTGACGAAGGACATGGGCTGTAATAAAGGAGAAGAACTTTGATGAAAACTATGATAAACAGAGAAGGACTGAGCAGAAGGGCTTTAATAAAAGAGAAGGACTTTGATGATGGACTATGAAGAGAAGGACTTTAACAAAAAAGGACTGTAATGATGGAGATGGACTGCCAATAAAAATGTCCGTGACAAATCAGACATACTGTCATGAAGGAGAAGTATTGTGATGAAGGAGGACTGACTGTGATGAAGCAGGCCACTGATTTTATTTAATTTCATTTATTTTGTATAGTGCTTAATTCTGAGGAGGAGGAAAACCAAACAGAAAACTGTATCCAGGCACAGATGTTTAATTTAGAGAGGGAAACCTGTGTAGGCACCTTTTTTGGAGAGTTAGAGGAAAATATGTGTTGTGAGATTTTTCTGAAACAAGGTAAAAGAGTCCAGCTTCAGAAGATTGAAGGGTAATGAATTCAAGCACGAGGATCAAGCACAGAAAAACACCTACCAACTCAGGTCACAAAATGAGGTATAGGCACTGCCAGCAAATTTTGAGCAGACGATCAAAGGGGTAGTGCTGGGCGGTAACGGTTGTTCATAGAGACAAGGTAGGTAGGGGCTCAGCCGTTAAGAAACTTTAAAACATGACAGAGAATCTTGAAAAGGATTCACTGTTGTACTGGTAACCAGTGAAGTGATATACGGTGAGAAGATACAGGAGCAGATCTAGTCAAATTGAAAACAAGCTTATGATCTGCATTTTTGGGCAACTTGCAAACAATGTATTTGACTTTCCGATATCCCGCAACAATGACATTGCAGTTGTCAAGTTTGGAGTTTGTGAACGCTCCAATGACAACTGATCGATTTTTCTAAGCGATGAGAGGGAGAATTGATCACAGAAGTCCGAGCCAATAATAGAACGACTTTTAATGTCTTGCTGACAAGCAAGTTGCAGTTCTGATTAGATTGCCAAATGCAGCCAAGGTTTTTTTTAGTTTTGGTGAAAAAAATGGTAGGCAGATCAAATAGGGCAGAGCAGGAAGGAAGATGTTGAGAATTTTCAAGGAGGTGCTTAGGGACAAATAACATAACTTGTGTTTTTGTGAGATTGAGTAGTAATCTGTTTCACAACATGCAACTTTTAAACTCTTGGGCACAGTCTAGAATCTGTTTGAAGGAATCTGATGAAATGTTGATCCTGATATAGAATTGTGTATCGCCGGCGTAGGGATGATAATTTTAACCACATTTTGAAAACATACTCAGTAATGGTTGAATATAAATGTTAAATAATAAGGATGATAACGGAGAAATGTGGCAGAGGACTGTGATGAAGGAAAAGGATTGCCATGGAGGAGGAATGTCTCAGCAGACTGTGATGAAGGAAAAGGATTGCTTTGAAGGAGAAGGCATGTGACATAGAAAAGGGACTATGACAAAAAGAGAAGGACTGTGATGAAAGATAAACAGTTTGAGGAAAGAGAAGGACTATTATGAAGGAAAGGGCTTCTAGGAAGGACTGCGACTGAGATGGACTGTGAAGAAAGAGAAAGACTGTGATGAAGAAGATATATTGTGATGAATGAGGTATTATGATGAAAGAAAAACACCATGACAAAATACAAGGGCTATTATGTTGGAACGGGTTATTAGGAAGGACTTTGAGATGGACTGTAAAAAAAGAGGAATGATGTGATAAAGGCGAAGCATTGTAATGAATGAGGGCTGTTATGAAGATCTGAGATGAGGGTAACATCTACGATGAAGGAGAAGTCCTATGATAAAGGAGAAGCACTATGAAAAAGGAGAACATAGTGATGAAAGCATGTGAGGAAGGAGAAGGACTGTGTTGAAGGAAAAGAACTGTGATGAAGAAGGACTTTGACAAAGGAGAAGAATTATGACGGAGGAGGCCTATGATGAGCGAGAAGACAGTACTGCAATGAAGGACGATAACTTTGTAAGAATGTGATGAAGGCATGGGATGAAAGACTGTAACAAAGGGGGAGGAAGTGATGTGATAAAGTAGAAGGACTGTGACAAAGGATATGAGCTATGACAAATGAGGCATGTGTTGTGATCAAGGAGGAGAAGGGTCTGTGATGAAAGAGAAGGAAGGACTGTGATGAAGGATAATGAAGAGAAATAACAGTGGTGGAGGAGGACTTTGACAAAGGAAAATGACTGTGAAGAACTGTGAGAAAAGCGGACATTGATGAATGACTGTGGTGAAGGAAGATACTGACGAAGGAGGACTGTGACAAAGCAGAAGGATGGACTTTGATGAAGGACAAAGTCCGGCTCTCAACATCATTTCTGTTGAATTGTTTTGGCTGCAAGAGGGCACTTGTTTGTGCCAAAACCAATAATAGCAAGATATGATGCATGAACTAAGCTTGGTTGCATGCGCACTGGGAAGAAAAAGAGAGCAGAATTACAATATATCCTGATCCAAAAGCCCATATCCATGGGAATTATTTGGCAAAAGAAAACCCATTCTAAAAGGCATTAGAGGAGGTGAAACCTGAACCCAACTCCCGTTAATTCAGACTGGAGCATTCAAAATGCTTCACAACAAAGGCTTCAAGTTTAAAGTGAACCTAATCGTTAACACCACATGCCACTTCATCACGTGTTACCTATAACTGAGCTCTGCCAAATCCATGTGCAGGGGCAGCGCAGTTTCCTTCTAATGTTACTCCTGGTAGAGCTTTGAGAGGTGCTGTTAGTTTCCCTTTAGGTCTATGGGTGATGGGAGAACATTAAATAAATCAACAAGCGTCCACTCGCAGACACAAAGGATCTCGTGGAGGGGCGAAGGGTGCATCGCGTTTCAGACACTATTTCAAATGTTATGACAAGTCTGCAGATGGCTTTCTAAATGGGATGTTTGTACTGCCAGAGAGCAATGACCCAGTGTTGGGTGATTAAAGATACACTCTTTATGTATTGAGCACCAGGGCTACTTAGATCAGTGTGTAGCTGCAAAAGGTACACTGATGGGGGGGTACCCGATGCACAGCACAGATGACGCATATGTGCAAATGCAGTACTCAATGCTTCCTTCAACATCAGCTTTGGCGTAAGCCACAGTGGAGGCGCATGTGTATGGGCAGGGGGGGTTGCCCCCTCGCTGAGTGGCAAGCAGATAATCCATTATTTGCAGGGTCATTGCGCTGCCTGCTTCTGACCAGGGTTGCATCACCCTACTACTTTTTGATTAATTTTGTAAATGCAGAGAGCACAATAATACATCTGACCCCACTGTCTCTCATAATTGCCCTCCTAGGCTGGGCAGCACTGACTGACTGACTGGCAGTCAGTCCTCTGCTCTTCTGTCAGTCAGCCCATTCTGTGAAGGGTGGGCCTTCTGGTCGTGTCTTGCGGTCATGGTGTCAGTGTGCTGAGCGTGCAAGCCGAAGGTAAGTGAGATGTAAACGTGTAAATTTGATAATAGTCTGCATGCATGGCAGTGAGGTTGTCTGAGTGCACATGTGTCAATGTGTGCACATATGAATGTGTGCATGTTAATTTGTGTTAATGCAGGCACGCAAGAAGTTACTTGAGTGCTGTGTGACTGTGTAGGTGAGAGAGAGTATGTTGTGTCAACATATTAACGCAGGGGTGAATTAGAGAGTGTATGTTGTGTGAAGGAGACTCTCTGTGTTTTGAATGTGTGTTCATGTGCTGAGTGTATGAAGGCAGGGAGTGGGCTACTGCCGACATGGACTTTATATCATCCAGGATTAAGAAAAATGGTAAATGCTTGACTGGTGTACTTTGCTGCAGCCAGTCAGGGACGTCATTTTACCAAAATGCCAGGGGTAGTGGAAGTGACATCTCACGACCCTTGACCTCCCCGATGACATCACAGGAAGTAATGGCACAAGACCTTTTGCCACTTGACATTACAGTAAGTGCATCATCTATGTTCATACACAACTCGAATGACACTGCAGAACACCTGCCATAAGTATGCAACTACTTTTCATGAAAAAATCGAGTTGTAGCTACACAGATAATGGCTATGCTCTCGTTTATCCCCTCTAGACTACCTCTCTCCATCCACCCACGTACGAACTAGACATTGGTGGCTAGCAAGGACTTAGCCACCCCTTCATGCCCTCATATTGGCTATAAAGCAAACACGCATACTAGCACCTCATCGAATTTCCCATACCTTGGACTTCGGTCCCCCCAGCGGGTGTACAAACTACAGCGCCTTGTGACCGTACCACTGGTTAAAGGTGCTATACAAATAACGCATTACATTATATTATATAGCATGGTCCCTCAGTACACTAAGAAAAATATAGTTACAATATCACTGAAATGTGACATACATTTCATACAAGAATTCATCATCATATACAGTGTTATTATCAGTGTGTCAAGGCCCTTGTTACCACGGGAACTGAATGAACACCATATTGCCTCTTTATGTGGATCGGCAGCGCAAAACCACATTGGTGAGTAGGCATGTATAGCAATAGGGGAAAGCCAGGAAAGAAGGGGAGATGGAAGTTGTTTCACCACAGAACATGTGTTCATATGGTCGAGTTCATACAGTCTTCAATGATTTTGGAATTTACCGTCAGCATTTTTTTCTGATGAGACAAGTTACCTTCAGGGTTACCTCTCAGTGGGATGTGTCGTGTTGTGATGTACTGTTTGCAGTTGTTTCATGGACTTCATTATTCCTGTAAAAACAGCCAGACGTCTCTGATATCCATCTCCTTCAGAACCTAGCTATCTCTAAAATGGGTTTGATTAGTGTCTTGGCAAATACTGATACCTGAGAGGCAGTGCTCTTCCGCAGACCAACATCACATTTCTTCTTGTAATTGTACCACGTATAAGGGATTAGGAATGGGCCGTGGTGGAAGTGGGAAAAAGGAACTAGTGGTGCTCCGGCTGCATCCAAAAAGGAGGGAGTGGATGCCCAGTCACATGGGGGTGAGGAGTGTTTTTGTGGGACCAGTATCACAAACTTTGTCTGAACAGTAAAGCTGGTATTTTAATCCACTCTGCAAATTTGACCACATAACCTTCCAAGCTTTACTCTGTACACATAGTTGGAATTTCAAGGCCTACTATAATCATGGCTCATAGATTTTATTTACAGAAAACAAAAATGGCAAGGTAAAGCTCAATGACAACATTTAAATCCTCATAGCAACATGTTAAGCCAAAAGAATATCATTGCGGTTTTAATTTTTACATCCTGAATGGTAAACTAAAAGTCCCAGAATGCAAGATAATGCCAACATGCAAAAGCTAGAAAACCCCACTGTACTTTCAGTGATTTAAGCAATACAAGAAGTTGTGTAATGATCTCAGAAAAATTCTTTGTCATAAACCTCCAGCTCATTGTTATTTATGATGTTGAAAACACGTGATTAGTGACATGAAGCCACTTTATTTTTTTCAAGTCACGCTTTGTTTATATCCGTGTACACACATCATGGATATAAACACATCTTTAAATGGGGGCTTTGTGTCGCTCACATTATTTATCACACATCTGCAATGTCGCTGGTGCTTTGAGAGCTCTTTGAGTTTGAAATATTCCATCATGCATTTGAAAGGCTCTAATGTGTTAGCAGATTGTTAAGGGCCTCGGGCTGCATAGCCACGGACACTGTGTGTGTGTCCGTGCCTGGCTGTGACTTTGGGAAACTGGCAGTGCTTGAATGGCCGGCCTGAGCCGATTCTATATTTGGCTCAGGGCAGGCGAAAGAAAGAGTTCAGGACGCTTTTCTTGAGCCTTTGAACTAAATGTACGCTCTGTAAAAAGCAAACGAACTAGTGGTGTGGGCATACCGAATGATTTATAATATCCTTCCACCTCTGGGAATGGGATAGTGTGCATTAATAGCAGTTTTATTCAAAGTGCCATATGCTAGCTGGTGCTTTTGGACTAGTCAGGAACGTCTGAACCTTATTTGCACACCACACAAACCGTGTCCTCGTTTATGGGCGTGTGATGTATGTAATCGCATATAGCCACTGACACATTACCAATACAACAAACGCTTCATTTACTGAACATGCCGGAACCATTGGTGGCGCCAATGTGTTCCCATGTACGGGCGCATGTATCCGTAAAGAGTGCGTGATGGAGCGTGTCAATTTGTATCGAAGTGTGTGGGGTTTTATGCATGCGGCTGTTTATATCTGTCCATCCGTGTTCTTGTGCTCATTCTGTGCGTCTGCCTATTTGTGTTTTGTGTGAGTGCCTGCGGGTTTTTGTGTATCGGTAGGTTCATGTGTGGGCTTGAGTGCGTGTAACCTAAATAATTCTCAGCCTTTTTGGGAAATGCTTCTTTTAGATTCAAAAGTCACTTATTTATTTATTTCATACATATACATTCAGCCAACAGAGATTTCACATAGAGGCTGGTATTAAAATATGCCATCAGATAATTGACTAAGAATGTGCAAACATAAGTCATAAAAATGAATCATATGAACAATTTAAAAAAATGCACTTATTTAAGGCCGGCATGAGAGAAATGATGAGTAAACTACGTTTACACCATGGTGGATGGCGGATTTACCGCCCCATTCCAAGGTGAGTGGGGCGGTAAATCCCCATTTCCCATTTACCCTTCCCCATTCCCATTTTTGCCCCATAGGGCATAATGGGAGTGGGGAAGGCGCTAATTACGCCACCGTAAATTACGGTGGCGTAATTAGCACCAAGGCGGTTTAGCGCCATGGATTTTAACGGCTGCTAAAAGCAGCCGTTAAAATCGGAATCAGGCGTTAAGGATTAACGACGGCGTTAACCCTTAACGCCTGAGTTGTAATGAGGCCCATAATGTGTGTCCTGTGTGGTTTCGTAGAGCATGGCTGAACACAGGCCGGGACTGCCGGTGGCGGGTGCTGCACGCTGCACCCATGCCACTGTGAGAAGCAGCAAATGCGCCATATGTAGCCCGAAATTGGGACGGACGGGCCGGCATTTGCAATTTTAGTGAAACTTTGAAAGAAGAAAGACCCCAACCTCACCGTGAGGAGCAGCGGACGAGCATCGTAGCACATGAAGTTGCCTGCACCTTTCATGTTCAGTGGCCGTGTGCTGAGAGAAAGTCCGTGTTTACTCTGCTCAGGGCACCAGGGAGAGGTCAAACAGCAAACCCACCAATGGGGAAATGACAAGACGTCCATGTTAGCAGATTAGTCTAGCCAGGCAATATGGTGCATTCTTACCAGGCAGCCCCCAATTTAAAGAAATGCACATGCCGTTGTTTGTGTCTTCTTCTGAGATAAAATCATTTTTAAAAAAACCTCTCTAATGACTGAACAAAGGAACGAAGAGGGTTGAGGACAGTCCGTCTGTGTACCCAGAACTTCTGTGGCCCTATCTTTTCTGAAGGTGTGTTGGCCCCTTTGGATTGTTGGATGAGTAGAAAAGGCACTGTCCCTCCCCCTCCCACCTCTTCCCCACTAGCAGGCTGTTATTAATCACCTACCTTTTCACTTTTGAAGAACCAGACGGAAGGGCTCGCTCAGGCTGCTGGCTGCTCACACATGTGCTGCTTAAACACAATGGAGCCCAAAGCGGCCCATGCAATGGCTCGCCTCAAATTAACCATGCCCCCATATCCAGCATTGTGATTGGACGATTGCCAGGGGTCGCAGGGATTGGATTGGGGTCACAAACTAACAGCCAGTGGTCGCAATGGGCGCAGCAGGGGGTCGCAGCAGCGCCACCTAGCGACACCTAAATTACATCCCTGCAGCCAGCATTGCCATATTTTTGCACTGTGGCATGATAGGTTTAATGGACATGAAGGGTAACGCAAACTTGATGAGTGTTTGTACATAGCTAGGCTGGCCTACTTTGGAGTAGCCTATCCAGTAATATTCTCATATTGTGGCATGATATTTATTACTGGTATGAAGGGTAAAGCCAGCACGATTATTGTTATTATATTGCTATCCTGGTTCCCATTGGTGCAGCCAGTCTGGATGTATTTCCTAACTGTGGCATGGTATTTTTTTACTGGACATCAATGGTTAAGAAAGTATGAATAGTGTTATTAAACAGCTAGATTGGCCACCTTTGGTACTGCCAGTCTAGTCATGTTTTCATATTATGACAAGATATGTGTTACTGGTATGAAGGGTAAAACCAGCATGACATTTGTTATTACATTGGTCGCCCAGTTTTCATTGGTGTAGCCAGTCTGTGTCTACTTCCTTGCAGTGGCATGGAATTTTTTACTGGGCATCAATGGTTAAGCAAGCATGACGTGTGATGGTACATTGGTAGACGTTCTTTTTCAGACAGTGAAGTTATGTGTTCTTGTTGTGCCTTGGCATGTTGTACTGGAATGAAGGCTAAAGCCAGAACAATGACTGCTATTACTTTGTTAGACTGGCTTTCATTGGTGTAGCCAGTCAGGATCTAGTTCCTGACTGTGGCATGGCATTTTGTACTGGGCATCAGTTTAAAAACAAACATGATGAGTGTTATTAAGTAGCTAGACTAGTGTAAATTGGTGCAGCCAATTTGCTATGTTTTCTGACTGTAACATGCCATTCTTTACTGGTATGAAGAGTAAATCCAGTATGATTACTACGTTGTCCTTCATTGGTGCATCCAGTTTAGATATACACTCATACTGTGGCATGGAATTTTGTTATTGGGCATCATGGGTAAAGCAAGCATAATTAGGCAATGAGCCCCAAGCCTGGGGGGCATGACAGCATCAGGTAATGCCCCTGGGACCCATTGTTACAGCCCCGAGCATGGAGAGGGCCTTAACTAAGGCCCATTACGTGATGCAGGAATCCCCCCTCAAAGAGGGGCTTATTGGCATTAGTACCCCGGCCCGTTTGACCAGGGTACTAATGGTGTTTTTTTCAGTTGCGAGAAGCGTTGTGTTTCACAGCCAAAAAAAAAAAAAGAAATGGCTGCCATGGTCTGGGACACCTAGTCCATTTTCCCTTTCTGTGGCAGCCATAGTAAAAAAACTAAATGCCCACCATGGAACAGGTGTACACGTAGTCCCTTCTCCCTTTCCATGACAGCCATTAAAGCAAACAGGGAAAAAAGGTAAGCAAAAAATGGCCACCATGGAAAGGGAGAAGGGACTACAAGTAGTCCCTTCTCCCTTTCCATGGCGGCCTGATGATGGAAACCACTAAGCGGTAGAATGCTGGGGACTGGCGAGATGCATGCCGCAACATGAAAGCGATTACTGTAAGGTAGGGCTTGGAAACGGACCTATTGGTCCATAGATTTGTTTCTTTTTGTGTGGCGCGCCGGGTATTGATAATTGGTATTACATGGCTTGAGTGGGCTATGTTAGTGGAGCAAGCCTGGAAAGCTTTTTTTTTTTTTTTGCTGTGACAAAGCATTGTTTACTGGCAAAGAAAACCAGAGTAAGTTCCTGTATGGTAATAATTCCATGTATTGTTACAGTCTGCATGGGCATGTATGGGTACAGCCTGCATGAACATGTGTTTTACACTGTCATGTACTGTTGGCAAAACCATCATGAAAATGTGTTGGACATTTCTCCTGTGCACTGTTGGTGACTTGCATCTACTGGATTTTTTCAGGTCCTACATACAAACCAGAACGAAAACTGTTTGGGTTTTTAGCAAATTTCTCACAGATAGTGTTTTAGAAAATGCACCATTTAAAATATTCACCAGGCAGCACTGGTAAGATGGTGTACCGAGCGGCTGGTAGAAGGTGGATCAAGCACAGGGGTTTGCAGGGGACAACTCAACTCAAGTAGATAAGAGAACTGGACTTTAGCAGACTTCTTTTTGACTCTTGTAGAATGCTTCAGGCAAAGAACTAAAGTATTGCTCTACACTGCCTTTGAATGCTCTTTTCATTTCAATTGAACGTTGGTGTCTTAAAACATACCATGTGTGAAAAAAATGTTGTTTACACAACACCGTTTTTGTTTTAGCGCTCATAACACTGCACACCGATTTTTATGACAAACGTTTCACAAGCCCAGCTGAATTGTGGTGACATTAGAAGAATACACATTTGCAACTGAATTAGGGTGCTAGGGTGTAGTGTCCAATGTGGAAGGATCAGGGTCCCAGGCGCTACTGTCCACTGTGCAAATATCATAATTGCCACCCTACTCCCCGATCATTGGATCAGCCATGTCCCCCTTGTGGTTTAAGTGGCCTAGCCAATGAAAGTGTTCAGAAAACCCCCAAGCAATATGCAGAAATTGCTTCAGCGACTATGAGCAATTCGGCAGGTGCTGGTAACATTTGGCAGCAACTTCTTTTCATTAGACACTTGGCTAGGAACATTTTCAAAATGTGGAGGTGTCCATGTAGAGCCTGTAGAAAAAAACTGTAAAGCTACTGCTGCCGCCAAAAAGCACAGGCACATTTCGGCATTATTGAAAGCAAAGTTAATGAGTTCTAAAATGGACGGTTGCATGTCTTTATATCGAAATCTTTTATATTGAATGCACATATCTTGAATATTGTATAACGAAAACTTTTATAGTGAATGCATTTTTTATTTTGGGGGGGGTTTGGGGAACGTTTGGGGGGGTTTGGAGGGACCCAAACCGCTGTGTACCACCCTTAAAAACCCACCCCAAATGTTTCCTGAAAATATTTAACCCTTTACCCCAGCCGGAAATGCTTTAAAGGTTTTCGTTATAAAAGATTCCAGATATATGCATTCACTATAACAGATTCAATATAAACATACCATACCAAAACGGACACGATTTTAAGTTACATCCACTAAAAAGCGGGTGTTTCTTTGAAAAGTTGTCTTTATGATTACCCCCTGCTCATTCACAGGATGGATCATCTTTAATTGGTGATCTCATACTTGGGGGGAGGTCATTTCACCAAAATGCCAGGGGTAGCGGAAGTGACATCACGCAACCTTTGACCCCTGATGACATCATAGGAAATGATGTCATTTGACCCCACTCCAAAGTGATATCGCGGGTAGCGATGGAACACAACCTTCCACCCGTTGACAAAACAGGAAGTGGCATCACATAGCATTGTACACTACGAAAAATATGGTTACATATCACTACAATGTGATGTACATTTCATACAAGAATGGATCACCATATGTATCATTAAGATCAGTGTGTATAGGCCCATATTACCAAATTACTGTGAATGCAAGCAGACGTCCATGACCAAATGATAATGATGTGTTATTATATATCACTTACGCTTAAGCGCACGGTATAGAAAAAATATACACCCAATATCACCCAACCTGTGTTGGTACTCATTTACCGACCTTAGAAGGATGAAAGGCTGAGTTGGGACGTTTAAGAACAGACTAAATCAGTGATTCACCCCCTGAAGTGTGCCTGCAATAAACCTTTAATGAGTCTAGCAATTATTGCATAGAATTCCAGAAAGACACATTATTTGGTATTCCTATTCTTTCTTATTTAGGGTCAGTGCTGAAGTGTTAGACTTGTGACACCCCTGTTCTTATTTTTCTTCTTTTTTTTTTAAGGGGCCTGAACAAGAAAGCCAGCCACTCCAAAAGTAAAGAGCCACATGCTGCTGGCCATAGATCAGGAGCTTGCATTACTAAAAAATAAAAATTAAAAAAAGACGTTTTTGGGGACATTTTTTTGTTGAGGTTGCAAGGGAGACCTCAGAGGTCGCAAGGGAGACCTCAGAGGTCACAGTTGCGACCTCTGGCGACCCCTAAATGACGGAAGGCATTAGCTCGTTTTCATTTAGTAATTCATGAAGGATTGTTCTTTTAAACTTTATTTATAATTTCAAGAAACACGTAACAAATAATAGAATGAGTGGCATCTAGTTCACTGCAACGTGACAGACATCATAACAAAGGGCATATTGAGAACGAAAATTTAACCAAATCAATATTTAACAGAAACAACCCCTCAACAAAAAAGAAAACGAAACACAAAAACCCACAATAATTAAAACCAATTGTGCACAGTCACATAACCAAGAACCGCACCACAATCAGCCGCCATAAGTCATTAAAGGGTGTCTAGATATTAGCATCGTCTTCAGAGCAATCTCTTTTCTTATAGATCCCCTTCTCATAAGTGGACAGTATAACCAACTCACCGAACCAAGTTTCAATTTGCGTCTTTTTCCTCGTTTCCATACGTTTAGTATTTGTTTCTGAGCAACTACCAACACTATGGGCCTCATTACGACTTTGAAGGTAGCCATGGTGTTATTGGCGCCATGGCTGCCTCCAAAATCGGGTCCGGGTTCCCTGAATGGGGAATTACCGGGCTATTCCGAGTTTGGGGGGCCCGGTATAATTCCTACTTCAGGGAACCCAGGCCCGGTCCTTCCCCATTCCCATTGAGCCCCCATAGGGCTCAATGGGAATGGGTGCGGGAGCTAACAACGGGCCGATTACGACCGGCCCGTTGTTAGCTCCCTGGTCCCCTCGCGGTGTCATGGGTTTTGACCCATGTTGAATCAATAGACTGGGTAGATGTGGGGATGAGCTGTCGCTGCCCATTATTCTATCCCAGAACAAACTAAATCAATAGACTGGATGGATGTGGGGATGAGCTATCGCCGCCCACATTCACGCCAGAATAGGAGAACTGCGCAGTTGGCACGAGACCACTCCAAAGATACAACCTTCTTGTGGGGAATTCATTTTCTTAATCCCGAAAATGGTTGCATTACCAGTACTCACCACTATCAGAAAGCCGGCGTTTTAAAACCACCAGACTTTTGCGTAAAATTGAACAAATGAAACAAAACCAGACCAAGGAAAGACTTGCTAAGAGGTGGATACAATGTAAAACTATATTCTGAAATGACTTGAAGGAAGTAATTATTTAATGTATATGTAAAAATTGTAAGTGATTTAAACTGGGAATGAAAAGTGACATTTAGCTGAAACCTGGCTTAATGAAACTGAATTCTGCCTGACATCTACCCCACAGGAGTTAAAACCTGCTCAGCCACTCTTCCCCTTGCCAAAAGCAGTAGTCACCTCTCTGATTAGATTAGGGGTGGAGCAGCTGGGGACTACAGGGAGGTGAACAAAGGCCTGTCCTGGACTCAGGCAAATGTTATATTGGGGGCGTCGTAAAAGTGGCTTCCTCTTAGGAGAAGTGGGAGGAGAAGTGCCTCTGGGAGCCACCCGAGCTGGAGGCGGGGACAGGCAGAAGCTTCCCCCATGTGCTTTGGAACCTAAACCACACCCATCTGGGCCAGAGCATAATTTTAAAAAGATAGATAACTCATAGTGCGGACTTGTCAGAATTATATAAGTAATATCATTATTTTTGTGATTTTTCTGTGAACATTTTGAGATGCGTTAGGACCCTGTGGTGTATTCTGGGGGGTTGCTAGCGGAAAATAGGGTCTCACTCCAAATGTCTGCATGTTAAAAATCTGACACTTCATCAATTCATGTCCATACTCCTTGCGCACATGTGTGTAAATTTGGGTAAATGTCCGATATTGCAAAACCAGTTAAAAAGCGCAAAATGTTGTCATTTTTGAATGCAAGCCCCCTGGAAGATCAGAGGCGGACAAGCATGGACCATAAGGAATATATAATGTGCACATGTAATTTCAACAAATTGTATATCTGGGAAGGATGTATTTGAATCAAATATAGATTTGTGGGCAAACTGACCAGGGGAGGTTCCTCTGACCATAAAACCTACAGCATCACTCTGACTCACATTTCCTTCCCCCAATCATGGGAGAGGGGAGAATTGGGCCAATGACAAGTAGAGAGGGGCAGGTTTAGCTAGGCCCAGGCACACACCCATTTTCAAAAGACATAAAAAGAGCCACTGGAAGCTAGAGAGACATTCAAATCCAGTTGCTGCAGAGCGTTTTGCCGGACCACACAACATCCAGAAGATACCAGTTCCAGACTGACTCCAGCTACATACTCCAGAACCTAGAACTTATACTTTAGAACCTAAATCAGAGGCCTAAAACCACAAGCTGAGTTCTTTGCAGCAGGCCTCAAATCATTGCAAGCTACTCACAGCCGGGCGAGCTGCTTGAATCCCTTGCCAAGAACTTTTGCCAGGGCCAGTGCAGAGATCCAGGAGCCGTGCAGAGACCGCTGTATCCGGACAGACCAGACCAGAGATCCAGAGTGACCCAGACCGCTGTGAGCAGAACCAGAGAGCTGACCCAGATCACTGTGAAGTGCCGTGACCAGAACCGGAGTCCAGTCCAAAACCTGACCAGATCCGTGGCGAGGCCTATTTCAAAAATATATTGTGAGTACTTATGTCAGATTGTGACAGAAATAAGCTCTTAGTTTAAAATAATCTAATCCAAACTATTTTAACCTAACCAGAACTGCCTCCTAGAAGTTGTCACTTGTCATTTTGTAAAGCTGCACCACTGTCACTTGTCAACTCTGCAGCTGCAAGCTGTCTCCTGTCATTTTGAGTTTACTTTAAATCCGAAAAACTACCTTTATTTAATCGTCCGTATCTCTGGAACCGTTAGGAACCAAATTTAACTTCCCTCTGAAAGCTTAGAATCTCAGCTTTCCAACGGACCTAGAACCGACTTGCTACTCCTTATACTTTTGCCGTAATCACGATTCACGCACACAAATTTTACCGCGATTTGCGATTTGGTTAAAAATCCAGCCACGTATAACCATCAGCAGTCATTTCTTTCCTTGCTAAAAATTCGTTTGCCTCTTAATCACCATCTCTGAATCATTGCTAAAGTGAGCCTGAACTCATCCCAAGTATCTCTCACTCACCCTGAACCTCCTAAAGGGAATTAAAAGGATTTTCAGCATATTTCTCACTTTATTGCCACCACATTCAAAGCACTTGGGCCTGTGTTTTAAAACTCATACCGGTTTTCTCTAAACTTGCTGGGGTGGGAATTGAATTTTGTATTGTATTTGATTGCATTCCTTAGAACTGTGTGTGTTACTTCCATCTCCTTCCATTTCTTACATTGCATAGGGGAGGGGGGTGAATTGCCAGAGAAAAGTGATTATCTTGTCTTTTGCTAAAATCATATCAAGTATTTCTGTACTGCATTTTATTCCTCATTGCTTTTCCCTTGAAATCATAAAAGTACTTTGCTACTTTATCCATCCTATACTAACTCCTCATTGATTGTAAAGAAGTGTGCTAGTGTCAGATTACCCATTGTTGATTAACATTATATTTATAAGGGCGATATCGATTATTAATTTATTATAAAAGCGTGGTATCTATATTTTGTCTTATTTCTCAAATAAAGCTTTTAAACTTGCAAAACAGAACTACTTCTTGGCTCAGTGGGGTCAGGGGGATTCTAAGAGAGGGGTGTTATATAGGGGTAGTCATCCAGAACTCATGAACTGGACATAAAGATGTATCAATAAGGGTTTCCATTCAATATCCCAGACTAGGCATTGACTTAGCTGTAGTGTTGAATTGAATCCTCTTACAGCGGGACCCGCTCTGGACGTCTTGTTTTACCGGATGTCCAGAGCGGGATTCGCGTGGGGACCTCGTAATAGTGCAGAGTGGGTTTAACAGCTTCAGCACCATTACCGGCGCCGTTAAACCCATTCCGCACTTCTCGTAATGAGGCCCTGTGACAGTACACATCCTAAAATGGACGTTTGCTCCCTGGCTGACAGGATTTTAAAAGCGATGCACCAGTGTCGTGTTTTTTGGCACAGTATAAGACCTTTAAGGAAGGCTCTGATCTTCGCTTCCCCTTGTTTTTATGTGTACTCCATTACTAGCTCTTTTTTATTGGCCTGTTCACAGGTTTCAATGAGATCCTTTGAGCGAGCTGGGCTTTTTTATGATACCCGTGTTCTAGAAAGAAATGCGTGAAATGTTTCTCAACCCCTCCCCCCCCCCAGTGATGATACGGATGGGCTCACAGCAGAATTGAATGTATTTTTTAATTTAATTTATTGTTGATAATGTGCAAACAGGCATGACAGTGCGTCAGAGCACTGCTTCACAATGTTGCAAGCCGAAAAAAGTGCATTGCATAACGCAGAGAGTAAATGAACCCTTGAAACAATGCAGGAAAGTGTATTTCTGTCAATATACAAACTGCAAAGTGTGTGGTAACAAAAAAAGGCAGGTCCCCTTCGTTGCAAATGCTGCATGTCTGAGTGCATGCACTGTATCTTTTTATCTGTTGCTAAAACGCACTGGTCTGGAAAAGTTTAGTTCATTGGCCACAAGCCCGATTTTAACTAGAATTTTCAATGATAAAAACAAGAGAGCGGGACGGCCACCAGGGGGCACAGAGATGTGGCAGTCTCTGTGATCAGCTCCTCCTCCCAGGGCGTAATTGCGGGTCAAGCCCCCCAAGAAGCCCCCATCGGAGGAGGCCATATCCCCTCTGGTCCGTGTGAAGACTGGGTGCACACCCCTGTCCAACTCCTGGGACGCAGAGTGCATGGAAAATTAATAATCCCAGCGAGGTCCACAGCAGGGAGTGTGGCGGCCCTGAGCTGGCGATGGGCACCAGGAGGCATGAACATTACTGGGCAAGCAGAAAGGGGAGCAGCTAACCCGCGCATCTCAGCGGGCCACCGAATCGTAAGAGGCTGCCAAAGAGGCAGCAGCGGACCCCCCAGTCCTTTGTCTAAGGGGGTGATTTGAGGGTCCGACAGGTCCCGTTCCGGGGAGGTGGGTGGCTTGTTGGTTCGCCCCCGCCACGCATTGGAGAATTTGCAGAGGGCACTCGAGAAGCTCAGTTTTGTCATTGCAGGCCCACAGGTGCGTGTCTCCCTGGCCACCCCGGTGGGGATTCCCGTTGTCGCAGCGGGACCCCCGCTCCACCCACATGATGGGTAAAGTTTCTGCTGGCCATACAGCATGGGGAGTGCTGAAGGCTCCCCAGCAGTCGTGGCCTGGAGGCTGGGGTGAAGATGAGGTGGGAGTTACCTGGGGCACTCGCACCCTCTGACCGTGAGCTTGGGAGAGAAGAGTTGAATTTGGCAGCAGCAACTGCAGCCTCAACGAGACAGCCGACAGAGCCCAGCCTCCAGGATCGGAGGATAACAGTTACCTCGCCCCAGCCACCTGAATATAGTGGGGTACACCGGGGAAGCACAATAGCATTGGCCCCCAAGCCAATTCACTGCGGCCCTGCCCATGGCCCCTCTCAGCCCGCACCTGAGGAAAGAGGCCTAGACGAGAGGCCAGCGAGACGAGAGATCTGATAGGATGAGGAGCAGTGTAAACCCCCAGGGGAGTTTCATAATAACTCTGCCAACGCTCGTTTCACCTCTGAGAAGGGTGGCATCGGCTGTGGGGGCCGCTGGCGTGAACGGGGGTGAGGTGGTGGTCACACAGCAGGGTGTGTCTGGAGGAGGAGCAGGACGGCGGGTTCAGGTGAGGTGTGGGCCCACTGGGATCGCACAGGGGCATGTGCTCGCCCACCTGACCCAAGTGAATCAGGACACCTTCAGTGCCCCAAGCGGGCTGTCAACAGGGGTGCAGCTGGAACAAGGGTCAGCACCCGGTGTCACTGCATACAGGGGCCCCCAACTGGAGAGAGGTACACCCAAACAAATAAGAAAGGAGGTGGGGTGTGGGCCCCCCAGCCCCCTCACAGGGGTGTGTGCCCGCCCCACCACAACAGAGTCACCACTGGCAAGAGATGACCCAGACAAGTTAATTTGACAGATATAAGTTGCCTCCTGGTCTGGGGTTGTGGCCCTGGGGGGCGTATAGGGCCGAGCCACGACTAAGCCACTACTAAGTCAAAAGGATTTTTACCAGCACACCATATGGGCCTTCTCCCCTCTGAATCACATTAGGTAGCAAAGAAGGCACCTGTGCCGTGTATCAGGGCCCCGGGCCCGCGATCTTCCACCAGACAGCCCCATCAGCACCTGGAGGGCACAGTAACATCTAACTGAGGACGGACTGCCCTACGGGACAGACAGCACAGGCAAGGCAAGGTACATGGACACAAGGGAGAGGCTGACCCCCTTTGAGTACATCCCACGAGTCCCAGAGGAGACAATGGCCCTCATTAGGACCCTGGCGGATTTTTTCCGCCATCGACGGACTTTTCCGCCATGGCGTAAAGTCCGTTTACGCCATGGCGGATGGTGGACTTACCGCCCCATTCCGAGGTCGGCGGGGCGGTAAGTCCCCATTGACCCATTTACCCTTCCCCATTCCCATTTCGGCCCCATAGGGTATAATGGGAGTGGGGAAGGAGTTAATTACGCCACCGTAAATTACGGTGGCGTAATTAACACCAAGGTCCCATAGCGCCATGGATTTTTACGCCCGCAAAAAGCGGGCGGAAAAATGACCATGGCGCTCTGGGAACTCGGAATTGGCGGTAAGGGGTCGGCGCAGCTAACGCTAGCGTAAACCCCTTACCGCCAGGGTCCTAATGAGGGCCAATGACTGACCGAGGCAGGAGGTCAACAATGGGAGAAGATGCCGGCCCCACCAAAAAGTACATAGCAGCCCTCCTGGAGGAGATCAGAAGTATGAGGGTGGACATTGGAGGGAGAGTTGACAAGATTACCCATAGATTTGATAAGATGGAGGAAAGACCGGAGGAGGTGGAACATAACCAGTCTTCCTTGGACATGATGGAGACCCAAATTGAAGTGCGTCTCTGAAAAGGTAGTATACAAGGAAGGAGGAAATCCTCCTGAAGATGGATGAATTAGAGAATCGTGAGAGGCACAATAATCTCAGGTTATTTGGGATCCATGAGAAGGATGGGGAGACCGAGAAAGATTTGCGAAGGGCCTCATTCGCCATCACCAAACTCATCTTCAACAATGATGTTATTGACAAGGTCAAGATTGAGAGGATACACAGGACCGGTGGAGTGGCAGGTGGGCCCAGATTTGTCACAACTATGGCGACAGACTCCAAATTTTGGAAAAGGCATGAAAAAACAGTCCAGTGATGCATAGGTTGGCATGGGTGACGGTCTTCCAGGACCTGTCCTCCCTAACCCTCTTCAAAAGAAGGCTCTGTGCGCTGTTCACTATGTGGTTAAATGAAAAAGGAATCAGATATAGGTGGGGGTTTCCCATGTTCTATCTCTTTCGAAGCAGAGGGGTGCAAATACAGACTCACCACGGAACTCACCTGGCATGGGATTTTCCAGCACTAGAGATATTTTTGGGTAGGATTCAGGCTGACGCACTGAGGTCCCATGGGTGGAATGAAATTTACTCCTGGATAGGGATAAGATGATGACACCAGGGGGAAATAGGCCCGGGGGGCACATACGAAGAGGCACCCTCAATGTGAACATTTTGAACTCTCCCACCCAACGATCTATGGTGGCAAGGGAATTGTGAAGTGCGGAACTAGATGTCATGTTCCTCCAGGAAACAAGGTACTCCAAGGGTGAGGAAAAAAGGGTTCCATGTGGGTGGGTCGGCCGTGAGTTTTTAGGCTCCAGGTATCCTGGTAATGAAGGGACTTAGAATGGAAGTTACCACGGTTTGGCCATATGTGGAGGGGAGAGCCCTATTGGTCTCGGGAGACATTCGAAAGACGAGGTTCACGTTCACCACCGTGTATGCCCCCAATCAAAGACAGTTAAGATTTTTGAAAATCACAATGGTGAACATTTTAGGAGAAAGCTCAGGGCACTTGATCACAGAGTGGGATTTCAATACATGGGCAGACAAATAATTCACTGGGGGATCGGGGGTTGAGGGACATATGGTGCCACCTTCACCCACTGACACAGGGTTACATGTTTTACTCCTCACCACATGGGACTTACACAAGGATAGAGGACTTACACAAGGATATTTCAAGAGACATATGGGAGGAAGTCCGTGATCTGAGATCATTCCGATTTCCTGGTCTGACTATTACATGGTGACGGTGGATATACAGTGGCTGGGTCTCTGCCCAAAAGTGTCTAAATGGAGATGTAATGAGTCCCTTTGGAAGGACGCTGTGTTCTTCTCAACAGTGAACATGAAATAGCAGAATATTTCAAGATTGATGACAATGGGGAGATGGATAAGAGATTCATCTGGGAGGCAGGGAAGGCCACTTGGTGAGGGATCCTAATTCGGGAAGGTGCCTGTAAAAAGAGGGCAAGGCCATTAGTTGAGTGGAGATTGAGGGAAGAGATAAACATATTAATTGCACTTTAGAAATTGACAAACTACTCCAGTGTGAAATCTCATATGGTGGAACGTTGCAATCACTACAACAATTATCCCACAGTATGTGTTTTCCTTGAGTCTTGCAAAGTGTATGTTTTACATGTTTTATACATTGTGTTATTGTGTTTTATGTAATTTGATCATTTTAGGAGACTTTTACTCCAAAGAATTAATAATAAAAATACTTTTTAACTTGATTATTGGATATATCATTGGTTCTTCTTGTGGTGTAGACACCTGTTAAATACTTCATCTTTTTGAATATCATAGATCTTATCCATGTGGTAAGAAGAGTGTGATCCCCAAAGCATGGCACATGCCGTTTGAGAATAGTGGGAAGAGATAAGACACCTGGACGCAAAAGCTCACAACCCTTCTGGGAATCGGGAGCAGAGCATACAGGAGGCAAGGACTAAGAGGGAGGAACTGAGACTCTTGGAGGAGGGGAAAGTTATCCGTAGTGTGCTTTTCTTGAAACAAAAGTTCTATGAGAAGGGGATAAAGCAGACTGCCTACTGGCAGCAAGTTTGAGGGGCTAGTGTGCATATAAGTGGGTTTCAGAAATTGAGGGAAATGACAGGATAGCGGATTTCACAGGGTAGGGATTTTCAGAGGCCTTAGCAGCCTTTTACAAGAAGTTGTATGCCTCAGAGGTGAACCACGAGGAACAGGACATAGATGCCTATTTGGGGTCCACTAATCTGCCCAAACTTTCTGAAGAAGGAACCTCTGCATTGGAGGCTCACATGACGGAAGACGAAGTTAGAAAGCTGGTGGCAAGGACACCCCTGGGGAAGGCTCTGGGAGAAGATGGTTTCTCTGCAGGATTCTATAAAACATTTCTCCCTGCCCTACTCCCCTTTCTGACAGAGTTGTTCAATCATATACTCAACACAGGCCGGGCCCCAGAATCCTTCACCCAGGTTCTTATTTAGGATTCCTAAAGAGGGTAGAGACCCTCGGAGGTGTGGGGCATATCGGCTGATTTCCCTCCTTAATACGGATGCCAAGCTGTGCATCAGGGTGATACATGAGACTGGAAGGGTATATGCCTAGATTTATTCAAGTGGGGTTCACTAAAGGGCGACAGGGGGCGGACACAATGAGGAAGACATTACATCTGATACACGCTTCTCAAGATATGGGGTGGGACCGGTCCCTTCTCTCAATAGATGCCAAGAAGGCCTTTGATCGGGTGGAGTGGGGTTTCATCAGGGCAGTCCTGGTTAAATTTGGTATTGGGGAAAGGCTTCTTCGAGGGGTCATGGTGGTATACACATCCCCAATGGCCTCAGTCATGGTGAACGGAGGGTTCTCATGGTGGTTAGCGCTTGGGAGAGGAACCAGACAGGGGTGTCCTCTCTCTCCTACACTGTATGCTATGTTCACTAGAACCCCTTGCCCAGAGTATCAGGGAGAACCCGGGTATGGGGGGTATTACAATTATATGCAGACGATATGCTGCTACATCTCAGCGAACCCCTGGTCTCCATACCGGCAGCACACGGACTGATCGAGCATTATGGTACAATGGCCGGGCTGAAAAGCAACAGATCTAAGTTGGTTCTTTTTCCGTTGGGAGGGATGGGGATATTGAGAGGTTTACACCACTCGGACTGGAGGTTAACGTGACCACAATGCGATATTTAGGCATTCATCTTACAATGGATCTCAAGAGGTTATTCAACCCCAGTTACCCCTCACTGATGCTTAATATACATGCAGACATAGCAAAATGGCTAAGGCTAACAATTTCATGGTTGGGTCGTCTTAATGCATTGAAAATGGTTCTCCCGAGGGTTCTATACCTGTTCCAAATGCTTCCTACACAGATTCCTGAGTTTATTTTCTTCAGGAGATAATGGGGACTCTTCATAGGTTCCATTGGCAGGGGAAGAAGGGCAGAATTCCCAGAGCTACCCTGACTTTACAAACAGAGAAGGGAGGAGTGGGCCTCCCCAATGTGCGGCTCTATTAAAAGGCCGCCCAACTCAGAATCCTAGTTCCTCACCTAAGGTCCCAGGCAGACCAACACTGGGTGGCCCTGGATAACTTTCACCTGTGCCCAGCCTAGGTCGGGGAATGGTTGTGGGTGCCTGTGAATAAATTGCCAAGGAGAATCCATGATCAACTCAAATTGGGGACTATATGGGACAGCTGGAGACAAGCGGCGGACATGAAGGGGGTCACCACATGGCCTTCACCCCTCGGTCTCCTCTGGGTACCGGGTTTTAGAGACATCATACCTAATCCAGGATGATTTCAGGAATGATTTGAGGTCTTGAGAGGATAGGACAGCTTTTCAGAGGTGGGGGGGGCACTTTCATCAACATAACGGATCTAGAGGAGGCCTTGGGCATAGGCAAACTCTCAGTATTCTTGTACTTGCAGCTAAAAGGGGCCCTCATGAAACCAAAAATCAGGGACAAGATAGGGAGAAATCTCACTCCGTTTCAAACATTGTTGGATGGGAGCATTGACATTGGAGGGTTGATATCAGCCATGCATTGGGCCTTGGCCGTGGTGGGAGGCGGGACCACTGAGAACTAGAGAGGGTGATGGGAGAGAGACATAGGGGTGGAAATGGATGAGGTCCTCTGTCTGGAACAGTCTGTGTAGGGGGGTTACCAAGACTTCATTATCATGCCAGTATAGTCAACATTCTATCAAGCTCCTCCATAGGTGGCAATTTTACCCAGTCAGACTGTCAAAAGATGTTCCCCGATACGAGTCACAAGTGTTGGAGCGGTTGTGACGAGAGAGACGATTATTGGCATATGTGGTGGGGCTGTCCCAGGATACAGGTTTTCTGGGATGAGACCCTTGGATGGAATAGAGACCTAGAAGGGGCACTAAGAGAGAAAAAAAATAAAACCTTATTGTCCTTGTTTGGGATAGAGGAGGTGGATGGAGAGTATTCCAGGTTTCCAAATATGGCTGCCACCAAATGGAAAAGTGAACACTCAGGCATCAGGAGAGAGTGGTCCAATGTGGACAAGAGCATTTATACCATGGAAAGAATTACACCGGGGCTTCACAGAAGACCTGGGCTAATGGAAATGGAGTGGTACCCCTTTATTGTTAGATATATGAATCCAGACCCGCAGACAGGGTAGCTCGAGGGTGTACTACCTAGGCAAGGGGTCTGGGAAGGAGGTGGAGAATTAGGGGTGACATATGAGGAGAGTCTGTGTCGTTCAGAGGGAGCCTGTCGACTAAGGGGGGGAGGCCAGGGGCCTAAAAGCAGATTTTTCATCCGACAGGGGCCTTAGAACTCGAGTATAGAAGGAGTAAGCAGTACCAGGGGGAAGGGGTGGGATGGGTGGGAGGTGGCAGGGGAGAATGATGGGGAGTTGGTGGGGGTTTTCTAGTTATTGGTGTTTTCTTTTGCCTTTTAAATCTGTAATGTTGTAATGTTGCAATGTCACACTTTTCTGCAAAACTAAAATAAAACCAAAGTGAAAAGAAAAAATACAAGAGAGCATAAAAGAAACACACTTAAAACTTGCTAAGTGCTGAGGACGAGCGTGTTTGTCCTATTTGCATAGGCATGCATAATTGCCGAGCAGTTAAGGGGGTGTCCCTTTTTCTGTGAACAGGCTCCAGGCTTCCGGCTCAAGGACTTATTATCTGGCTTGGCCCGGGGTTCAATCGGTGGTCCCAATTTCAGTTGCCAGTGGAAGTAGCCTACAAACCCCCAGGAGCGAAATTATATAGGCTTCCAAACATGCACCAAAACAACTGTATAAGCTCTGTTTGCATGCATCCACTGTTGACAGATTATATAGATTGGGTACTCCCCATTTTTTGTTTTTTGGGGGGTCAAATCTGTACTATTCAGAGACTGTTTAAGTGCACTTAGGAAAAACAGAACGACTACCCCTTCCTTTTGTCCCTTAGTGAATACCTATCAGTAAATCGTATTTATCTGTTTGTTCACTGAACAGAAGGGTCAGCACATTACAAAGATACACAATTTCTCAATATCAAAATGATACATATTTATTTTATCTTCCTTCTTTCTTTAAAAAAAACCAGCTAAAAACATGTGATCACTTATATCAAAACCATACATCATAAAGAACACACATCCCACTAGAAAATTGTTACATATTCATGGGTTAACACATCATAACAGAAATGTTGTCTTGTTTTTATTTAAACCTATTTCTTAATATAAAACAATAATTTTAGAACAATTCCTTTGAAGAACCTATTGACAGGTTTGTAAAATGTTGGGGATATGGACCAATAGATCATACAATCTAACACTTCTTGATCAATACATCAAGTGCAAACGGGTTTGAGCTAGTATTTGATGTTTCTTATCCTCCCTGAGCTTTCTGATCTGATCACTGATTCTGGTCAACAATACAATTCATTTGTAGCAAAAGATATCTTAGTGTTGCAAAATGAGATAGGAAAAACAACCAGATAAATATTTTCTTGCAAGTCCACATATGTTTCGGCCACTCAAACACATACTGCACAATCTCAAATGCTGTTGGTCTACTTATTGTTTGGGTCATCTTCAGGACGAAATGATTTTTTCAAGAATTCAATTCCTCCCCAGATTTGTGCATCTTCAAAATCAACATGGAATTCACAATGCTCCATTATGGACGTTGAGAGAATTCAAATCTAACCATAGTGCAATCAGAGTCTAGATTTCAGGTGCACCAAGCTACCTTCATTAATGATTCTGTGAAAGAGATTCAATCCACCGTCTCGAGGAGTCCCTTCATGACTGATTCAGATGTCTCTGTTTATTCTGAATTGACTCAAGGTGCTTCTCTACCTTTGAGGGTTTAAACAGGGTGCCCTTTGCTTCCGGGAGCTGGATTCTTCTGTCGATCCTTCGATTTCAAATTCTGCTTGTAAGCGTCACAATTACGCTGGGACTTCACAGAAGACCTGGGCTAATGGAAATGGAGTGGCACTCCTTCATTGTTAGATATATGAATCCAGACCCGCAGACAGGGTAGCTCGAGGGGGTGCTACCTAGGCAAGGGGTCTGGGAAGGAGGTGGAGAATTAGGGGTGACAAATGAGGAGAGTCTGTGTCATTCAGAGGGAGCCTTTGGAGTAAGGGGGGGAACGAGGGGCATAAAAACAGATTGTTCATCCGACAGTGACGTTAGAACTCGATGTATAGAAGGAGTAAGCAGTAGCAGGAGGAAGGGGTGGGTTGAGTGGGAGGTGGCAGGGGAGAATGATGGGGAGTTTCTAGTTATTGGTGTTTTCTTTTGCCTTTTAAATCTGTAATGTTGTAATGTTGCAATGTCACACTTCTGCAAAACTAAAATAAAACCAAAAGTGAAAAGAAAAAAACAAGAGAGCATAAAAGAAACAGACTTAAAACCTGCTAAGTGCTGAGGACGAGCCTGTTTTTCCTATTTGCTTAGGCATGCATAATTGCCGAGCAGTTAAGGGGGCGGCCCTCTTTCTGTGAACAGGCTCCAGGCCCCGGCTCAAGGACTTTTCATCTGGCTTGGCCCAGGGTTCTATCGGTGGTTTCAATTTCAGTTGCCCGTGGAAGTAGCCTACAAACCCCGCAGGAGGTAAATAATATAGGCGTCCAAACATTAACCAAAACAACTGTATAGGCTTTGTTTGCATGCATCCACTGTTGACAGTCACCTATTTGTTTACTGTGCCTGACCCCCAATCCTTTATCTGCCCTTTCCCAGCCCCCCAAATATTTTGATGAGGTTTTTCGACAAAGTGTTTTTATAAAAACAACAGTCAAAAAAACGACTGTGGATGAATCATTTGTACACAGTTGTTGGGGTCAATCAGTAAGCATCAGTTTGATTCCTTAGCCAGAGTAGACGAAGCACCCACATCTGTGCAAATGTTCTGCCAATTAGGGAGGCAAACAAAAAAATAAATGGGTGGATTGAAGGTTTTGAATCAATCATAACCAGTAGCATTGCTTCCATTTCAAGATATGCAGATTACTCGTGGTCGTGTCACCAATGTGAGCAGTCCTGCCTGCACTGCTAGCCACAAGACTGAACATGGCTGGGGTGGCTTGTGCTCCTGTGTTCCAAGCAAATACGATTGAACCGCACCAATTGGCGGCAGGAACAAGACGTATTTGGCTGTAGTTGGTCACCTTATCTAATGGCACTGGCATGCTAACTATGATGGCCTCGAAGACAGTGCAGAGCATAGATGGTGCTAATGATTAGTTCATATTCATGCATCCATCACTTTTTTGCTTTTAGTTTACTCTCCCTTGCGGACTGACATTGTTCATGTAGCAAACTGCTTCTTCTCAACTATACTGCAGTAGAGTAACCTACAGAATACATCATTTGTAACATAATTTGTAAGTTCCACAGTTGGTTGATGCACCTGCTGCAGAGACTTTGTATCATGGATGAGCAGTGAAAGCATCTCATCCCTCTGAGGCTGATAAAGTGGGTAACACTGTGATGCCTATGCCCTTCTATCATGGAGCTGGAGGGAAAGAGGCAATTAGAGGTGCTAGTGGGCAGAACCTTTCCCGTCTCCACTAGGCGCAAGTGGGGGCAGCAGGGAGTGCCTCCACGTGTCCTGGTTGGTAGAAGAGAGGCGAGAATAAAGTGTAGCAAGTGGAAAGCATCCCCCATTAAACAGACAAGTGCCCCCACCACTGCTTTCACAAGCTGGTTAGCAGGGGGAGATCCCATAGGCCAAAGAGGGGTGAGCAAAATGAATTGTGCTGGCAAGCTCCCTACGCAGTCAAGGCCCATTCCCTAGGAAAGCACCCTCCCCTACTAACATTGAAGTGCATCATTGTAGTTTGCCGGTATTACCCAAATTGACCTTTTACAATTGACCTTTATCTTATTTTAGTTATTTTATATATGTATTGGGTTGGTTTTGGATTAAAAATAATTTAAGGGGATTAGATGGGAAATTGCAGGGGGTTTTGGATTGGGCAGGGGGTTGCAGGGTGTTTCCCCTCGCATATATGTCCTAAGTGACCTTCTAAATTAGGTCAATTCTCCCAGGTCAATTCTCCCGAGGCCAATTGTGAAAAGTTCAATTAGTATACAACCAGTCTGCCACTACTATTCAATTCCACTGTGATTTTGTTCTGTAGGTTTTCACTGTTGCTTGTTTGTGGCTGTCTTCCACCATTGTTTTTCTCCACCCTCATTTTACCTGAGGTGCTTCTCGCTGTCTGCTCCAGGGGTATTTGCACACACTACAGTGCACTTTGCAACCCTCCACACAGTGTCTCTCATCTGAGGACTCTTCACACAAAGACTCTGATATGCATTACTTCTAAGGGGTCTGCATGAGTACATGGATAGCATACTTCAAATGCACATTATGGTACACCCATCACTACTGTAGTGGTTTTACAGCACAGGATCTTGCCCAGAAAGTGTCACCAAGTCCAAAGGAAAAACGGAAAAGGGTGGTGGGATCAGAGAAGCAGGGGTAGGATAGGAAGGGAAAAACACATGGACAGGTATAAAGGGTTATAATTATAATTGTTCTTTTACAACACCTTCATACCGGAAACCAGTTTCTAAGTCTGAGCCGGGGATTCACACCTGTGTTGCTATTTGTTATCTTGCTTCCAAGACAAATGCGCTGCAGATGCGCTAGCAATGTTGACCCTTGACGAGCCAGACCTGATTGGCTACTTCATAAGAAATGACAGTGACCAATCAATGCTAGATGTGAGGAAGGGTTGGTGCCTTCTGAGAGAGTAGACTATCAAAGTATAACATCATGCACCCATCCATAGTGAGAAAATATAAGCCGAGGTGGCTATCCAGGTTGTGATAGAACATATACATCATGTGTTGGAGTGTGGTGGCAGTCTATATGCACACACACTCCCGCCTATTGTCTCTTCTCAACCCCTCCCTCCCTTCACTAATATTCTAATACCATGCCTCATGGTGGAATGGAAGCACTCCACAGCACCACATCTCTCTGGGTGATAGAGCGCTGTCCTATGGTGGTTCACCCCAATTCTCTGTAAAAAGGACTGCATGATCTTTGAGGTGCGCTGGATCGCTGTGTCTGTGAATATTTTCTTCGGAAAACCTGCCCTTTGAAAAACTTATGCCACTGCCTAAGGTTCGACTTCCATGACCGTCTCCACCTCAACCCATTTTCAGTAGAAATCCATAAGCACTATGAGATATTTGTTCTTACCCCTCACCCTTTGATGGGGCCGTAATTGTCCAGGGCCACAAATTCCCATGGCATGGTATGTAGTTCTAGGGGTTTGAGTGACTGTACAACATTTCTCAAATACGTATCACACTCTCCACACCTCTTACAACCCTTAATTATGTCCTGTAATTCCACAACCAAACCTGGTCACCAATAGTCATCTCAAACTACCTGTTGTCTTGGACATCCCAAAATGTCCTTCATCACCCATGTCTACTAGTTTACGCCTAACCCACGCCGGTGGTATCAGTTGCCTGAATTTACACATAAAATCTTCTTCTATACTCAACTCATCCTTAACTCTGTGAAATGCCCCTAGTTTTTCATCACTAGTCCAACCTGACCAATCATTCTGCACCAGGCTTTTGACTGTATGGATTTCAAAATCATTCCTATCTGCCTACTTCCACTCTTATTCACTTATAATGCTATCACGCACCAAAAGAATTTGCTCCTCAGAGTCTTCAAGTTCCTCTCCTTCCTGTATTTGGCTTTATCCAAACGACCTGTACAGAAAATCTGCCAAAACATTCTCCTTTCCTGGGATATATTCCACTATGAACTGATATCCCCTGTACTGACATGACCCACTTCACAATCCTACAAGATATTTCATTAAGTCACATACACATAAACACGCCCACCAACGGTTTGTGGAGCATATATTTGATACGGGCCAGGTGCCTCCGGGTTCGGTGAGCTCGACAAAAAAATTCAAAATAAATAAATAAATATTTCTTGAATAGTCTCCCCATAGGAATGACTTAAACTCTTTATTGTCCAAATTACACTTCGGGTTTCTTTTCTTCCACAATGTAGCGTATTTCTACACCCTTTAAAACGATGCAAATGCCAATATTCTATCTAGAACTCCTTGCATAAAAAACAACGCACCCAGACCCGAATGTGAGGAATTGCCATTTTGCATTGGTATAAACCCCTGGCTTTTTTATTTTTTATTAAATAATACAATTATGCATGTAATTCCATCTCAACTTAATCTGCTCAGATTCCCTTTTATAAACTCCAGTCCAAAAGCATAGTATGCACCAATGTCCTGCTGCATCAGTAACCTGCTCTTCAGTGCCTGCTATACCAGTGGCATGCAGCAGATTCAGAAGTCACAGCTGCCAATTCGACAGCTGCAGTGACAGTCAAGTCTCTGCAACACAGGGGCTGCATTTAAGTTATGCACCCCTGTACCAAAACTCTGATGATTATAAATAGCCCATTATAATGGCAGGATAAACTACAACTAAAGCGATGCCTGTGTTTAGGCACTACTTATCATCATGCCCATCACACCCCAATTAATATTTCACATGTGTCAGCTCTGCTGTGGATTGTGATATGTTTTCTGGTAAGGCAGGCCAGAACAAGAACCTGGAGTACTGGGCCTCTACTTTGATCTCTTTGTGAGGGCGGGTAATACCCTCCGCCAGAGACAGTCATACAGCAGGCAACTGTCCTGTGCCCAGGCATAAAAGGAGCACCCCCGCTGAAAAGGAGTAGCCTCACACCAGGGTACTGCATGTCTATGGCCTTTCATTTAGTGAAAAGGGGAGGTTGTAAGATTAATTTAGGCAGGAGTGATCTGGTCATTGGAAGGAGACTTCCACCATTTTGTTTCTCTCTGTCCCTCTTTCCCTTTCCTGTCACCTTCACTTCTTATGGAGCAAAGCACTTAGGGTGTGGCATCAGGGGGGCAAAGTGTACTCCGTTCTAGATCAGGGATGGGACCACTGAGGCAGGCTAGCTTTAATCCAATTACCTAGGGACTTTGCCTTTAATATAAGGGGACTTCCACCCTTTCTACAGACTTTCTCAGATCCTTTTGCATACCCTCAAGATTTTCAGATTTGCTTGGAAAGAACTCTATGGACTTCCTTTGGGAAATTGCACTCTACAAAGCCCTCAGCCTGAAGTGAAAAAGCAGCCATCCAAGGGAGATGGAAGGTCTGCCCCCTACCCAATCCCACAGCACATTAGGAGTGACCTTTGTTGTGGACCAGACCCTACCACTCTGCATCACTGGAGAGTCACTCATTGACACTTTACAGCTGCTAAAGGCAGACTTGACCTGGTCCAACTGCAAAGCGATCCTGAGACCGCCCGACCTGTAACCTTTCAAATGCACAGAGCGACCATATTCGCTCCTACTTGAAGTCCACTGCTGATTGGGCCCACACAATCCAACAAGCCTGAGCTGAGCATGGTCCTCTTGCATCATTGCTCGACACTGGGTCAACCCAATAATAACGGAATCCCAGTACTGTTGACCCTGAACTGCCCCTGGTCCTCTTGAGCTCTAGAGACTGGTTAGGTTGTGATCACTCCTGTTGTCGCCAACAACATACCCTTTGTGTGGTTAGTAACTTACTACCACCACCGGAAGTAAGCTCAGAGAGCTACTCTCCCTCTGTCTGTCACATGCTCTCTGTTCTTCCTTCCAGGTGGGTTCTTGTAAAGTGTTTTCTATTTATTTATTGCAGATGGTGTGTTTGTTTAAAGTATGTATTTTGATATAAAATCTTGATTGCACATTCCATTTATTTTGGACTAAGATACTGTGGTGTTTGGGTCAGTAATGGTTCACCTTCACACCCCTCTTAAGAGCACAGCCTTCCCTTAGCCCACATTACCACAAAAGGTGAAGAGGTATATCGGTTAACTGTCACTGTTTTACATTTATGATTGCGCTGTGTTTTGGTTTGTACATTTGTGAGGGCTGAGTGGGCCATGTTACCCCTACCCATCCTTGTACTCCTGCGGAGCAGAATCGAATTCATCACATGGTGGCAGCAGCAGGATTTGAAACAGACTGTGCCTACGGTTCAGCCAGCCAAAATAAAAGTTTGCAGTTAATGATAGTTTTCACTACCAAGGTATTTTTACAACTATGGAATTGGACATGAGCACAGTGCAGACCTTGACAGCATGTGTCCTGCGTGGCCTCTGTCGACAGAGGGGTCTCCCTCATGGCACTAAGGTTAAGAAAGCCGATCTGCTAAGAAGCCTCTAAGCTTTCAAAATACCTAGGGAGATTTAGAGTTCTCAGAGGACCAGTGACTCTCTGGATTCCCTAGTCTAGCTGCCCATACACCTGGGGGCACTGAGGAAAGCGACAGTGATAGAGCTTCTCAGCATTCCACAGTGGTCTCCCAAGGGTCATGAGCCTCTCACAAATCACACTCATCAGATAGATCCCGCCCTTCAGCCAGGCCATCAGAGACCCCTAGCGGCACTCAATGGTGACAGGCTCTACCTTCTAGAAGAAAGGAGGATGGCTCTGGAAGAACAGAAGAAAAGGGACTACATGATGTTGCGCAAGCTGGAGCAGCTGGCCCAGAAAGAAACCATCAAAACATCTAGTGGGGAAGGAACTATCTCCAGAGGTAGTTCCCAAGGAAAGCCTAGGCACCATGTCCCCAATGACTTAGTCCAGCTGCATGAGATGGGGACAGACATTTTCAACTCGTTTGAAAAATCTGGGGATAGCTTTCCACCCCCTGGAGGTGGAAGAGGAGTTGTGGGATGCAGCCCGTTTGATCCTTCTACCGATTGTTGGAATTAAAGTAATTAGTCAGTTGGCTCCTGGAGAGAGGCCTGTATATTCCAAGATGAAGGCAGAAGTCCTTGGAAAGTTCTGCAAAACCCCAGAACAAGGCCCAAGAGCTTTAGAGAGCTTTAGTGAGCTCCCCAAAAAGAGGAGGCAAACCTTTGTGGTGTTTATGCATCAGTCCCTGAAATATCTTAGGGGTTGGGTCACAGGTAACACATTTGAGTGCATGTTTAATCTGATTGCATGTCAGAGCATACTTAAACAATGTGAGATGTGTTACACCAGTATTTACTGGAAATGAATGTCACAGACCCTCTGGAGCTTGCAAAGGCAGCCGACAGGTTTGTGACTACACGTGTCCCAGCAAAGGTCATAGTGCACCCAAACCAGATGACAAGTAAATCAAGAAGAGAAGAGTAAATCAAAAGAGGGCAAGGTAAATCAATTGAGAAGAGTAAATCAAAAGAGGGCAAGGTCAAATGTCCACAATGTTTACTAAGTAAGGGCCCCAAACATCGGAGGGTAAATACCAGTCACCTGCATTGTCTGCTCCATAAGAAAGGAGAAGTGAGGGCACCGTTGACCCTGGGGCACCCACATTTACATCCAATCAGAGGCGTCTTACCTGTTGGGAATGGAGACATAGGTAGGCATATACCGCCTGCAATGTTAGATCCAAGCTGGTAGTAGTTAGCGCTACTCTCATGGAGGAGGAAGAGGAGGAGGAGGAAGAGGAGGAGGAGGAGGAGGAAGAAGAAAAGAGATAGTAAACATGGCCATCTTATATACCAAATTCCCATTGGGCCTGGGACTGGCTGAATGTACCCTAGTATCACTGAACAGGAAAGGTACTGGGTCTACCATGAGACCCTGGTTCCTGCTAACACAGCGATTATCTTGGATCATGTGCTAATTATTGGGAACAGAACCCAAGCGCTTTGTGATACTGCTGTGAGTATCACTGCTGTCCGTCTACGGTGGATGGACAAAGACCAGATCATCCCTGGTCCTCCCAAGCTAGTTAGGGGATTCAATGGTCTCACTTGATGCCCACTGGCTATCATGGAGTTCAGTTGGAGGTGAGAAACCTTCAAGCTTTGTGTCACAGTTAAAGATTCCATTCCTGATGACTGTCTGTAAGGAAATGATAAACCTGACACCAAAATCATTGCCACAGTCACCTGATCTAGGGCAAAGGAAACAGGTCAGGAATGCAGACATGGGATTAGTTCAAAGTCTGGCATCCATCTTTTTTGTGGTGCAAAAAGGCGTCCTAAACTGAATACTTTAGGTTCAACAAAACCATGTTTCCAAGAATTGCATTACCTTTTAATTTTAGTTTGCTTTCCCATCCAGAAATATATTTCCCACTTATTGTTCACCCATTCTCAAGAAGTTAAACTCGTTAGTAGAAGGCAAAGCCTCAATTGGCAGATGCACCACTGCAATCCGCAGGTCACATTTAGACTTTGTGAGACTGACACAATGAGTAACATTGCTTTCTGCCTCCTTTCAATGTAGGAACAGGCAAGGGGCAAACAGATCTTCTAAGATGGTTAAGCTTTAGGGGTCGTTTACTCAGTCCCTCAGCAGGAAAATGTGGGAGCAGCAGGCAGTAGGCACATGCCCTGTGTAGTGGGAGAAGGTGAAGCAAATCTAAAGTTGTCTGTGCCATGTAGCAAGCCTAAGGATTAGAAATGCAGCTGTTGTGCCTAAAGTGAATATCATATCCTCCACCACCCTACCCGAAACTGTGCAGATGGAGACCCCAGAGCCAATGCCTCTAAACTGATGGGGGATGCTAAAATCAAATCAGGCTTGCAGAATCCTTACACAGGCATGGCCCAGGAAGGCCCCCCTCACCAACCAAACATTGTAGTACTTAATACATTTTACTTTTCTGTTGCGAGTGTTCCATGACTCACAATTGATGATGCAATGAGCAATGATCAAGGAGCAATTTAGTATGTAATGCACATTCTGGCATGTTATTAAATGTCAATAATATGCAGGAAGCAAACAGACGCAGCAAGCACTGTGGTCTATTATCCATGCATGAGTGATGCTTTTTCTGTAGTTCACACTTCACAAAATCACTTCAAGATGATCCTAATTTCAGCAGCAAATGGAAATGACAAATAATTAGATAATTGTTATAGGATCACATACATTGCTTTACCAGAAAAGCCTATTTGTGAGCACAGTTTTCCTGTTTAAAAAAATGGGCATGTCTCACTGGAAATGTTCCTGGTGCATCATTGATTGTCGTGGGTAAAAGATGGGTGCTCTTGCTTTTTAACTCCTATCATTCGTTACCCTTTAACATATTTTTAGTTTTATGTGGCCAGTATAAAACCTAGGACTTCTTGCACGAGAATGACATCTGATTAGAGAATAAATGCCAGAACGCCCAGGGCAACTCACATGGGTCAACTGGAGAAGTTTTTAATATGCATGTGTGACAAAACCTTTTTCTCTAGTTCAGTATTTCAAACAGCTATGCATCGTGCTTGTATGGATGATGTGAGTAGAAGTTGCATTCCCACAAAAAACGAAACATACAGTAGGTTCCCAACCTGGTGGTTTTCAGTTTTAAAGGGGTTTCACTTTATAACCTAATATATTTCATTGGAGAAGTTGGAACTGTATCCATGAATCTTTTTAAGAGAGTGGTCAAGACGCACCTGTTCAATATGAAGGATTGACTTGGTGCTTCTTGGCTCTTGCTCGCTTTTTTGCTCACTGTTAGGGCTGTCTTCTGTGTATACGTTTTCTATGCGCCATGAGGCGCGTGGGTGTGTGGCACGGTACAAGCAATTAATAATAATAATAATAATAATAATAATAATAATAATAATAATAATAATAATAATAGGTTCTGCATATACCTGACACTGTGAACAAATAGCTCATGATTTTGTAATTTAATGATAACACTTTTTTCCAAACAATGAATCCCTTAAAATCCAAAAACATCAAAGCAAGGCAGAGAGTTTGCATTGCCCAATATGTGGCACGCGTAAACAAATTTTTATTTCAACCTATGAAACATTCCAATCATGTGAATCTTCTAAATGTCACATGTCTCCCTGAAAGTGTCCTGCATGTTTCCATGACACCCTTTAAATTAACATGCTTTACATAATGGCCATGCCAAAACATCCCCGCCCAGCAGCCTAAAAAAAATAAACTTTAAAGCAATCAAATTCAATCAATATTCACTGAATGGGCTGCCTATTGCTTGAGAAAATGTCAGCTTCTGGGCCTCATTACGGCCTGTGCGGAATGGGTTAACGGGTTGTAAGAGGATTCAATTCAACACTACAGCTAAGTCAACGCCTAGTCTATAATACTGAATGAAAACCCTTATTGATATATCTTTATGTCCAGTTCATGCGTTCTGGATGACTACCCCTATATAACACCCCTCTCTTGGAATCCTCCTGACCCCACTGAGCCAAGAAGTAGTTCTGTTTTGCAAGTTAAAAGGTTTATTTGATAATTTAAACAATAGATATAGATATCACGCTTTATAGTAAATTAATAATTGAATATCACACTTAATCTGATATGATAAATATTAACAACGGAGAATCTGGCACTAGCACACTTCTTTATAATCACTAATGAGTTGACATGAAATGGATAAGATAGCACACTGGTCAATAGGAACAAAAGAAGAAGGTGGTAAAGAATGCTTTATGTAAGCTCAGGTGGATGCACTATTCAATGAATGCAGTACAGAAAATACTCAATATGATTTCAACCAAACAATGTAATCACTTTTCTCTGGCTATTCACTCCCCCCCCTTTATGGGATGCAAGGAAATGGGAGGAAAGCACACAGTTCTCAGAAATGCAATCAATGTAATTCAGTTCAATCCCCCCCAAGCACGCTTAAAGAAAACAGATAGGAGTTTTGAAAACACAGGCCCAAATACTTTTATATGTGCTAGCAATGGATGAGAAATATGCTGGAAATGCTTTTAATTCCCTTTCAGAGGTTCAGGGTGAGTGATATCTAGTTAATATTAGCTCAGGCTCACTCTTGCAATGATTCAGGGATAGTTTTTATGAGGCAAACGATTTTCTGGCAAATGGAAGGCAAGCAGCAGCAGCAGCTTTTTACACGTGAAGAAATTGCAAATCGCGGTAAAATTCGCGAATGCGCCGAGCGAGATTACAGAGCAACTACAAGGATTATCACTATCGTTTTGGGGTCCTAAGAAAGCCTAGGATCTCAGCTTTCAGATGAAAGTTACTGCAAGTCTCTAGCACAAACGGTCGCGGAGATATGAGCGATTTTGTGAAGGTCGTTTTTCAGATTTGAAATTTTAAAGTTCACAAAGACAAGTGCAGCTTGCAACTAGAAAATGACAAGTGACAGCTTTACAAATGACAGGTGACAGTTAGGAGACAGTTCTACTTAGATTAAAATAGGATTGAATTATATTATTTTAACTAAGAGATCCACAGTTTTCTAGGTACTCACACTATATTCTTGAGTGAAATGGGCCTCGCCATGGATCTGGTCAGGTTTTAGACGGGACTCTGGTCTCTGCACTTCACAGTGATCTGGGTCTGCTCTCTCTCTCTCTGGTTCTGGAAATTTGATAGATTTGAAGTCTCTATGTCTGCTCTCTGAAGGTTGATGGAGGTAAGTATGGATTTTCCAGCAGAGCGTCCCGCAGCAAATGGATTTGAAGGTCCCTATCTGTCCTGTCTCTCTGCTTTTATGTGTTTTTAAAATGGGTGTGTTCTAGCATCACTGACCCTACCTCTCTCTCAGCTTCTAATTGGTCAAATTTCCATTTCTCACTTGATTGGGGAAGGAACTGTGAGTCAGAGCGATGTCATTTTATGGCTTGCAGAGAGTCCACTCCTCCTGTCAACTTACACACAAATCTAGATTTGAACCAAATACATATTTCATAACTACACAGTGGTTTGAAATTACATGCACCCATCACATATCACAGGAGGTATACCCTGTTCAAACTCTGCTCTTCCTGGGGGCTTGCATTCAGAAATGGCGATATTTTGCACTTTTTAACTGGTTTGCAATTTCTGACATTAACCCAATTTTACACACATGTGCGCAAGGAGTATGGACATTAACTGATGAAGTTTCAGATTTTTAACATGCACACATTTTGAGTAATATCCTCTTTTCCGCTAAAACCCCCCTGAACATACCACCGGGTCCTAGCACGTCTTAAAACGTGGGCAGAAAAATCACAAGAATTATGGTGTCATTTATAACATTTTCACATGTCCGTACTATGAGTTATTCATCTTTTTAGAGTTATGTTCTGGCCCCAAAGGGGTGTGGTTTACCCTCAGCACAAGGTTGAATTTCTGGTTTTTCCAGTTCTGCCAAGCCAGCTTGCTCTCACAGGCAGTGCTCCTCCCCTTTCCTTCAGGAGGAAGCCACTTTTTACGACCAGTTACGACTCCCGTCATAAACCATCTGCCTGGGTGAAGGGGGTTACATTGTTCAGAGCTCCTGTATTCTGTAGGGGGCTCCCCTTAATTCAATTATCAGAGAGATGGTATATCCTTAGTGTGGCCAGCAAAAGGCAGATAGGCCTGGGAACACAGTTGTGACTCAAGTTTCACTCCTGATGGGGGTAGCTGTCAAGCAAAATCAAGTTCCTTAAGCCAGACTTTCAGCTAACTGTCATGTTTTTTTTGTTGCTTTTTAAATTAACTTGCAATTTTACACATGCAGCTAGAATGCTGATTCTAAGTGCAAAACTATGACATTTCAACAGTTACAAAGGCATGTGACACCAAACATAGGTCACTCATTTAATCTAAACATTTTCGATTTTAGTGTCTTTAAATCCAGTGCAACTTAAACTGCTGACTCCATAGCAGTTTTGTTATAAGCATTGTTTTGGGCTCTTCATTTCCCAGATTTTGTAGGCACACAACACTCCATTCTACCAAATGTCTGCTGGTGTCCAGTGAGTTTTTAGATGTGTTGCAATGTTTGAAAATAGGCATTTTGAGCCTGCCTTCAGAGAAACACAGGGTGGTTTTAAAGCGCTCTGAAGCTAACCGGCGCTACTGTTTTTCCTTTGGCAACCCATTTCCCTCATGGCAACCCGGCCTATCATTCTCGCACTGGTGGGTGGCAAGTGAGGCAACCATTTTGGTGTGCGCAAAAACTGCGCAGCTTTCCTGGATTTCGGCGCACATGTGGGTTTTCCGCCATCTTGAATTTTCTAAGCCCACAGCACCAAATGTTGCAGCATGATAGCTTAAACGTGGGTCAGGACACCCAACAAGCCCCCCCACGCGACTGCACTTTGAATTTGAGTCGATGGGGAGTCGGGTGCACAAGGGTTTTGACCCACGCACCGGTCTGTCCGCATAATCTTCTTCCAATTCTGCAAATGGCACAGCTCAGCATCTTCTTCTCCATCCGGTACTGATCGATCGGTTCTCCTCGCCGGTCCTGATGGGAGTATTGGGCGGTACACAGGGCCCATCGCGTCTCTGCTCCCGGTCTCCGGATCGTCCTCCTTGGTCCGTCTCCAGGTTTTCTTTCTCCTAGGACGACAAAGGAAGAGCGGCAATACCTACTCATAGACGTTTTTCCACCACTGTTGAGATAGTGGGGCAGCATATGCATTTCATCATGACGAAACATTACATTCTTATTTTGATAAAAAAACAGTATAACTAAGAGACAGTTTCATGCAAATCACAATATTTAGAGACTAGATGTGGTATGTTTTATGATTGGAACTGAATTAGTCTGAGACAGTACCCGCTAGGATTCCAGGGGATTCCTCCAGTTGTTGCAGAGTGTGCCTGGGATGGCAACATTTCAACTGGTTTATGTGGACCCACTTGTCTTCCCCCGCTGCCAAAGGACCTTTGGGGATGTGGATTTTGTAGGCCACAGGAGAGATCTTGTCGATGATCTCAAAGGGTCCCTTCCATGTAGGCAAAAATTTGCGCTGCTTGGCCTGGTTCCTTTGGAAGTTGTATAGATAGACCCGGTCTCCCACCTGATATTCCTTCCTGGAAGTTTTCAGGCCATAATGGGTCTTCATGCTATCAGCCGATCTTTCTAGATTCCGCTGAGCATAAGCAAAAGCATGTTGAAGGTGTTTCCTTAAATTCTCCACATACTCATGAGTAGTGGAGGCATTTATCAGTGTCTGCTCTTGGGTCCTGTAGAGCAAATGCTGCGGAAGCACCATCTTGCGCCCAGTCATCAACTCAAATGGTGACATTTTGGTTGCAGATGAAGGGGTAGATCTGATGGCCATTAGGACCAGAGGTAATCGGATATCCCAACTTGGCCCAGAATCTGCCACAAACTTCTTTAATATGCTCACAATTGTCCGGTTATATCTCTCTACTGCCCCAGAAGAAGCTGGCCTGTAAGCAATATGCAGCTTTCTCTTGACCCCCAGTATCTCCCACATCTTTGTCATTACTTCACTGGTGAAGTGGCTACCTCTGTCTGACTCAATGCTTTGAGGTAGACCAAAACGGGAAAAGATGTGGTTAATCATCAAGGCAGCTGCCGTTTCTGCCTTGCAGTTTGGGGCTGGGAGACATTCCACCCACTTGGTGAACAAGCATGTGACAGTCAACATGTACTTATTCCCCCTAGCAGAGCGAATCACGGGGCCTACAAAGTCGATTTGTAAATCTGACCATGGCAGTGTCATCCCCCGCTTTTGGAGAGGCGTGCGGGTCGTGAGGGATGATGGCTGAAATTGTGCACACACGAGACACCCCTTCAAGTATTGGTCGAGGTCCTGCCCCATGTGTGGCCAGTATGCAACCTCTCTTAAGATTTCCAGTGTTGTGTGAAACCCCCTATGACCGGCGGTGGCCGCATCATGGGCGTGACTTAACATCAGGCTTCGGAATGAGGTAGGAACCACCCACTGATCGTGGCCAGCTTTGGATTTCCTTACCAGCAAACCGTCTTGGATTCGGAACATTTTTGGACATTTCATCAACACTCTTAGGTCCTCTTTCCCAATGTAATCGGTATCCGTCAGGGGAAAGTTCTCAGGGTCCTCAAGGTGCTGGTAAAATTTACCAATTACTGGATCCCTCTTCTGAGCAGTAATCAAATCAGCATCAGGGGTCTCCTTACTCCATTGTGCAATTGAAAGGTCGTTGTGAGCATTTGTCTGGGACCTAGTGATAGCAGTGACCTGGATTTCCCCCAACAGGGACTCAATCTCAATTAGATCCCCTTGGATGGCCCCGGTTTTGGCCAGCTGATCAGCTAAGTCATTTCCAGTTTTGTCTGGTCCCTCTACTTTGGAATGACCCTTGATCTTTTTCCAATAGATGGTCATCTCATTTGAGGTGACCAGATCATCAATGTTTTGGATCAACTTCCCATGTTTCAAGGGTTTGTTGTTAGCACATAACATGCCTCTGGTTTTCCAATTAACCAGGTGCTCCACGAACCCGTTCCGTACATAATCCGAATCTGTGATTATGAACAGTTCGTGGAGTTGATGCTGGACAGCAGTGAGGATGGCATGATGCACAGCCATCAATTCTGCCACCTGACTACTTCGGGGACCAATTTTGTATCCAGCGGAGGGTTCTGGGAACTCATTCACCCATGCATTCCCTACGCCGGCCACCAGTTCTTTCTCCCCGTTGTTGTCAACATGGTAAGAGCATCCATCCACATAGACAGTGGGCATTCCCTCACACTTGTCCTCTTCAAAGACTTTGTGTGGGGAATTAAGGTATGCCTCCATGTTGTCCTTTATTTTTAGACTTTCGTCCTCGAGACAGTTTTCCCTGGCACAATCATGCAAGTCAGCCAGACCTTGCGCGAGGGGACTCTTCTTGTTTTGGCCATATCTGACCTCCACAGGAAAGCCTTGCATTGACAGAATCCAGGAAGTAATTCGGGAATTACTCACATTTCCGGCCCGGATTCTGTCACTTTGGAGATATTGCAGAGGCTGGTGTGGAGTCTCCACTATGATGTGCTCCCCCTGGATAAACGGGCGGTAATTCTTCAATGCCCACAGCGTCGCCAGGAGTGCCTTCTCACAATCGTTGAATTTCTCCTCCACAGAGGATAACGTTTTGCTCGCATATGAGATTACTTTATTGACCTTGTCATGCTTTTGGTATAATACTGCCGTCAAGCACGTATTAGAGAACCCCGTCTCCAGGAAGAACTCCTTGTTTCTGACAGGGTAAGCTAGGCAAGGCGCTTGTGAGAGGCTTCTTTTGAGTTGTTTTACTGCCTCGGCTTGTTCTGGACCCCATTCCCACTTGACCCCCCCCCTTCAGGAGATGAATCAGGGGTCTGGTGATCTCTGCGTAGCCCTCAATGAACTTTCTGCTGTAATTAGTCAGTCCAAGGAGGCTCCTTAGTTCCCGCAGAGTTGTGGGGTCTTTCAGTTTCTGAAGTGCTTCCACTTTCTTTTCCTGGGGACAGAGACCCTGAGGAGTAATCTCATGCCCCAAGAAATTAACACGGGTTCTACACCACTGTGCTTTTTGAAAGGAAAGTTTTGCTCCGGCGGCCCTCAACTGCGTCAGAACATAACGGATCTCCGCTATGTGTTCCTCCACAGATGAACTTTTGATGAGGACATCATCTACATAAGCCAGGTTACCCCTTGCACCCAGGTCGGGCATGGCCTTATGTAGGAAAATGTTGAACTCATTACCGGAGTTAAGGTATCCGAAGGGAGTCCGGGTCCATGTGTACTGCTGGCCCCCAAAGGTAAAAGCCAGTTTGTATTGGTCTTCCCTACTGACAGGCACGGTCCAGTATCCATTTGTCAGGTCTATTGCAGTGAATACCTGTGACCCCTGAATCTGGGCCAGCCCTTGGTCAATGTAGGGCAGAGGCCATCGGGAAGTATGGACCCGTTTGTTGATCTCCCTGAGGTCGGCGCAGAGTCTCCACTGGCCGTTTGGCTTCAATATTCCCAGCACCGGATTATTGAAGGTGCTGTGGACTGGACGGATTATTCCCCGGGACTCAAGGTTCTTAATTATTTCAGTAAGGGACTCCATTGATGCGAGAGGCAAGCGATATTGCTTCACAAACACTGGAGTCATGCCAGGGTCCGTGGGGATTGTTGTTGTGTGGATGTCAGTGCGACCACAGTCATATGAGTCTACCGCAAAGAGATCTTGGAAATCCAAGAAAACTTGTTTCAACTTTTGCTTTTGTTCCAGAGTCACACAGGCATCAGCTAGGTTGACTCTCTCTTCCACCATCTGCCTGAAGCCTGGAAAGACTTCTGGTTTGGCTATCTCCGCAGCCTCCTCCAGCTGGGTGGAGAAGTCCCTGGTCAGAGGGCTGATTTGGACCGGAGGCTTCAGGTGGGAAAGGCAGCCTTCATGAACCTGGAAAATCACCTCATCCCTCCTGAAGTCACACGTCACATCTTCCTTACCATACGGGCAGGAAGTGTACACCAGGAAGTTCCCCCCATGCCGGGTAAAAATCCTGTCTGGTGTTGCGTTGTCATCACTGTCACTGTCAAAACAGTCCTTGGGGATTGGTCCTAACAGTTCATTTCTAAGATCAATGGAGAAATGTCGGTCATCAACCGCCATTCCAATAATGGTGCCTGCGGCTAGAGTAATACTCTTTAAGTCGCTGTTATCCACCTCTATTGGAATGGTGTCATGTTCTATGTTGACTAATGGTGTTGGGTTTACCCCCAACCCTTGCTGTTGGAGAGAAGCATTTAGATGTATGTAAGCATCAGGGTTTTTCAACTCTTGTCCCCTTTTAACTTTCACTTCCAGGGAGAATTGTCGGGTCCTTTCTGGGATGGTGACTTCCTTTTTAGTCTGAATTTCAACTGCATAAGGTAGCAATTGAGCTGACCTAAATGTTTTTTCTGGATCATCAAAGCCCATGGGATTATCCACTAATCGGGACCAAGCTTTGAAGTTTATTAGGTCCAAACTAATGGCGAAGCGATTGAGAATGTCACTGCCTAAGTAAAAGGCGGCAGGGACGTCTCGCACGACCCAACAATTATGGACTATGCTCTTGTTGCCAATGGAGATTTTGAGCATACACCTGCTTGGCAGGAGATGTTTGGAATTAGGTGCTTCCAGGTCCATTTCCCATTTGTCTATCAGTTTGAAGGTGGGAATGGCTGGATCTTTTGGGAGTTGGCGAAACATGGCTTCGCTGATGAAGCTCTTACCGTTGTTCACACACACTCGAGCGAGAACAGAGTCCTTCCCATCATTTAACTGAACAGGGATGAACAACTGCTCTCCAATTTGCTGAATATCAGCCAGGCTCTGAGCTGATTTCACATCTTCCTGGACTATAGAAGTGGTAGTTTCTGATTGTGGATTAGTATAGAATTTCAGAGTGTTTCCTTCCAGTGTGGAATACCACCTTAAACTAGAAGGAAGGTTGATTTTCAGAAATAGAGAGGACCCCCCATCACCAGTCTGTTGTCCTACTGCTATTACTGTCACGTCTGGAATCTGGTTGTTCTGGAAGTGAAATTCTACTTGGTCAGATTTTTGTTCAACCATGTGGCAGGTGCCGTTTAAACTAACATGGTTGACACTCTGTTTTAATTTTATTGGTCGGCTAGTCTGGGTCCAGAGGACCTTGTTTACGCAATCTATTAGGGGTGACAACCTTCTCAGGAGGTCATTCCCTAGTAAACAAGGGGTGCCCTCTGGGGTCACAACTATGACCGGGTGTTTCAACTTGTGTCGCCCAATTTTAATGTCCAAGTCTGCCGTCCCCTCGACGGGAATTTCCTTCCCGTCAAAGTTCTGCAGTTGTCCAGGAAGAGAGGTGAGAGGAATTTGGTAATTCTCTCCCCTTCCTGCATTCAGTTCGTCAAAGGCCCTTCTGGACAGAAGGGTAGCTTGAGATCCTGTGTCCACCAGTGCCAAAATTGTACCCTGCCCCTGTACTTGTACCGGGGCATAGTATCTTCCCTCCTTCTCCTCAAGGGGGCACAGATAATGTACATTTTTGGACAACTGGTGGGCTAATTTTCTGGTTTTGGACATCGCGAGAGAAGAATTTTGGGCAGAATTCTGTGGAGAGCTTTGTGAATCTGAAAGAAAAATTTGGCAACTGGAGATCAGAGCCGTTGTGGGTTCCCCTGGTTCCGGTTCTGGGCCGCCCCCCCCTTTTTGGAGGCAGTCACCAGGATGGGTTTGAACCAGGGGATTTTCTTGCTGTTGGTTCTGGGATGAGATTGTGGGCGGCGGTAGCTCAGTCTCCACATCTCCCCAGTCTGGATTTGCATCCCTAGGGACCCATTTTTCTTTGGGAGGAGTTCCCCTCTCTCTGAAGGAGAAGATCCTTTTCCCAGGATCCTCTGAGGATCTCTCTCCCTCAAATTGGAAGATCTGTACCTCCTCCTCAAACTGAGTCTGTTTGGGTCTTTTGTTTCTCCTACCCCCCTTAGGAGGCAGACTTTCAGGGGCAAGAGATTGTGTTTCCGGTTCCTGGGTTTCCAGGGGCTGTTTACAAGTGAGGAAGGAAGCTTCCTCCAAGGCTTTACACCCCCCTTCCCTTTGTGCCTCCTCCCTGGGAACCGGTGAGTTATCGGGGTGCTGCCCCCGTCATTGTTCTGGAGCACCAGGTCCAGAGTTGGGTGCGTTCTGCGCCGGCACGCCCATCTGAGGGTTCTGCTGAGCCCTCAGTATGTGACCCAGATCCCGCGCCATGTTTTGAACCTGGCGCTCTAACTGGGAAACCCGCTCAGGCTGATACGGGGCCCTGTTTTCTCCCCTGGGCTGATCCCGGGAAGGGTAGCTGTCCCTCCTCTGGTAATACCCCGGGTTGGGAAGATTTGGGTACCCCTCCACCCTTGGCCTCCCCTCTCCCGGATTCAGTGGTCTGGGCTCAGGGAATTGGGGAAAGAAGGATGGATGGTTTTGGGGCTGAAAGTCGGGTGGATATCTGGGGAAAAAGTTCTGCCCAGGGTTTGGTAAATTTCTTCCCTCCTGTGGGAAGTTTGGAGGGAAGTTCCCTGGGTTAGGTGCTTGGCTGGATCCCCCCCCCTTGGGCTGGAGGAGTCCACACATAACCCAGGATGGGTTGATTTCCCTTGTAACGGGGACTTACATAATCAGGAGAGCGAGGGACCCCATTTGTGGGGCTGCCTCCTTGGCTCCCTGTCTGTGACTGACCCGAGGACCTCCTGGGCCTAGCATTATTAGGTGCAGGTAGGTTTTTAGGCCCCCCCATCTCCAAATCCAAAACGGGGGTGACCTTTACCTCTGCCACCTTGGCAGCAGCAGGGGTGCTGTTGGCTTTGGGGTTTTTCTGGGCATTACTTTTGCTATCTATCGGTTTCTGCACCTCATAGACCCGGGTAGCCTGTTCAATGACCCAGTCTAAAGATCTTTTCTCGTGAAAATCCCTCACGAGCTGGGTCATGATATATTTGGGCAAGGCATGGAAAAACGTATTAATAAATTCTCTGCTATCCGTGCGCACCCTTCTTGTGGTCTGTGCAAAAGCACGCTTTAACTCCTGCACAAATTCTTGTGGGGCCTGATCCTCCCCATATTGCAAATTGTAGGCTGCCTTGCGAGCCTCTTGAGGATTTCTGTGAACAGAAAAATGTTTCAAGATGGCCGCCTTATAGGTGGACCATCTTAAATGATTTTGGTCCTCCAGCCCCGCAAAGAAACTGGAGTATTCCGGGGAGAAGGTCCACTTTACATATTGAATACAGCTTTGGCTGTCCTTCAAATGGAAAGTCTCCATCATTTGCTCAAACAACTCTAAGTGCTCCCAAACAGAATACTTAGCGTTCTTATGGTAAGGCGTGATGACGCTCCTGATCGCCTTAATCTGCTTTAAGGGGTCCTTAAGCAAGGCCCTTTTTGCCTTATTGGCCTTTTTGGTTCGGCTAACCCTTGTCCATTCGTCCTCGGATTCAGAGGCACTGCTCCCAGAGGTTCCTCTCTGCTCTTCCAGGTTTTCCCGAATTCTGCGAGCCTGGGAATGGCTGGCAGAATGTGGGGACCTGGTCTCCTGTGTCCTGTGCAGTTCAGAGGAGTCTTCAGATTCCTCCTTGCTGCCAGGATTTGATGGGTACCCCCTCCACTGACCTAACTGGGCGGTGGTTTTCAGGATGCCCTTAATGGGCCTATTCTCCCGGGGTTCCCCATTGAACTGTACTGTACTTGGGTGCCCATACCCGGATGCCCACCCCTCCATTCCTGAGTGGTACTGGCCTATGAGCCCCATACTCTTAGCTGGATAGTAATCTGCCATCCCTGTGGCCCTGTGCTCATGTGCGCCAGGGGACATGGGGGTGGTAGAGTCCAGGGACTGGGGGAGATGAAGGCCCCTGGTGTTAGGGCTCCTGCGGTTATGGTCAGGAATCTCTCTTTCCCAGCGGACCTCATCTCTATCCGCCCCTGCTCCCTGTTGCAATGCAAGAGCCTGCATTTGTGCTTTCAGTTCCTCTGTTAAGGCCTTACTTGACTCTATCAGTTTCTCGTGCATCGCTACCTGTTGCTGGAGCCTCTCATTGTGCTGGCAGAGAGCCTCATTTTCCCTCTGTGCTTCCTGGTTGGTCCTGGAGAACTGGGCCAGTCTTTGCTGCAGGAGGGTTACCTCCTGAGCTGTGTCCCTATTGGCCTGCTCCTTTCTTGCTAGAGCATCCTCCACCCTCCTGGTGTGTTCTAACAAGTTCTGGTGTTCTTTTTGGAGGTCACCCAGTCCCTGGTGGGCCAGGTGATTTTCTTCCATTTTCCTTTTTAAGTGGCAGACTTCCTGGCCTAAAGTGTCTCTTTCCTGACTAAGAGCCTGCATCTGCGCCGCCAGGTCGTCCCTTTGCCTTTGGAAGGCGCCGGCTTTCTGGCGCTCCTGATCAAACTCTGCCTGGGTATCCAGGTCTTTCAGGATCAGTTTATTGCTCTCCTCTTTCTCTCTGTCTAGTTGGATTTGCAGGGTGGCTACCTGCTCTGTGCATGCCCTGTTGAAATTGATCTGTTGCTCCAGCTTTTTCTGGCTCTGCAGTAGGGAGTTCAAACTGTCTTGGTGCTCCTTCTGCAAGGCCAGAAATAAATCTGGTATCCTGGTCTGTCTTTTCCTGTTGTAGGATGCCCATATCCTCTTTTATTTTAATGATATATTGCCTACTATCATTTTCTGACTCCTGGCTCCTCTGCAGCCTCTGCTCAGAAGAGGCCAGATCAGATTGGACCTTCTCTAACGCCATCTGTTGCCTATTTGCCAGATTTTGGCTTTCAGCACATCTATCCTGCATGTCTCCCATATATAGGTACAGGTATGCCGCTATCCTAACAATCTTGTCGTGTTCATCTTTGGCCTTAGGGGCCATGTATAGTTCACTCAGGGCCACATGTAATGGACCCTGATCTCTATATATATCTGACCCTGTTTCAGTGACCTGTTGCGTGATGGCCTGCAACCAGACTGTTTGGTCCTGGTGAGTCCACTCACCTCTCACAAATAACTTATGTAAGAAGTGCTCTCTGGCTATTTTCATGTCTACTAAGGTCGTCATTCTAGAGATTGGTCTCTGTCCTGACTTACAGAAGTTAGTATTTTATTTTTGCAGAACAGAACTTTTCTTGGAGTGTCCCTTTGAGGAGTGCTTTACAGCGTAACACAGCGTGGTGATCCGACCGGATATGTGTATCTGGTCAGCTGGCATACTGTATTAATCTGCACAAGCGATAGATCTAACCCAAACGTCCGGCCCGAGCCCCCAATTTGTAAGAGGATTCAATTCAACACTACAGCTAAGTCAACGCCTAGTCTATAATACTGAATGAAAACCCTTATTGATATATCTTTATGTCCAGTTCATGCGTTCTGGATGACTACCCCTATATAACACCCCTCTCTTGGAATCCTCCTGACCCCACTGAGCCAAGAAGTAGTTCTGTTTTGCAAGTTAAAAGGTTTATTTGATAATTTAAACAATAGATATAGATATCACGCTTTATAGTAAATTAATAATTGAATATCACACTTAATCTGATATGATAAATATTAACAACGGAGAATCTGGCACTAGCACACTTCTTTATAATCACTAATGAGTTGACATGAAATGGATAAGATAGCACACTGGTAAATAGGAACAAAAGAAGAAGGTGGTAAAGAATGCTTTATGTAAGCTCAGGTGGATGCACTATTCAATGAATGCAGTACAGAAAATACTCAATATGATTTCAACCAAACAATGTAATCACTTTTCTCTGGCTATTCACTCCCCCCCCTTTATGGGATGCAAGGAAATGGGAGGAAAGCACACAGTTCTCAGAAATGCAATCAATGTAATTCAGTTCAATCCCCCCCAAGCACGCTTAAAGAAAACAGATAGGAGTTTTGAAAACACAGGCCCAAATACTTTTATATGTGCTAGCAATGGATGAGAAATATGCTGGAAATGCTTTTAATTCCCTTTCAGAGGTTCAGGGTGAGTGATATCTAGTTAATATTAGCTCAGGCTCACTCTTGCAATGATTCAGGGATAGTTTTTATGAGGCAAACGATTTTCTGGCAAATGGAAGGCAAGCAGCAGCAGCTTTTTACACGTGAAGAAATTGCAAATCGCGGTAAAATTCGCGAATGCGCCGAGCGAGATTACAGAGGAACTACAAGGATTATCACTATCGTTTTGGGGTCCTAAGAAAGCCTAGGATCTCAGCTTTCAGATGAAAGTTACTGCAAGTCTCTAGCACAAACGGTCGCGGAAATATGAGCGATTTTGTGAAGGTCGTTTTTCAGATTTGAAATTTTAAAGTTCACAAAGACAAGTGCAGCTTGCAACTAGAAAATGACAAGTGACAGCTTTACAAATGACAGGTGACAGTTAGGAGACAGTTCTACTTAGATTAAAATAGGATTGAATTATATTATTTTAACTAAGAGATTGGTTCTGCACAGTTTTCTAGGTACTCACACTATATTCTTGAGTGAAATGGGCCTCGCCATGGATCTGGTCAGGTTTTAGACGGGACTCTGGTCTCTGCACTTCACAGTGATCTGGGTCTGCTCTCTCTCTCTCTGGTTCTGGAAATTTGATAGATTTGAAGTCTCTATGTCTGCTCTCTGAAGGTTGATGGAGGTAAGTATGGATTTTCCAGCAGAGCGTCCCGCAGCAAATGGATTTGAAGGTCCCTATCTGTCCTGTCTCTCTGCTTTTATGTGTTTTTAAAATGGGTGTGTTCTAGCATCACTGACCCTACCTCTCTCTCAGCTTCTAATTGGTCAAATTTCCATTTCTCACTTGATTGGGGAAGGAACTGTGAGTCAGAGCGATGTCATTTTATGGCTTGCAGAGAGTCCACTCCTCCTGTCAACTTACACACAAATCTAGATTTGAACCAAATACATATTTCATAACTACACAGTGGTTTGAAATTACATGCACCCATCACATATCACAGGAGGTATACCCTGTTCAAACTCTGCTCTTCCTGGGGGCTTGCATTCAGAAATGGCGATATTTTGCACTTTTTAACTGGTTTGCAATTTCTGACATTAACCCAATTTTACACACATGTGCGCAAGGAGTATGGACATTAACTGATGAAGTTTCAGATTTTTAACATGCACACATTTTGAGTAATATCCTCTTTTCCGCTAAAACCCCCCTGAACATACCACCGGGTCCTAGCACGTCTTAAAACGTGGGCAGAAAAATCACAAGAATTATGGTGTCATTTATAACATTTTCACATGTCCGTACTATGAGTTATTCATCTTTTTAGAGTTATGTTCTGGCCCCAAAGGGGTGTGGTTTACCCTCAGCACAAGGTTGAATTTCTGGTTTTTCCAGTTCTGCCAAGCCAGCTTGCTCTCACAGGCAGTGCTCCTCCCCTTTCCTTCAGGAGGAAGCCACTTTTTACGACCAGTTACGACTCCCGTCATAAACCATCTGCCTGGGTGAAGGGGGTTACATTGTTCAGAGCTCCTGTATTCTGTAGGGGGCTCCCCTTAATTCAATTATCAGAGAGATGGTATATCCTTAGTGTGGCCAGCAAAAGGCAGATAGGCCTGGGAACACAGTTGTGACTCAAGTTTCACTCCTGATGGGGGTAGCTGTCAAGCAAAATCAAGTTCCTTAAGCCAGACTTTCAGCTAACTGTCATGTTTTTTTTGTTGCTTTTTAAATTAACTTGCAATTTTACACATGCAGCTAGAATGCTGATTCTAAGTGCAAAACTATGACATTTCAACAGTTACAAAGGCATGTGACACCAAACATAGGTCACTCATTTAATCTAAACATTTTCGATTTTAGTGTCTTTAAATCCAGTGCAACTTAAACTGCTGACTCCATAGCAGTTTTGTTATAAGCATTGTTTTGGGCTCTTCATTTCCCAGATTTTGTAGGCACACAACACTCCATTCTACCAAATGTCTGCTGGTGTCCAGTGAGTTTTTAGATGTGTTGCAATGTTTGAAAATAGGCATTTTGAGCCTGCCTTCAGAGAAACACAGGGTGGTTTTAAAGCGCTCTGAAGCTAACCGGCGCTACTGTTTTTCCTTTGGCAACCCATTTCCCTCATGGCAACCCGGCCTATCATTCTCGCACTGGTGGGTGGCAAGTGAGGCAACCATTTTGGTGTGCGCAAAAACTGCGCAGCTTTCCTGGATTTCGGCGCACATGTGGGTTTTCCGCCATCTTGAATTTTCTAAGCCCACAGCACCAAATGTTGCAGCATGATAGCTTAAACGTGGGTCAGGACACCCAACAAGCCCCCCCACGCGACTGCACTTTGAATTTGAGTCGATGGGGAGTCGGGTGCACAAGGGTTTTGACCCACGCACCGGTCTGTCCGCATAATCTTCTTCCAATTCTGCAAATGGCACAGCTCAGCATCTTCTTCTCCATCCGGTACTGATCGATCGGTTCTCCTCGCCGGTCCTGATGGGAGTATTGGGCGGTACACAGGGCCCATCGCGTCTCTGCTCCCGGTCTCCGGATCGTCCTCCTTGGTCCGTCTCCAGGTTTTCTTTCTCCTAGGACGACAAAGGAAGAGCGGCAATACCTACTCATAGACATTTTTCCACCACTGTTGAGATAGTGGGGCAGCATATGCATTTCATCATGACGAAACATTACATTCTTATTTTGATAAAAAAACAGTATAACTAAGAGACAGTTTCATGCAAATCACAATATTTAGAGACTAGATGTGGTATGTTTTATGATTGGAACTGAATTAGTCTGAGACAGTACCCGCTAGGATTCCAGGGGATTCCTCCAGTTGTTGCAGAGTGTGCCTGGGATGGCAACATTTCAACTGGTTTATGTGGACCCACTTGTCTTCCCCCGCTGCCAAAGGACCTTTGGGGATGTGGATTTTGTAGGCCACAGGAGAGATCTTGTCGATGATCTCAAAGGGTCCCTTCCATGTAGGCAAAAATTTGCGCTGCTTGGCCTGGTTCCTTTGGAAGTTGTATAGATAGACCCGGTCTCCCACCTGATATTCCTTCCTGGAAGTTTTCAGGTCATAATGGGTCTTCATGCTATCAGCCGATCTTTCTAGATTCCGCTGAGCATAAGCAAAAGCATGTTGAAGGTGTTTCCTTAAATTCTCCACATACTCATGAGTAGTGGAGGCATTTATCAGTGTCTGCTCTTGGGTCCTGTAGAGCAAATGCTGCGGAAGCACCATCTTGCGCCCAGTCATCAACTCAAATGGTGACATTTTGGTTGCAGATGAAGGGGTAGATCTGATGGCCATTAGGACCAGAGGTAATCGGATATCCCAACTTGGCCCAGAATCTGCCACAAACTTCTTTAATATGCTCACAATTGTCCGGTTATATCTCTCTACTGCCCCAGAAGAAGCTGGCCTGTAAGCAATATGCAGCTTTCTCTTGACCCCCAGTATCTCCCACATCTTTGTCATTACTTCACTGGTGAAGTGGCTACCTCTGTCTGACTCAATGCTTTGAGGTAGACCAAAACGGGAAAAGATGTGGTTAATCATCAAGGCAGCTGCCGTTTCTGCCTTGCAGTTTGGGGCTGGGAGACATTCCACCCACTTGGTGAACAAGCATGTGACAGTCAACATGTACTTATTCCCCCTAGCAGAGCGAATCACGGGGCCTACAAAGTCGATTTGTAAATCTGACCATGGCAGTGTCATCCCCCGCTTTTGGAGAGGCGCGCGGTGCGTGAGGGATGATGGCTGAAATTGTGCACACACGAGACACCCCTTCAAGTATTGGTCGAGGTCCTGCCCCATGTGTGGCCAGTATGCAACCTCTCTTAAGATTTCCAGTGTTGTGTGAAACCCCCTATGACCGGCGGTGGCCGCATCATGGGCGTGACTTAAAATCAGGCTTCGGAATGAGGTAGGAACCACCCACTGATCGTGGCCAGCTTTTGATTTCCTTACCAGCAAACCGTCTTGGATTCGGAACATTTTTGGACATTTCATCATCACTCTTAGGTCCTCTTTCCCAATGTAATCGGTATCCGTCAGGGGAAAGTTCTCAGGGTCCTCAAGGTGCTGGTAAAATTTACCAACTACTGGATCCCTCTTCTGAGCAGTAATCAAATCAGCATCAGGGGTCTCCTTACTCCATTGTGCAATTGAAAGGTCGTTGTGAGCATTTGTCTGGGACCTAGTGATAGCAGTGACCTGGATTTCCCCCAACAGGGACTCAATCTCAATTAGATCCCCTTGGATGGCCCCGGTTTTGGCCAGCTGATCAGCTAAGTCATTTCCAGTTTTGTCTGGTCCCTCTACTTTGGAATGACCCTTGATCTTTTTCCAATAGATGGTCATCTCATTTGAGGTGACCAGATCATCAATGTTTTGGATCAACTTCCCATGTTTCAAGGGTTTGTTGTTAGCACATAACATGCCTCTGGTTTTCCAATTAACCAGGTGCTCCACGAACCCGTTCTGTACATAATCCGAATCTGTGATTATGACCAGTTCGTGGAGTTGATGCTGGACAGCAGTGAGGATGGCCTGATGCACAGCCATCAATTCTGCCACCTGACTACTTCGGGGACCAATTTTGTATCCAGCGGAGGGTTCTGGGGACTCATTCACCCATGCATTCCCTACGCCGGCCACCAGTTCTTTCTCCCCGTTGTTGTCAACATGGTAAGAGCATCCATCCACATAGACAGTGGGCATTCCCTCACACTTGTCCTCTTCAAAGACTTTGTGTGGGGAATTAAGGTATGCCTCCATGTTGTCCTTTATTTTTAGACTTTCGTCCTCGAGACAGTTTTCCCTGGCACAATCATGCAAGTCAGCCAGACCTTGCGCGAGGGGACTCTTCTTGTTTTGGCCATATCTGACCTCCACAGGAAAGCCTTGCATTGACAGAATCCAGGAAGTAATTCGGGAATTACTCACATTTCCGGCCCGGATTCTGTCACTTTGGAGATATTGCAGAGGCTGGTGTGGAGTCTCCACTATGATGTGCTCCCCCTGGATAAACGGGCGGTAATTCTTCAATGCCCACACCGTCGCCAGGAGTGCCTTCTCACAATCGTTGAATTTCTCCTCCACAGAGGATAAAGTTTTGCTCGCATATGAGATTACTTTATTGACCTTGTCATGCTTTTGGTATAATACTGCCGTCAAGCACGTATTAGAGAACCCCGTCTCCAGGAAGAACTCCTTGTTTCTGACAGGGTAAGCTAGGCAAGGCGCTTGTGAGAGGCTTCTTTTGAGTTGTTTTACTGCCTCGGCTTGTTCTGGACCCCATTCCCACTTGACCCCCCCCCTTCAGGAGATGAATCAGGGGTCTGGTGATCTCTGCGTAGCCCTCAATGAACTTTCTGCTGTAATTAGTCAGTCCAAGGAGGCTCCTTAGTTCCCGCAGAGTTGTGGGGTCTTTCAGTTTCTGAAGTGCTTGCACTTTCTTTTCCTGGGGACAGAGACCCTGAGGAGTAATCTCATGCCCCAAGAAATTAACACGGGTTCTACACCACTGTGCTTTTTGAAAGGAAAGTTTTGCTCCGGCGGCCCTCAACTGCGTCAGAACATAACGGATCTCCGCTATGTGTTCCTCCACAGATGAACTTTTGATGAGGACATCATCTACATAAGCCAGGTTACCCCTTGCACCCAGGTCGGGCATGGCCTTATGTAGGAAAATGTTGAACTCATTACCGGAGTTAAGGTATCCGAAGGGAGTCCGGGTCCATGTGTACTGCTGGCCCCCAAAGGTAAAAGCCAGTTTGTATTGGTCTTCCCTACTGACAGGCACGGTCCAGTATCCATTTGTCAGGTCTATTGCAGTGAATACCTGTGACCCCTGAATCTGGGCCAGCCCTTGGTCAATGTAGGGCAGAGGCCATCGGGAAGTATGGACCCGTTTGTTGATCTCCCTGAGGTCGGCGCAGAGTCTCCACTGGCCGTTTGGCTTCAATATTCCCAGCACCGGATTATTGAAGGTGCTGTGGACTGGACGGATTATTCCCCGGGACTCAAGGTTCTTAATTATTTCAGTAAGGGACTCCATTGATGCGAGAGGCAAGCGATATTGCTTCACAAACACTGGAGTCATGCCAGGGTCCGTGGGGATTGTTGTTGTGTGGATGTCAGTGCGACCACAGTCATATGAGTCTACCGCAAAGAGATCTTGGAAATCCAAGAAAACTTGTTTCAACTTTTGCTTTTGTTCCAGAGTCACACAGGCATCAGCTAGGTTGACTCTCTCTTCCACCATCTGCCTGAAGCCTGGAAAGACTTCTGGTTTGGCTATCTCCGCGGCCTCCTCCAGCTGGGTGGAGAAGTCCCTGGTCAGAGTGCTGATTTGGACCGGAGGCTTCAGGTGGGAAAGGCAGCCTTCATGAACCTGGAAAATCACCTCATCCCTCCTGAAGTCACACGTCACATCTTCCTTACCATACGGGCAGGAAGTGTACACCAGGAAGTTCCCCCCATGCCGGGTAAAAATCCTGTCTGGTGTTGCGTTGTCATCACTGTCACTGTCAAAACAGTCCTTGGGGATTGGTCCTAACAGTTCATTTCTAAGATCAATGGAGAAATGTCGGTCATCAACCGCCATTCCAATAATGGTGCCTGCGGCTAGAGTAATACTCTTTAAGTCGCTGTTATCCACCTCTATTGCAATGGTGTCATGTTCTATGTTGACTAATGGTGTTGGGTTTACCCCCAACCCTTGCTGTTGGAGAGAAGCATTTAGATGTATGTAAGCATCAGGGTTTTTCAACTCTTGTCCCCTTTTAACTTTCACTTCCAGGGAGAATTGTCGGGTCCTTTCTGGGATGGTGACTTCCTTTTTAGTCTGAATTTCAACTGCATAAGGTAGCAATTGAGCTGACCTAAATGTTTTTTCTGGATCATCAAAGCCCATGGGATTATCCACTAATCGGGACCAAGCTTTGAAGTTTATTAGGTCCAAACTAATGGCGAAGCGATTGAGAATGTCACTGCCTAAGTAAAAGGCGGCAGGGACGTCTCGCACGACCCAACAATTATGGACTATGCTCTTGTTGCCAATGGAGATTTTGAGCATACACCTGCTTGGCAGGAGATGTTTGGAATTAGGTGCTTCCAGGTCCATTTCCCATTTGTCTATCAGTTTGAAGGTGGGAATGGCTGGATCTTTTGGGAGTTGGCGAAACATGGCTTCGCTGATGAAGCTCTTACCGTTGTTCACACACACTCGAGCGAGAACAGAGTCCTTCCCATCATTTAACTGAACAGGGATGAACAACTGCTCTCCAATTTGCTGAATATCAGCCAGGCTCTGAGCTGATTTCACATCTTCCTGGACTATAGAAGTGGTAGTTTCTGATTGTGGATTAGTATAGAATTTCAGAGTGTTTCCTTCCAGTGTGGAATACCACCTTAAACTAGAAGGAAGGTTGATTTTCAGAAATAGAGAGGACCCCCCATCACCAGTCTGTTGTCCTACTGCTATTACTGTCACGTCTGGAATCTGGTTGTTCTGGAAGTGAAATTCTACTTGGTCAGATTTTTGTTCAACCATGTGGCAGGTGCCGTTTAAACTAACATGGTTGACACTCTGTTTTAATTTTATTGGTCGGCTAGTCTGGGTCCAGAGGACCTTGTTTACGCAATCTATTAGGGGTGACAACCTTCTCAGGAGGTCATTCCCTAGTAAACAAGGGGTGCCCTCTGGGGTCACAACTATGACCGGGTGTTTCAACTTGTGTCGCCCAATTTTAATGTCCAAGTCTGCCGTCCCCTCGACGGGAATTTCCTTCCCGTCAAAGTTCTGCAGTTGTCCAGGAAGAGAGGTGAGAGGAATTTGGTAATTCTCTCCCCTTCCTGCATTCAGTTCGTCAAAGGCCCTTCTGGACAGAAGGGTAGCTTGAGATCCTGTGTCCACCAGTGCCAAAATTGTACCCTGCCCCTGTACTTGTACCGGGGCATAGTATCTTCCCTCCTTCTCCTCAAGGGGGCACAGATAATGTACATTTTTGGACAACTGGTGGGCTAATTTTCTGGTTTTGGACATCGCGAGAGAAGAATTTTGGGCAGAATTCTGTGGAGAGCCTTGGGAATCTGAAAGAAAAATTTGGCAACTGGAGATCAGAGCCATTGTGGGTTCCCCTGGTTCCGGTTCTGGGCCGCCCCCCCTTTTTGGAGGCAGTCACCAGGATGGGTTTGAACCAGGGGATTTTCTTGCTGTTGGTTCTGGGATGAGATGGTGGGCGGCGGTAGCTCAGTCTCCACATCTCCCCAGTCTGGATTTGCATCCCTAGGGACCCATTTTTCTTTGGGAGGAGTTCCCCCCTCTCTGAAGGAGAAGATCCTTTTCCCAGGATCCTCTGAGGATCTCTCTCCCTCAAATTGGAAGATCTGTACCTCCTCCTCAAACTGAGTCTGTTTGGGTCTTTTGTTTCTCCTACCCCCCTTAGGAGGCAGACTTTCAGGGGCAAGAGATTTTGTTTCCGGTTCCTGGGTTTCCAGGGGCTGTTTACAAGTGAGGAAGGAAGCTTCCTCCAAGGCTTTACACCCCCCTTCCCTTTGTGCCTCCTCCCTGGGAACCGGTGAGTTATCGGGGTGCTGCCCCCGTCATTGTTCTGGAGCACCAGGTCCAGAGTTGGGTGCGTTCTGCGCCGGCACGCCCATCTGAGGGTTCTGCTGAGCCCTCAGTATGTGACCCAGATCCCGCGCCATGTTTTGAACCTGGCGCTCTAACTGGGAAACCCGCTTAGGCTGATACGGGGCCCTGTTTTCTCCCCTGGGCTGATCCCGGGAAGGGTAGCTGTCCCTCCTCTGGTAATACCCCGGGTTGGGAAGATTTGGGTACCCCTCCACCCTTGGCCTCCCCTCTCCCGGATTCAGTGGTCTGGGCTCAGGGAATTGGGGAAAGAAGGATGGATGGTTTTGGGGCTGAAAGTCGGGTGGATATCTGGGGAAAAAGTTCTGCCCAGGGTTTGGTAAATTTCTTCCCTCCTGTGGGAAGTTTGGAGGGAAGTTCCCTGGGTTAGGTGCTTGGCTGGATCCCCCCCCTTGGGCTGGAGGAGTCCACACATAACCCAGGATGGGTCGATTTCCCTTGTAACGGGGACTTACATAATCAGGAGAGCGAGGGACCCCATTTGTGGGGCTGCCTCCTTGGCTCCCTGTCTGTGACTGACCCGAGGACCTCCTGGGCCTAGCATTATTAGGTGCAGGTAGGTTTTTAGGCCCCCCCATCTCCAAATCCAAAACGGGGGTGACCTTTACCTCTGCCACCTTGGCAGCAGCAGGGGTGCTGTTGGCTTTGGGGTTTTTCTGGGCATTACTTTTGCTATCTATCGGTTTCTGCACCTCATAGATCCGGGTAGCCTGTTCAATGACCCAGTCTAAAGATCTTTTCTCGTGAAAATCCCTCACGAGCTGGGTCATGATATATTTGGGCAAGGCATGGAAAAACGTATTAATAAATTCTCTGCTATCCGTGCGCACCCTTCTTGTGGTCTGTGCAAAAGCACGCTTTAACTCCTGCACAAATTCTTGTGGGGCCTGATCCTCCCCATATTGCAAATTGTAGGCTGCCTTGCGAGCCTCTTGAGGATTTCTGTGAACAGAAAAATGTTTCAAGATGGCCGCCTTATAGGTGGACCATCTTAAATGATTTTGGTCCTCCAGCCCCGCAAAGAAACTGGAGTATTCCGGGGAGAAGGTCCACTTTACATATTGAATACAGCTTTGGCTGTCCTTCAAATGGAAAGTCTCCATCATTTGCTCAAACAACTCTAAGTGCTCCCAAACAGAATACTTAGCGTTCTTATGGTAAGGCGTGATGACGCTCCTGATCGCCTTAATCTGCTTTAAGGGGTCCTTAAGCAAGGCCCTTTTTGCCTTATTGGCCTTTTTGGTTTGGGTAACCCTTGTCCATTCGTCCTCGGATTCAGAGGCACTGCTCCCAGAGGTTCCTCTCTGCTCTTCCAGGTTTTCCCGGATTCTGCGAGCCTGGGAATGGCTGGCAGAATGTGGGGACCTGGTCTCCTGTGTCCTGTGCAGTTCAGAGGAGTCTTCAGATTCCTCCTTGCTGCCAGGATTTGATGGGTACCCCCTCCACTGACCTAACTGGGCGGTGGTTTTCAGGATGCCCTTAATGGGCCTATTCTCCCGGGGTTCCCCATTGAACTGTACTGTACTTCGGTGCCCATACCCGGATGCCCACCCCTCCATTCCTGAGTGGTACTGGCCTATGAGCCCCATACTCTTAGCTGGATAGTAATCTGCCATCCCTGTGGCCCTGTGCTCATGTGCGCCAGGGGACATGGGGGTGGTAGAGTCCAGGGACTGGGGGAGATGAAGGCCCCTGGTGTTAGGGCTCCTGCGGTTATGGTCAGGAATCTCTCTTTCCCAGCGGACCTCATCTCTATCCGCCCCTGCTCCCTGTTGCAATGCAAGAGCCTGCATTTGTGCTTTCAGTTCCTCTGTTAAGGCCTTACTTGACTCTATCAGTTTCTCGTGCATCGCTACCTGTTGCTGGAGCGTCTCATTGTGCTGGCAGAGAGCCTCATTTTCCCTCTGTGCTTCCTGGTTGGTCCTGGAGAACTGGGCCAGTCTTTGCTGCAGGAGGGTTACCTCCTGAGCTGTGTCCCTATTGGCCTGCTCCTTTCTTGCTAGAGCATCCTCCACCCTCCTGGTGTGCTCTAACAAGTTCTGGTGTTCTTTTTGGAGGTCACCCAGTCCCTGGTGGGCCAGGTGATTTTCTTCCATTTTCCTTTTTAAGTGGCAGACTTCCTGGCCTAAAGTGTCTCTTTCCTGACTAAGAGCCTGCATCTGCGCCGCCAGGTCGTCCCTTTGCCTTTGGAAGGCGCCGGCTTTCTGGCGCTCCTGATCAAACTCTGCCTGGGTATCCAGGTCTTTCAGGATCAGTTTATTGCTCTCCTCTTTCTCTCTGTCTAGTTGGATTTGCAGGGTGGCTACCTGCTCTGTGCATGCCCTGTTGAAATTGATCTGTTGCTCAAGCTTTTTCTGGCTCTGCAGTAGGGAGTTCAAACTGTCTTGGTGCTCCTTCTGCAAGGCCAGAAATCTGGTATCCTGGTCTGTCTTTTCCTGTTGTAGGATGCCCATATCCTCTTTTATTTTAATGATATATTGCCTACTATCATTTTCTGACTCCTGGCTCCTCTGCAGCCTCTGCTCAGAAGAGGCCAGATCAGATTGGACCTTCTCTAACGCCATCTGTTGCCTATTTGCCAGATTTTGGCTTTCAGCACATCTATCCTGCATGTCTCCCATATATAGGTACAGGTATGCCGCTATCCTAACAATCTTGTCGTGTTCATCTTTGGCCTTAGGGGCCATGTATAGTTCACTCAGGGCCACATGTAATGGACCCTGATCTCTATATATATCTGACCCTGTTTCAGTGACCTGTTGCGTGATGGCCTGCAACCAGACTGTTTGGTCCTGGTGAGTCCACTCACCTCTCACAAATAACTTATGTAAGAAGTGCTCTCTGGCTATTTTCATGTCTACTAAGGTCGTCATTCTAGAGATTGGTCTCTGTCCTGACTTACAGAAGTTAGTATTTTATTTTTGCAGAACAGAACTTTTCTTGGAGTGTCCCTTTGAGGAGTGCTTTACAGCGTAACACAGCGTGGTGATCCGACCGGATATGTGTATCTGGTCAGCTGGCACACTGTATTAATCTGCACAAGCGATAGATCTAACCCAAACGTCCGGCCCGAGCCCCCAATTTGTAAGAGGATTCAATTCAACACTACAGCTAAGTCAACGCCTAGTCTATAATACTGAATGAAAACCCTTATTGATATATCTTTATGTCCAGTTCATGCGTTCTGGATGACTACCCCTATATAACACCCCTCTCTTGGAATCCTCCTGACCCCACTGAGCCAAGAAGTAGTTCTGTTTTGCAAGTTAAAAGGTTTATTTGATAATTTAAACAATAGATATAGATATCACGCTTTATAGTAAATTAATAATTGAATATCACACTTAATCTGATATGATAAATATTAACAACGGAGAATCTGGCACTAGCACACTTCTTTATAATCACTAATGAGTTGACATGAAATGGATAAGATAGCACACTGGTCAATAGGAACAAAAGAAGAAGGTGGTAAAGAATGCTTTATGTAAGCTCAGGTGGATGCACTATTCAATGAATGCAGTACAGAAAATACTCAATATGATTTCAACCAAACAATGTAATCACTTTTCTCTGGCTATTCACTCCCCCCCCTTTATGGGATGCAAGGAAATGGGAGGAAAGCACACAGTTCTCAGAAATGCAATCAATGTAATTCAGTTCAATCCCCCCCAAGCACGCTTAAAGAAAACAGATAGGAGTTTTGAAAACACAGGCCCAAATACTTTTATATGTGCTAGCAATGGATGAGAAATATGCTGGAAATGCTTTTAATTCCCTTTCAGAGGTTCAGGGTGAGAGATATCTAGTTAATATTAGCTCAGGCTCACTCTTGCAATGATTCAGGGATAGTTTTTATGAGGCAAACGATTTTCTGGCAAATGGAAGGCAAGCAGCAGCAGCTTTTTACACGTGAAGAAATTGCAAATCGCGGTAAAATTCGCGAATGCGCCGAGCGAGATTACAGAGGAACTACAAGGATTATCACTATCGTTTTGGGGTCCTAAGAAAGCCTAGGATCTCAGCTTTCAGATGAAAGTTACTGCAAGTCTCTAGCACAAACGGTCGCGGAGATATGAGCGATTTTGTGAAGGTCGTTTTTCAGATTTGAAATTTTAAAGTTCACAAAGACAAGTGCAGCTTGCAACTAGAAAATGACAAGTGACAGCTTTACAAATGACAGGTGACAGTTAGGAGACAGTTCTACTTAGATTAAAATAGGATTGAATTATATTATTTTAACTAAGAGATTGGTTCTGCACAGTTTTCTAGGTACTCACACTATATTCTTGAGTGAAATGGGCCTCGCCATGGATCTGGTCAGGTTTTAGACGGGACTCTGGTCTCTGCACTTCACAGTGATCTGGGTCTGCTCTCTCTCTCTCTGGTTCTGGAAATTTGATAGATTTGAAGTCTCTATGTCTGCTCTCTGAAGGTTGATGGAGGTAAGTATGGATTTTCCAGCAGAGCGTCCCGCAGCAAATGGATTTGAAGGTCCCTATCTGTCCTGTCTCTCTGCTTTTATGTGTTTTTAAAATGGGTGTGTTCTAGCATCACTGACCCTACCTCTCTCTCAGCTTCTAATTGGTCAAATTTCCATTTCTCACTTGATTGGGGAAGGAACTGTGAGTCAGAGCGATGTCATTTTATGGCTTGCAGAGAGTCCACTCCTCCTGTCAACTTACACACAAATCTAGATTTGAACCAAATACATATTTCATAACTACACAGTGGTTTGAAATTACATGCACCCATCACATATCACAGGAGGTATACCCTGTTCAAACTCTGCTCTTCCTGGGGGCTTGCATTCAGAAATGGCGATATTTTGCACTTTTTAACTGGTTTGCAATTTCTGACATTAACCCAATTTTACACACATGTGCGCAAGGAGTATGGACATTAACTGATGAAGTTTCAGATTTTTAACATGCACACATTTTGAGTAATATCCTCTTTTCCGCTAAAACCCCCCTGAACATACCACCGGGTCCTAGCACGTCTTAAAACGTGGGCAGAAAAATCACAAGAATTATGGTGTCATTTATAACATTTTCACATGTCCGTACTATGAGTTATTCATCTTTTTAGAGTTATGTTCTGGCCCCAAAGGGGTGTGGTTTACCCTCAGCACAAGGTTGAATTTCTGGTTTTTCCAGTTCTGCCAAGCCAGCTTGCTCTCACAGGCAGTGCTCCTCCCCTTTCCTTCAGGAGGAAGCCACTTTTTACGACCAGTTACGACTCCCGTCATAAACCATCTGCCTGGGTGAAGGGGGTTACATTGTTCAGAGCTCCTGTATTCTGTAGGGGGCTCCCCTTAATTCAATTATCAGAGAGATGGTATATCCTTAGTGTGGCCAGCAAAAGGCAGATAGGCCTGGGAACACAGTTGTGACTCAAGTTTCACTCCTGATGGGGGTAGCTGTCAAGCAAAATCAAGTTCCTTAAGCCAGACTTTCAGCTAACTGTCATGTTTTTTTTTGTTGCTTTTTAAATTAACTTGCAATTTTACACATGCAGCTAGAATGCTGATTCTAAGTGCAAAACTATGACATTTCAACAGTTACAAAGGCATGTGACACCAAACATAGGTCACTCATTTAATCTAAACATTTTCGATTTTAGTGTCTTTAAATCCAGTGCAACTTAAACTGCTGACTCCATAGCAGTTTTGTTATAAGCATTGTTTTGGGCTCTTCATTTCCCAGATTTTGTAGGCACACAACACTCCATTCTACCAAATGTCTGCTGGTGTCCAGTGAGTTTTTAGATGTGTTGCAATGTTTGAAAATAGGCATTTTGAGCCTGCCTTCAGAGAAACACAGGGTGGTTTTAAAGCGCTCTGAAGCTAACCGGCGCTACTGTTTTTCCTTTGGCAACCCATTTCCCTCATGGCAACCCGGCCTATCATTCTCGCACTGGTGGGTGGCAAGTGAGGCAACCATTTTGGTGTGCGCAAAAACTGCGCAGCTTTCCTGGATTTCGGCGCACATGTGGGTTTTCCGCCATCTTGAATTTTCTAAGCCCACAGCACCAAATGTTGCAGCATGATAGCTTAAACGTGGGTCAGGACACCCAACAGGGTCCCGCTATTGGGTGCGGACCCGTTAACACCATTCCGCACAATTACAAGCTGCCCTCGCGGGACCCGGTAAGGAACGCCTGGTCAAACCAGGTGTCGTTACCAGGTCCCGTGAGGGGAAGAGGGAGCAAACAACGGGCCGCTCGTAATCGGCCCGTTGTTTGCTCCCTCTCCCATTCCCATTGAGCCCTTTGGGGGCTCAGATGGGAATGGGGAAGGTCCGGGCCCGGGTTCCCAGAGGGAGGAATTACCGGGCCCTCCGTACTCGGAATGACCCGGTAATTCCCCATTCTGGCAACCCGGTTCCGGACCCGATTTTGGCTACAGCCATGCCACCAATAGTGGCATGGCTACCGCCGAAGTCGTAATAAGGCCCTCTGTGTTTTAAGAAAAAATGCAGAGCCGGTTCATCAGAAATAACCTTATATATTCGCTCTGCTTGAGGTAACACTCTGTGACAGTGGGTGAGAATATCACAATGGTTAATGGCGCCTCATCTGATGACTCTGCTTTTGTTTGCTCTCAGCTGTTTGGCAAGACAGAACAAAGAAAATACTAACCTAAGAAGTATCCCAAACAGGCACTCCTTGAGCATTTAGCTTTCTGTCTTTGATATGATAAGATATGGCATTTATAACGCGCCTATGCACAAGTGTTTCAAGGCGCAACGAGGCAAGGGAGGGGGAATAGATAGAAGACAGAGACAACACCTTTGGAGCGGGGTCAGCACCCCCTGATCCCAGATTTTCCCAGTGATGACTGAATACTGAAGTCATGTTGGGAAATGTAGTTTGGGGGAAGAGGGTGGGTCCCTGAGAGCGGGGCTGGAAGTGACGCAGGAAAAGGGGAAGGACAGTGTCCCGAAGAAAGAGACACAAATAAAGATGTTTTCTTGGTTCCTCTGTCTCTGTGCCTTTTTGTTCCGCACAGTGCGGTGCTCCGAGCAGCAAACCCCAGCGCATCTCCCAAAAGGGGAGACATCACACTGGCGACAAAGCCACCAATGCATTGGAAATGGTGGTGGCTCGGGGGTGTTCGCCCGATTACACAAAACCCGTGCTGACAAGCATCAGGACACACCCGCAAGCAGAGGAGGCCCCAGAAAGAAATGGCACATCAGCACGCTCACCAGGTGCTGCAGCGGTGAGTGTTTGGGGCCAGGGAGTGGACCTAAAAGCAGATACAGGGCTGTGCTCGTGCCTCACCAGGTGGCCGCCATCACCCACTCCCCCACCTCTGAGGGAATTGAATCCTCACATGTGCCACCCCGGACCTTCACTGCGTAGGTGCTGCCTGCAGCTATAGCCTCCGCATGGAAGACAATAAGGGTTATACAGAGAGTGGCAGCCCTATTTCACATTGGGGTAAAAGACGGCATCCAAGGCATCTAATCACAGCTGACATGTCGGACCTAGACATCTCAGCTACCCTTCCGGTGACGCTGCCAGCACAGGCAACTCTCAAGGCGCAGTAGTCACTTGCATTCCAGGAGTATTTGATGTCCCAGACTCTAGCAATATGGGGCCAGGGTAGAAAAAGTGGATCAGAGACTTTGATCTATATGTGCGGGCCACAGCGCCTATGGAAGATGTCCGACAGCAGTGCCTATTGAAACTAACGACTAGATGAAATTCTGATGTTGGCGAGAGCAGAGCTGGCTGTAGACTCTCAAGTACAGGCATTTGGCAACTTGAAAGGCTCACAAGCACACTCGGAAGCCATTCACAAACTGCAAGGGACACAAAGGACCCAGGGAGAACAGTTCTGCTACAGATGTGGCTACAAATTTCCTCACAAAGGGACATGCCCGGGGATTGGGCAATATTGTTCCGCATATGGGGAGGAGAAACAATTTAAGTCAGTATGCCGGGTAGCCAGAGAGTTAGGAAAAACAGAGGAAAATGGGCCACCAGCAGACCCAGGATGAAGACAACAACAACCACTGCACAGGCGTCACAAATTGCAGCTCAAGTACATGGCAAACAAAAGGAAGGGGGAGGCGTGAACAGGAGTCGGGTGATGAGAAACCAAGAAAAGAGCATTGGCAAAGGGGGAGATACCAAATAATCTCATCACGACCAGAGTGTCACTGAAGGTGTCATGTCCGGTACCTAGTAGAAAAATCTCCGTCCGAAACAGAAAGGATCTCCTCTGGAGGAGAACAGAGGAGAAAGGGATATTTGTATACGCTGGGCAACATAACTGCGACTGAACATAGCCCAATGCTACTGATGAGCATAAATGAAAAGCCGACAGAATTCCTCATAGACAAAGGCGCCACAGTGAATGCCATCAGTGAAAACAAATACAAGGCCTTACCTCAGACTCCCAGGCTTCGCTTGTCAGGTGTGGACATATACCCATATAAATGTAAGATCCCATTAAAGTGCCTGCGACAGTTCAAAGCGAATTACAGATACAAAACACAGGAAAAGACAAAGCCAGTTAATGTGATATACACCCCAACAGAATGCGGATGCATCCTAAGTTTCAGATCAGAAGTGGACATGGGTCTCATCCATGTTCTATACAAGTTGACGGTACACACATAAATTGACACTGTAGACAAAATTAGTCAACTATATCCATAATTATTCAAGGGCATAGGGAAACTGCGCAACCGACAGATTAAACTTCACATTGATAAAGACATTCTGCCTTGGTGCAACACTACATAGGTATCCCCATCAATATCCAATGACAAGCAGAGGAGAAGTTTCACAAATTACTTCAGCAGGATATCATAGAACCAGTGGTGGACCCCACACCCTGGGTGTCCGCCATCGTACTCGTTTCAAAATAAGGCTCAGATGCAATTTGCTTGTGTGTGGACATGCAGAGACCTTGGACATGCGGAGACCCAATCAAGCCATCAAGAGGATAGCTCAGCGGCAACGTGCTCGCCTTGGAAACAAGACGACACAGAGCACCACAGGTTTGATTCCCGGGTCTGCGTTTAGAAACCTCTGTTTATTAAGCGTGTTATAAATAATCTATCATATTATATCAAGGGGGAAAGAAATGTATCCTGCGCATCAGAGATATGGTCCACCTTTTGAACGGGGTGAAGGTATTTGCAAAGCTTGACCTGAACAAGGTATACCACCAGTTGGTCGAGAGCCCTGAGAGCAGATACATCTTGACATTTGTGACCCACTTCAGATACAAAAGACTAAGCTTCGGAGTATCACCAGTGGGAGAGATCTTTCAGGCAGAAATTCATCACATCATAAAGGGTGTCTGGACATTTCGTCGAAAAAAAAAGGTCGACAGGACAAATGGTCGACACCATTTGGTCGAAAACCAAATGGTCGAATTTTTTTAAAAATGTATATATATATTTTTTAGGTTTTCGTTTAGGGAAAAAAAGGGTTTTTTAGGAAAAAAAGTGGGTTGGGGGGGACCCCCCCAAAAAAGAAAAAAAAGAAAGTGAAAATACAAAAAAAAAAAAATTCGACCATTTGGTTTTCGACCAAATGGTGTCGACCATTTGTCCTGTCGACCTTTTTTTTTCGACGAAATGTCTGGTAACCATCATAAAGCACATTCAGAGCTGTATAGACTCCAGCGATGACATTTTAGTGTTCGGCACTGACGCAGAAAAACAAGATGACACGCTATCCAGGGTATGCCTGGCATTAGAAGCACACAACCTCATGCTGAGCAAAGAAAAGTGTGAATTTCAAAAACGAACACTACTATTGTTCGAGTACATCTCCTCTGAAAATGGCATGACTTCCGGATCCAGACAAGGTGACAGCACTTAATGAGATGCCACCTCCAATTAACATTTTGGAACTCAGATCATTACTGGGGCTGGCGAGCTATTGTACACGATACAAAAAAGACTTTGCCCCCATCAGCAAGCCACTTAGAGCTCTCACAAAACAAAACACCACATTCAAGTGGTCGACTGCATGTCAACATGCCTTTGCATCCATTCACAATCACATAGCACAGGCCGAGAACATGGCCTACTTCGATACAGACAGAGAATCTGAGTTGACAGTAGATGCGAGCCGAGTGGGCCTAGGGGCGATCTTGGACATAAAAACAACGACAATTCCACTCAGAGTCATGTCATCTCATATGTCAGCAGGAGAAAACACAGCAGACATATTTGCAAGCTGTAAAAGAGAGCTTAGCAGTCGTCTGGGCCTACAAACATTTTCATTTATTTCTTTCATTTACTGTCATAACAGATCATCAGGCTCTACTCTTCCTGTATGGCAACCCTGCAAGTACAAATGCCACCCTGCATTTCCAGGTGGGGTCTGCGGCCGGGGAAGGAGGAAAACCCGGCAGACTGTCTATCGAGAAATCCAAGACCAGGAAGTATACTAGAGCCATCAGTGGCAGACCGGTACATCAGGTACCTAGTGCAGAAGCCAATGCCGCAGGGCATCAACCCAATAAGACTCACGCAAGAAGTAGACAGTGACAGAGCCTGTCAAATCGTCATTGAAGTTCTACAATCAGGCAGGTGGAGGAAAGCAAAAGAGAGGAGTCACCTTGAGTCTGAGGAAATGAGGAGGGATGTGGAGTGCATGTTGCAAGCAAAGGAAGAACTAGCCATATCAGAGGAGAACCTGCTGCTTAAAGGAAACAAAATCATTGTGCCCACTCTGCTAATAAGAAGGCTGTTAGAGATAGCTCATGAAGGACACAGGGGAATCATCAACACCAAGAGAATGTTGAGACAGAGGTTCTGGTTCCCAAAGCTTGACTCGATGTTGGGGGAGTCACTTCAAGAATGCCCCACGTGTGGCCTCATCACGCCTAATAGACACCCTGAACCACTAAACCTCTCTGAACTTCCTGAAGGAGTGCAGGAGATGGTAGCTGCGGACTTCTATGGTCCTATCGAAGGGGGGAAATATGTTCTTGAGGTCATGAATGAGTATTCACGATTTCCAGAAGCACTGCTAATATCTTCCACAGTGGCACACCACGTTATCAAGGTACTGGACCGAATCTTCATGGCCCATGGCATCCCAAGTCAGGTAAAGACAGATAATGGACCCCGTTTAGAAAGCCCGGACTTTAGGACATCTGGTGAGAACATGGGATTTTAGCACAGAAAAATAACTCCACTATGGCCTCAGGTCAAGGGAATGATTGACATTTTTATGGCTAATCTAAAATGGGCACTCTCTCACCTGACTGGACAACCATACGAACAAGTGGTACATGAATGGTTGTGGGATTACCGGAGCACATCACACAGCTGCACAGGAAAATGCCCTCATGTAGTAACATTTGAATGAAACTTTTGCATTTGACTGCAGCAACATCAGACTGAGGATAACAAATATGCAGACGATGAGGATCTGTGGAAAGGAGACGAGCACGCCACGGGAGAAATGAAATCGTATGCTGATGCCAGGCGGCATGCAAAAGAGTCCTCACTGAAAGTGTGAGACACTGTAATGGAGAAGTAGCCCCCATGAGAAGTCACGTCCTCATAGGATGAGCCCTATCGGGGTGATGGTGAAGACTCTGAAAGGGCAGAGCAGTGTGAACAAATGCTTGATGCCCAACCTGAACCCTCAGAAGAGCGCTATCCGCGACCTCAGTGGACGAGAAAGAAACTTTGAAGACTCATTGAAGAAATAGAGTAATGTAACCGTGTTAATGTTTAATTCAGGGGGGTGTCATGTTGGGAAATGTAGTTTGGTGGAGGAGGGCGGGACCCTGGCAGCGGGAAGTGATGCAGGGAAAAGGGAAAGGACAGTGTTCCGATGGAGAGACACAAATGAAGACATGCTCTTGGCTCCTCCTTCTCTGCATCTTTTTGTTCCCCACAGCGCGGTGCTCCTAGCGACAAGCCCTGGCACGTCTCCCAAGAGGGGAGACATCACAACCTCCAGCTCCTATGTAGTGTGCTGAAAGGGTTATGTTTCTGACACGTATGTTGCATAAATAAGGGACCCGGATTTTTCACGTGCTATCTGCATACGAAATAATGAATTTAGCTTCACATATAAGCTCTTGAAACACATACATTTCAACTTAAAGTGAATCGCAACTGAAACAACGGATACACCAATTAAAGTCCCATAAGTCATTGGTTTTGTTTCGATATGCTTTAATTTGACCAATAGATCATAAACCCCATACAATTACATATTAGACAAAAGTACAATCAATTGTTACTATATACAATATAATAAAACAGCCTAAAAGAATTTTAAAAGAATTTTACAAAGGTTAAACTAGCTGTGCGAGCAGTTCCAGAATTACATAATGTGCACGAAGTAGCTGTCTTCCATATACAAGGAATAAACCTGTAGAAATCAAGAAAACTGGTTAAAATATAATGCCCAAAAGTTGGACACCAAAACGCAGGCGAACAATCTCACAGCCTCCATTATTTGTCTGCGTCTGATCTTCAAATATTTCAATCTCCAAGATGCATTACTTCATAGGTTAAGTTGCAAACCATAGAAACCAGATACACTCATAAATATCGGTTCAGGGCCCATAGTAACTGAAATCAATGCACATGGAATGGGCAACATGTTCATTTGGAGCAAAATTCAGGTAGGTTTCATTTGAACAGTTTCTTAGTTCTGACCTTCCAAGCCCATCGTAAATACCTGCATGTTGCAAATACTGCAGCAATATCAGCAGAATTTAAACAAGTAACCATGGCCTCTGCAACAGTCCTGCATCCATGCAGGCGCAGAAGTGGCCCTAGATAGCGTTTTCTCAGACATTATGCAGCCAAGCACAGCATAAACAATGTTCCAATGTCCTCATCTGCACTACTGCAGAGATGGCACAGGGAGGAGACCTTGCCAACCGCTTGCATGTTACAGAAGCTATCGGCAATGTTCTGATTCAAAACTTTAACTATAAAGATCTTTCATACTTCGGATTGACACAGTCGAGTCCCATCCGTGTTTTAATACTTACATAACGCACCAAAAGTGGGGAACCCAGGGCTTTTATGGCAACATCACGCTGTAATTTTGCAAGGGCAGTGCTTTTTACCTCGGCTCTCGTTTGTTTGGTGGTTGGACTTGGGTTGCTCGAATCAATCCCAAGGTGAAGTGCTTCAATGGACAGTTTAACATGTAACGCCCACTTCAAAGAAGAGCCCCCCTGCTGCGAGAGAACGTCTATCAAGGCATCCCTATATTTGGCCAGATGTACGTTGGAACACAGTCGTACCCCGAATAGCACTCTGCATACCCATCTCCAGAAGTACTGACGTATTAGGTGTACTATAAGGTAGGCCTAGTATATTGTTTAGATACCAGTATCGAGATGCTCCCACAGCTGGAATCCATAGCTTGCGACCTGTCTCGCTTGCACCTAATAGGCTTCCAGAGAGACACGCACTGCCCCAGCCATGAACCAATCCAGGGCACCAATATTTCTGCACAGGGTAGCCCTTACCTTCTCCAGCTGCATGGACCAGCTGCAGGAGGCCATCACCCTTACCCCCAGATAATAATAAAATACCACTTGCTCAATCTCACTCTCTTCCAGAGTCAGATTGAGGCCCTCATGTGTCCCCATAGCATTGGTTTTGAAGACCATCAATTTCATCTTGGATACATTCAACTCCAAATCATTGATCTTATCGAAAGAGGCAAAAAGGTCCATATGCCTGAAACGCCGACGGGTGTTAAAGAAAACAATACCACATCGTCCACAAACATCAAGACCCGGTATCTTTTCTCCCACTAGGACTGACAGGTCAATCTGAGAGGCCAGCAACTCTTTAATGATGCCAAATAATAATTTTTAAAAAAACTTGGGGGCCAAAACACACCCTTGATGCACACCCTTTTCCACATGTATCCAGCTCAAAGTCCTACCATCAGTTCCCCACCACTCTGCTGCCACGTTACCTGTGTCCAGGCTCTGGATGGCATTCAGAAGGGTCTCTGGGATTCCTAGCCCCCTCAGGACCTCACAAAGGCACTGCCTGGGCACTGTATCAAATGCAGTTCTTTGATGGACGTAGACTGCATAAACACAGATTTTCCTTAGAACTGCATATTTGTCGACGATGAATCCCAGCCACATGCTCTGGTCCACTATGCTTAGACCTTTGCAAAACCCTGCATGCCGGTGCTCACTTGTTTGATTATTACTTACTCAAGCCTGCCAGTGGAACAATAGAGCCCTAGCAAAGTTTTGCCTCCAGATCTAGCAAGGATATTGGTCTGTAATTCCACTGCTGTTCTCTGCTGCCTTTCTTATGACTGGGGACCAGCTCTGCTTTTGTCCAGGACCCAGGAACCTCATTCTGAATCAGGGCTGCATTAAATAGATTATTTAAATTTGGTACCCAAACATCTGGTTAATTTGCATAAAAATTCATCTGAGCCCTATTGGGGCCTGGCACCCTGCCTAGTTTTTGACAGGATAATGCTCTCCTAACCTCCTGTTAGATGTAAGTGGTTATGAGCGACCCCATGCCTAAACCCATTTCCACATGAAGTACATTTCTCGCCACCATGCAGCCCTCCATCTCCTTAAAGGCTACCATAGTAGTCTACCCATAATTGCTCTGGAGCACTGCACTGAAAGGTATTTCTACCAGCATTAAGCCCTGTCCCAATCAGGCCCAGAAGCTTCTCAAATCCTCCATTTTAATTACACTGAGCAATGCGCCCAGGGCTCCTCATTCCAGGCCTTCTTTTTCTACCTCAGTAGCCTACTATAAGAGAACCTTACTGCCCTCAGCTCTGGGTTTCTTTCCCATTCTTCACGCTGTGCTTCAATAATCAAACAACCCTTAGTCAATCTGCACTCTTTCTCATACCAGGGGGTGGAAGACTCAGTTTGTTTGCAGATAACTCTGCACGGCTTCATCAGCCTAGACCAAAGAAGATCCACTACCTTTCCATGCATGCCTATCAGTGCAGTGGCCCTGTTAGTATCCAACGTAACCACATTTGCCAGAAGAGGAACTATATCACAATAGACATGGGGTAGAAGCTGCTCCAAGTCCAGCTTCTCCCACCTTAAATGACGCCTTGCTTGGCCATGTAGCTCCAGATGCATAGCACCCAATCTCATGGTTTAGTGTCCCGCTAGGCTGGAGCCCCCAAAGATCTATTCTGGACAACATGGTCAGGGGGTGAGGATCACTGCCACTTCTTTTGATGACCAGGAAATCTTTCAGGCTATTCCACACCTCTAGGATCGCAAGAACCTAATCAATCATACTCCTCCCTTGAGTATTTTCAAAAGTACTAATGGCGGGGGATCCCCAGGGAAATAGCCATTACAGGCCCTTAGGTTAAATAATAAACACAAGCATTGTAAATGCTCCTTTTAAAAAGTACTATTTTCCATTTACATGAGGCCTTAATCAGTAATGGGTGGCAGGCCTGAAAACAGAGGCACACCACTGACATTCATAATTGCCTCATCTGCACTTCAGCGATTGTAAAAGCAACATTCCAATCTGCCCAAGAGGTACAGATGAAGTCCAGACGGTTCTATGCCTGTGCTCATGCTGATGTTTACATGCCATGGGTACAAATACAGCTGTCAGCATTCACTTATTATTCTAACCGGATGCCACAATAAGCATCCTTTCCCTACACCTCCCAGCAGCTAAAGTCCTGCTCTTTAACTCCCATAGGCCACTCAAGGGAATGCCGCCAGCAGCATTCACAGGCTGTCATTATCACAACGCCTGCTTAACAGTGCACGCCGCGTCCCCAGCCATACTCGCATTGCTACTGCGTCAAATTGGGGCTTTAGTCAATTTTTTTGGCTGCGGCTAGTTTGCATGGTGGCAATTCCCGTCTTGCCCACATGAAGAGATATGATCAGGTAGCCACGCCAATCTGGAGGGAATGTCCGGACAGGCAAACCGCCCCAGGCCTTACGGGTCTGGTGGCCTATTTGTACCCCTATGTCGGCAGAAATGTGCAAAAACAAAATGCATAAACACAAAATGCTCTATGTATGTGCATTTTGCAGCATGCTCATCGTTGGCACCATTAGGCTGATTTCATCTCCCGGGGATCATTATGCTCCTTGAAACACATTTCTGCTGTGTAGTGCCCATTACAAATAGCCAATAAATAAATAAATAAATAAATAAATAAATAAATCATTACCATCTCCCCCCCTCACCATTCTTCAGCAGGGTCACAGTGGAGTGCTTGCTTCCAACAAAAGGTGCGTCATTAAAGGCCCCGCAGGCCTTTGCGCCCCACTCAGCTGCTCCTTGCACACTGAAATCCCTGCTGTGCTACTTAGGTACTCTGCAGCCTGAAGTGCATAACAGGATAATTTGTACGTTTATATGTCTGCATCACCACAGAGAAGTCAGATGCAAAGACCTCGGGGTGGAAAAAATGCTGGTCATTCTGGCACCAGTCTTTTTTCCGGACCGGGGAAACACAAGTTTGCTGGTGGGGGCAGTGAATCAACAGCAGACATGATCCACCAGGAGTTCAGGAAAATAAATGCCAGAATCACTAGCACCCGTCCTACCGGTGCTGGTATTTCCGGCAATCCCATACATGGAGTCCTATCGGACTCCATGGAATGCGAATTTTCCAGCAGCTCTGCCTCCCCTAATATCCCAGCAATACCAGAATATCGGACGGTGGAAACGGTAAAGCAGTTTTGCAGATATCCCACCAGAATTACCAGCGGGATACCAGCAGAACTGTAATGAGGGCCACAGTCTTTATTATTATGTATTTAAAGACATGAAGAGTGACTATGGGCCAGTTGTAAATGGAAGCTGTTTGGGGTTCATCTGTTATAAATGATGTTTCCCGAGACAGGAAATGCTTGATTTCTGGAAATGTACTAGATGACCAGAATGTAATGACTAGCTTCATCCCTCTCATACCTTTTCTTCTTCTAAGTCTCCCAGAAACCCAGACCAGATCTGCTGAGATGGTCTCTAAATGATATGCCTGCCATCGCCTTAAGGACATGACATAAAATCTGTCTCGAGTCTACCTAACTCCATCTAACAGGGCACTTTGCTCTTTGTCTGAGAGCCCAAGCTCCTGTTATCTTTCTGGCCAGGATGTTCCTGGTAGATTGCATTGTGTTTCTTGGGAACTTAAGACGGTGTAGCAGTCAGCTACAATAGGTTGCAGAAGTTGAGAACAGAGTATGGAGCTCACTTAGATTGTGGGTGAAAATGTATTTCTGCCACATATCCACTAAAAAAACTGTTTAAATAGTGGTGGAAGGCAAATTATTCTGCTTTGTCATGGATTTTGACCCATGTTGAATCAATAGACTGGGTAGATGTGGGGATTAGCTGTCGCCGCCCATTATTCTATCCCAGAACAAACTAAATCAATAGACTGGGTGGATATGGGGATGAGCTATCGCCGCCCACCTTCACGCCAGAATAGGAGAACTGCGCAGTTGGCAGGAGACCACTCCAAAGATACAACCTTCTTGTGGCGAATTCATTTTCTTAATCCCAAAAATGGTTGCATTACCAGTACTCACCACTATCAGAAAGCCAGCGTTTTAAAACCACCAGACTTTTGTGTAAAACTGAACAAATGAAACAAAACCAGACCAAGGAAAGACTTGCTAAGAGGTGGATACAATGTAAAACTATATTCTGAAATGACTTGAAGGAAGTAACTATTTAATGTATATGTAAACATTGTCAGTTTGATTTGAATGTAGAAAACTGGGAACAAAAAGTGACATTTAGCTGAAACCTGGCTTAATGAAACTGAATTCTGCCTGACAACTACCCCCGACAGGAGTTGATACTGGATCAACAGCTGTGTTCCCAGGCATGGCTGCCAGGCCTGGCTGCATCCTGAGGTCACATGGCCCTGTTGATTAGATTAGGGGTGGAGCAGCTGGGGACTACAGGGAGTTGAACAAAGGCCTGTCCTGGACTCAGGCAAATGTTATATTGGGGGCGTTGTAAAAGTGGATTCCTCTTAGGGGAAACTGGGAGGGGCAGTGCCTCTGCTAGCAGCTGAGCTTGGGGGATGTGGATAAACCAGTTATTTCACCCTGTGATGTGGGAAGCCACACCTCTTTTTGACCAGGGCATCATTTTAAAAAGATAGATAACTCAAAGTGCAGACTTATCAGAATTATATAAGTAATATCATTATTTTTGTGATTTTTCTGTGAACATTTTGAGATGCGTTAGGACCCTGTGGTGTATTCTGGGGGGTTGCTAGCGGAAAATAGGGTCTCACTCCAAATGTCTGCATGTTAAAAATCTGACACTTCATCAATGAATGTCCATACTCCTTGCGCACATGTGTGTAATTTTGGGTAAATGTCCGATATTGCAAAACCAGTTAAAAAGCGCAAAATGTTGTCAGTTTTGAATGCAAGCCCCCAGGAAGATCAGAGGCGGACAAGCATGGACCATGAGGAATATATAATGTGTACATGTAATTTCAACAAATTGTATATCTGGGAAGGAGGTATTTGAATCAAATATAGATTTGTGGGCAAACTGACCAGGGGAGGTTCCTCTGACCATAAAACCCACAACATCTCTCTGACTCACATTTCCTTCCCCCAATCAAGGGAGAGAGGAGGAATTGGCCAATGATAAGTGAGAGGGGCAGGTTTAGTTATGACGAGGCACACACCCATTTTCAAAACACATAAAAAGAAACTGCTGGGACAGGAGAGAGATTCAATTCCATTTGCTGCGGAGCATGCTGACCGACAACTTCACATCCAGAGATCCAGACTTCAAATCCATCAATCTCCAGAACCTATAGCAGTACCCAGAAAGCAGTGTTACATCCAGTGCCAGACCAGACCAGACCGTGCAGAACCGCAGACCCAGAGATCAGATCGCTGTGAAGTGCCACAAGCCTGATTGATCAGATCTGTGATGAGGTCCAGTCCTTCCAAAATATATTGTAAGTACTTAGGTCAGATTGTGACAGAAATAAGCTCTTAGTTTAAAATAATCTAATCCAAACTATTTTAATCTAACCAGAACTGCGTCCTAGAAGTTGTCATCTGTCATTTGTAAAGCTACACAACTGTCACCTGTCAATTCTGAAGCTCCAAGCTGTCACCTGTCATTTTGAGTTTACTTTAAATCCGAAAAACTACCTTTATTTAATCGTCCGTATCTATGGAACCGTTTGGGCTAGGAACAAAATTTAACTTTCCTCTGAAAGCTTAGAATCTCAGCTTTCCGACGACTTGCTACTCCTTATACTTTTGCCTTAATCGTGATTCACGCACTTACAGATTTTACCGCGATTTGCGATTTGGTTAAAAATCCAGCCACGTGTAACCATCAGCAGTCATTTCTTTCCTTGCTAAAAATTTGTTTGCCTCTTAATCACCATCTCTGAATCATTGCTAAAGTTAGCCTGAACTCATCCCAAGTATCTCTCACTCACCCTGAACCTCCTAAAGGGAATTAAAAGCATTTTCAGCATATTTCTCACTTCATTGCCACCACATTCAAAGCACTTGTGCCTGTGTTTTAAAACTCATACCTGTTTTCTCTAAGCTTGCTGGTGTGGGAATTGAATTTCGTATTGTCTTTGATTGCATTCCTGAGAACTGTGTGCTCCTCTTTCCATCTCCTTCCATTTCTTACATTGCATAGGCGAGGGGGGTGAATTGCCAGAGAAAAAGTGATTATCTTATCTTTTGCTAAAATCATATCAAGTATTTCTGTACTGCATTTTATTCCTCATTGCTTTTCCCTTGAAATCATAAAAGTATTTTCGCTGCCTTATCCATCCTACACCAACTCCTCATTGATTGTAAAGAAGTGTGCTAGTGTCAGATTACCCATTGTTGATTAACATTATATTTATAAGGGCGACATCGATTATTAATTATTATAAAAGCGTGGTATCTATATTTTGTTTTATTTCTCAAATAAACCTTTTAAACTTGCAAAACAGAACTACTTCTTGGCTCAGTGGGGTCAGGGGATTCTAAGAGAGGGGTGTAATATAGGGGTAGTCATCCAGAACTCATGAACTGGACATAAAGATATATCAATAAGGGTTTCCATTCAGTATCCCAGACTAGGCATTGACTTAGCTGTTATGTTGAATTGAATCTTCTTACAGCTTCTTCTGATCAGAAGTACAGTTAAACTGGCGTAATGTAGGCTGACATACCTAATGTCAATCCGCCATTGGCACTGCCACTGAAGGATCAATGGCGGTACATGCATCTGCCAATAAGGAGCAGTCATTACGCTACACAATCATCTTAAATAGCACAGAAATGTACACCACAAGGGATGTGGCGGAAATGGTATACAAGCAATGGAGCAGGTCCTGCCTATCCACCAAAGTAAGATGACGATTGCAGGGCAACCCCTAGCTTTACTGACCATCCTCCTGCAGATATAGAGGTGCCAGCAAGCAAGAGTGAGAAGGCCAGCAGAGGACAGATAGGGGGCATCTGAAGACAACACTGAGCCAGATAACAATGCAAGAGCGGGAAGGCCAGCAGAGAACAGATAGGGGGCATCTGAAGACAACGCTGAGCCAGATACCAATGCAAGAGCGGGAAGGCCAGCAGAGGACAGATAGGGGGCATCTGAAGACAATGCTGAGCCAGATACCAATGCAAGAGCGGGAAGGCCAGCAGAGGACAGATAGGGGGCTTCTGAAGACAACGCTGAGCCAGATAACAATGCAAGAGTGGGAAGGCCAGCAGAGAACAGATAGGGGGCATCTGAAGACACTGCTGAGCCAGTTAACAATGCAAGATCGGAAAGGCCAGCAGAGGACAGATAGGGGGTATCTGAAGACAACGCTGAGCCAGATACCAATAACTCTTTATCTGTACATTCTAGTAATTTGTGTAATATGGCGTAATATTGTAAATTCATTTATATAACATTGTAACATTGTAAGCTTCGCATATACTTGTTGCTGCGCCCGGTAACCTAAGGGTCTGGTGCGCAATATAAATAAATAAACAAACAAACAAACAAGAGCGAGAAGGCCAGCAGAGGACAGATAGGGGGCATCTGAGGACAACATTGAGCCAGATAACAATGCAGTGCAAAATGTACGGTGAGTGCAGCAAGGGAAATTTTTACATATGTTTTGGAGAATGTGCGAGGAAGGACATTGGACAGACAAACTGCTTGCAACCTAGCAGGGCATGTAGAACATGTAAACAACAATACACACATCCATGTGCTGCACCAAGGACTGCATGGCCTGCATTGCATTCTACCTGGGAAATGGAGGACATGTGGTGTGCATGAAAAGTATGTAATGCACACAAACATGCATACTGGTAAATCAAAATTGATATCCAACATTGTGCACCCTACGAGGCACATCCCAGATGGCGGTGAAGACCACTTATTACTGGGACAGGTTGCCAGATGATGTCAGCAGATCAAATTCCCAGCATATGCAGACTGGACTAATGGACCATCATGCACCTGAGAGATAGTATAGCTTCTGACCTAGAAGCACAGATCAACATTGTCACGTCCATTGCTCCAAATCTGAAGGTAATTACAGTGCAGAGGAGCAGGTGGATGCATTTTCTCTAACTCCCACCCCCTCACCACCGTCATACTGGAACAGCAGGAGAAGGGCCCTGTGTGAGACTCCATGTTTCATTCCTATACCTCATTGAGTGTATGAGAGATGATATGCACTCAGACAACTGTACCAAATGTACCCTTGCACTGACATTTTTGAAGGATGCCATATGGAAGGATGTCAGCATGCACCATTGGACATCATGGAGCGCTGAGTTAAATCTGACCTGGGCAGAGTGATGTCATGGAGAAGATATATACAAATCCATGCTGAAATGATATGAAAATACTTAAGAGGGACGATGTAACTGAAGCAATAAGAGAAATATGTACAAAACAATAAAGTAATCATGAATGCAAAAGAAGGCAAAGTACCTTGCTGACCAATAAGTGTAAATACACAGTAACGCAAGGTAGAAAAGATAAATAGAAGATTGCTATAGAGAAATATATAGCATGGCAAGGACAGCAATAGTTGGAAAATGGATGCCGGCTTGTGTAAATATTCAATTCAACTACCTCAGAAGGTGATCAGGGCTGTAGAGTCAGGAGACACTGGAAGAACAGCTTTGTATGTAAAACAAAGGAGTCAATGTTGGCTTGGGATCAAGGATGCTATTTTTAAGGAATAGCTACAAAGTACGAAGTGAGGTAGATGGCTAAGCCATGAATGGGATATATTTCTCTTTGATTAAAGACGAAGAAAACATCTGCAAGAGCCAAGTATTGGACAATTAAAAGTGTATGAACATTATACAAGGTAGAGTGAGCAAGTGTCTATGGGCCAAGAGGAACAATGAAACCCCGTATAATTAAATCAAATAGCAGTAAATAAGAGGCTGAAATGGACACATTTGTGGTCTCTTCAGATGTGACTCAGAAGTAAAAAACAAGGGCTATTCATTAAGACATGGATGAAGATAGTGATGTGCTTTCACTTCCTCGAATGTCCTAGAACAGAGAACAGGCTCCAAGATCAACTACAGATGGGAAACATTGGCTCATGGCTGGCCTGATGAGAGATGATCGACTAATTGGCAAAGTAGAGAGTGATCTGACATGATGCAAGCACTTGGGTTCCGGTTTCCTTAAGTGCTGCTAGCAGAGCTAAAAGTCAAAGGTTGGGTAAGAATGCCAACCAATCGGTGGGTTTATGGGGCATACTGCTATACAATGTTGCATAGACCTATTTGTTGTCATTTTGTTCTCTATTAGCAGTATTATATGTATTTAGAGGTAGTTTGAGGGTTGTCTTACAGATAAGAGACAACCAATGAAGTATTAACCCATATATATTCTTTAAGTAGATGTGTTCCCCTAACCAGGGGCGTTGCTAGGGGGGGGTAAGGGGCCTATAGCCCCTGATCTTTTGCGTGTAGCCCCGGATAGAATCTCCAGAGCTACAGCCAAAAGACTAGCCAGCCCCCAGTCCCAACAGTTCCGACATCACCTTAGCCCCATGTCTTTTCTAGACCTAGCAACTCCCCTGCCCCTAACCAATCCCTCCTGCTAATATGTTTTATGGTTTGCCACATAGTATGACATCATAGATGCCACATGTTGGGGTATAAGACTCCTGTGTAATCAAGTTTTTGTGTGAGTGTACAAGCATCTGTCTGATGTTTGCCAGTTGACCCTGCTTTATTAAACTGTGAATAAAGTTGTACTTCACCATATTCTTTCAGTCTGTCTGGTTGTTTGGTCTGAGATCTTTATTGCTAATTCCATCCAGCACAGGAGATGCTTCAAGGTAGTAGAGCACATCTGTATTGCATTTCTGTGGTAGTGCTTCTTCCAGACCGTTGTGGGGTGTGTAACTGGCATCTCACAGCCAGCATTCATTGGCATCCTCACCCAGGTGTTGGACACCTTCATCCCACACATGGGAGAGCACATCATATTTTCAACAGATGCCCCCTCCATAAATACCATGAAGACTGAATTTTACAGTGGGGCTGGCCTACCCAACCTGGTAGGTGTAATTGATGGGAGACATGCTGCCTTAATACGCCCCAGGGTACATGAATGCATGTATTGGAATAGAATAGGTTTTCATAGCATCAACACCAAAACTGATATTCACTCACATATGTGCAGAATTCCCAGGACCCAAACATGACGCCATTGCCATGCAGAACAGTAGTGCACCATAATTGATTAGTAGCCTTATCTACAGGAGGACATGCCTGATAGATACCCACGGAAACACAAGCAGGGCTTAACTGTACTGTATTGCCAATGATCATGCCACAAATCTAGCACAACCATGCAAATGTGTCCCCTAATTAACCCACAGGAGATTCTGCCTATTCATGAATAACATGACAACTGACATCTGTGCACAATCCACAAACAGCAGCAGACCAACACTACAATCGAGCGCACACGAGGACAGACACTGTTACAGAGGATGCCTTTGAAGTGCTGATGAACCCATGGCTCTACCTGCACAGTACCGGAGGAACGCTCATGTATGACCCAGGAAAGGTGTGCATCATCACCCTGGTGTGCTTCCTCTTACACAACATTGCAATGCGTAGTGGTGTGCCAATGCAAGAGGATGTAGACAGTGAGGATGAAGCAGATGATAGAGGAGATGATTACCTCTGAAGGCGTGCATAGTGGCATAGAAAGCAGCATAAACCTGAACATTTTCCATCCCACAAATGATCGACATTTATCAATCACTGCATGGGGGAATATGGTATAGCAAATATACATGCAGGGTCGCACTACTACCAATCATGTGTAACACTCAACATGAAAAGCACAGGACTCATAGAGGGATCCATGGGACCATCAATGTTCTATTTATATAAACTAATATTTTGCAGACGTGTTTAGAAGCCAGCATATTCACAAAATGTACATATGGTAAAAACAGACCAAAGGTCTATGAGTTTGAAAAGTGATTTTTGTACAGATAAGTCTGGTAAGCCATATGTATGATTAACCTGCTGAAGTTCATATCAGTGAATAATCTAATCATATATACATGAAACAGTGTAAAATAATCAGTGTGACATACATTCGGAAGTGGGCACTGTTGACAAATGAATTCAAAACCAAAGATGTGTCACTTGATGCATTTCAGTAATCAGACTTTCATATTAAGAGTGGTGGTCAACAACCAAAAGAAATATTCAATTTGTTCATTAGAATCAATTCATCTATGTGAAAGCATCAAGCAAGACAAGACTTCACCCCTACATCCAAAATGAAATATTAAGTTAATAAGTCAGTACCCATCATAACATCTGAATGAGTAAGGTTGAGTCTTATGGACTAGGTGTAAGAAACGATAAAGGATCCGAGTTGCTCATCATAAGCTCTCAACTCAGGTTGGACAAATTAAATGACGCATTCAAATCTTGCAACATTGATGGTGTCGAGCGAAGCACTAGGCTTTTAGCTGGACTCCTCGCTCACACTGTCAAAACAAGTGAATGCTACAACATCAGCCACAACTTATACATGCAAACTCATCAATGCTTGTAGACAGTTCCTCTCACCGGACAGCTGCATTACTTTGGCGAGAGCCTTTGTCCTGACCCGATTAGACTACTGTAACGGCCTGTACACTGGCACCAAAACTCAGAATACTCAACAACTTCAGGTCCTGCAAAATAACACCATTAGAGCGGCGCTCAACATCCCTAGATCCACCCACATTTTGGAAGCAAGATAGAAAACTCACTGGCTACCTGTAAAAGAATGAACAGTGTTCAAACCACTTACCCTAACACACAACTGTCTGCACAGTCTTGCCCCCTCATACCTATCGGACAAGATCTCTAGACCTCTTCTTGCTAGATCCTCCAGAGCAGCCTACATGCTCCTTCTACCCACGCCTCAATTCAAACTACAAAAAGTGGGTGGCAGCAGCTTCCCGACCATAGATAGTAAGCAGTGGAACACTCTGTCTGTCCAGCTTAGAGCGCAATAATCTTTTTGGACTTTCCGTAGACAACTAAAAACTTACCTATTCACACAAAGCCTAGACGAATAATGCTCAACATTTTAGTAGTAGGCATAGATGGAAATGAAATTCAACTGTCGCCGGTAGACTCCGCCCTGTAACTAAGTAAATAATGTAATGTAATGAAATGCAATGAATCACCTGCTGTTCACGTGATTGGATATTTGTAACCTTGACAACAAATGTAACTTTTCTCTGTAAGACAGCGCACAGATGCCTTTGGGCTTGTCGCGCTATATAAGTAAATAAATAAATAAATACATGTCAATAGGTCACCCTGAAATGGTGTCTCAGCAGTTATATCCGCGTAATGAAAAAAGCAACAAAGTGTAGTAATAATGACACCGTATATGAGTTCAACCAGCATGTAATGCGTGAAAGGGACTCCTAAAACAGATTGAATGCCATTACTGTTTGGATTGTCATCAACATCAAAGACAATGGAGGAAGCGTTACGCATACCGAGATATAACACTTAATCCCTTATCAATCCTTACCTGCTTACAATTTAATCTGCATTCCAATGTAGTCAACATCGATCAAAAAGAATGCAGTGTTGTATTGTGCATGTAACAGCTTTTAAACTATAGCCTAGTCAATGTTATCCTAATTATATGTTGCATGTTCCCCTCCAGGATTGTCATCTATGTACAAACCAAATGGTACAGCGGTGTCAAAGGCGCCCCACATACATTGCATCATGTGCCACATCCTGGAATCTGTGAATATTGCACAACTAGGACAATGGGTCCATGCAGCAGACATGTTGCATCATGTGACACATTCTGGCCCTGTGTGAATCTGGCCCAACTGGGGCTATTGGTCAATGCTGCAGACATGTTGCATCACATGCCGCACCATGGTCTTGCCTGAATTCTGCTCAACTGGGGCTATGGATCCATACAGCAGACATGTTCCCTCACAGCAATGACAATGTCTCTGCGAACTGTACAGTTCACCCTTATGAATAACTGAGTGGTCAATTCACTTCCTGCTTCTGTTCTTTGCAGGTGGTTCCAGATCCTCTGTATTACCCTCAATGGTCATGTGGGAGCAGAGCGGCTGCATATGTGATGTGGTCTTGCTTCCTGGGATGTCATGCTGGATGCATGAGACATGGATGACTGTGCCTGCTGCAGATGCCAATGGTTAGTTGCACAATGTCGGTCAAGCACAGTTGTCAGACATCCCTGTACCCTGTTGGTGGCTTCCTGTCAGAATTCCTCTTCACTGGTTGACCTGGTAGTGTAGAAGAAGAATTCTGGAACAAACACACATACAGAGGGATCAATTAATTGAAAGATGTTTGGATTTCCCTCCGAGACCAATGTAGCTGTAGAAAGAAAGAAGCACAATTAGTATCTAAATATACCTTCTGACTTCAAGCATCTACTAATAATCCTCCCACACTAACCTGATCAGTGAAAGAACTGATCCTAAGAAGATTTACCACAGTCTGAGTACAGGCCGTATATAGTAGGAATATCCTGCAAAACAAACAACCCCTCTGGTTTTACAATCACTGATGTACAAGAAACAAGACTGCCAACCAATATGTAAGTGCACTGAAATTCTTACCAGAGGGATTCCAAAATGGTGGAGCATGAAGTATAACTGGCAAATGTTACTGATGAAACGAAGAAGCCAAACCTCCGTCCGGGAACAGGGTAACCTCTGGACGAGCCAAACCAATCAAGGTAGCGATCGCGGCGGTCAAGACTAGGTCTCAAGAGGGGTGAGGGTGACTGAAAGCCCGCAATGAGCACACAAAGCAAGATCACTTACAAACTACTCCAAACAGTTGTTATATTAAAAATATATACACATTTATTTCAAGGCCTTTAAAACAATGACCGTAGCGAGGAAATCACAATATAACGATAGTAAACCAACACATACCATATCAACACAATATATACACAAATACAACCAGTCTCAAGCGTTATATGCACGAAATGTGTAGTCCACTTAAAAGGGAGGGAAAACAGGCAGTGCGAAATAATGCTTAGTCCCAGTTCACCTTCAGAGGCACCTAACTAGATGGAAGTCCGAGCCCTGCGAAGAGTGGAGCCTTGTGCTCAAAAGTACCTGCACGCGCTGGTGCCAACGGGCAAAAGGAGAAGCTCTTCAAGGGAAATCAGGCAGTTCAGTTTAGTGCACAAAAGAAGAAGAACAAGTTCCGCGACTCAAGCGCAGCCTCCACAGTGGGCAGAAGCAGAGTGCGAGTACGGAAAAGGGGTGCTGTTTGACACAGCGGGGAAAAGCAATGGGCTCCTGCAGGAGGGCGACCAGATCCTAGCTATGCTACTCACTGGTCCCCGATGCAAGCAGACCCAGGCTTCTCCGCTTCAGTTTCAGCAGCTGGCAGGTTCAGAAGAGCAGGGAACGCCTCATCGTCGTGTTGAGTAAAAAGACGTCCCAATTGAAGAAACCCGCACAGTTTGTTACCACAGCAGGGCAACGGAGCGGCCGTGTGTATCTGAGCCAAATGTACACTACTCACTTTAGACCTGGGAACGCCAAGTGTACGAAGCGTGTGAGATTGACAAGAACTCGAAATACTACACAACCTGGTGGCGGTTACAGAGCAAGACTCCCGTGTAAGCTGGTCAGTCAGCTGGATGGCCCAGAGACGCTTCCGAAGGCTTACTGGCAGGAGATGGTGAAGATGCCGAAAATAGCTGTTCCCGCTATTCCAAGGGTCGAAGTACCAGTACAGGCCTTCTGGTTCGATCAAAGGTGAAAAGGGTTTCACAAGACGACAGCAGTGCAGAGGAGAAGTCCTTCAGCGGGTCACCAGCGATTCCTCGGTTCAGCCTCTTGGTTGCAGGATACTTGGCTCCTGTATTCCTTCGTTCGTGAGAACTCAGGAGATCGACATGGTAGTGGTGTTTCCAGCCCCCTCTTATCCACGGTTCCCTTTGCGCCAAAACGGAGTGGACCCAATGGGAGATCCGCTCATCAACACTCACACCATTCGTGGACCAATCACGGACCACGGTGGTCCCAGGCATTCACACCACCCTAGACTCTCTGGCACCCAGGATGTGTATTGGGACCAGACATCCCAGCCCACATCCTGGAGGCACACACAAGACGTGTAGAAGCCCGCGAAAGCATCCGTGTTTCGTGGTAAAGTACATGCCCAAATAAGGAAGGCCCCGGGTCGGCTCGACCTGGGGAAGGTGAAGGGAGCAAGACAGTCAGCGGACGGGACAAAGGAGCCTCGTGGTCTGGCCATTTTGGGAGCCAGGCCACCATTTTGGGTTAAGCGCGAGAAACGCGCTTAGAACGCCAAAAGGAGCTCAAAACACAAGAAACGATCGCTGCCACCATTCCCGTCCCTGAATCCCTTGCACCGATCAGATACAATCCTAAACGAGTATCTAGGGCCTGTAGAAGGCTAGAGACCCAAGAGAGCTGTAACTTAGCTTACAGTGCCCTCTTGTGTCATGTTGCACGAAAGCCGCAACATGATAAAAGAAACTACGGGAAACAGCGTTCCCCGGTACTGACTGTCTTAAGGGCATGTCAGTTTCCCCGTAAGAAAGGAGCAAAAGCCCAAAGGAGTGCGGCAGAAGGCTGCACTTCTCTGGCAAAGTCAAGAACAAGGTGAAAAACAACAGCAAAAAGTTTAGGGGTTGCCACATGGAAGGAAAATTACCTACAATTACGAAATCTTTCCTAACACCTCCGTCCGATTTACAAGGAATACGTAAGCAAGAACATCTGCGGTATAACAACGGTTGTTACAACTCCCACGATGCAGCAGAGGCTCTCCCACAGTGCAGCGGAGGCTGTCTCGTGGCTCATCTGATGCTATCCCACGTTGCAGCGGATGCTGTCCCACGGTGCAGTGGAGGCTGTGCCGCGCGGTGGCGGATGCTTTCCCACAGAGCAGCGGAGGCTGTCCCGCGGTGCAGCAGAGGCTGTCCCACGGTGCAGCTGAGGCTGTTAACCAGTACAAGAAAGTACAAACAGAAGAACAAGAGTTACGTGAAGTCAACGCTATCCAAAGAAATCCTTTAAGCAAAACTGGGTCGGCAATCACATGGTCAAGACAAGACTAAGGAGTAGGCAAAACAGAATCCAGGGGCAGAAAGGGAAGGTCGAATACCAGAACAGCACAGAGTTACCTAAACAGACTAGGAAGATCCAAAATCAAGGTCGGGTCCAAATCAGGGGGTCAAAGTTACCAGGTAGTCAAAGACCAAAGTCAAGAAACGGGTATCGCCCAAAATGCTTGATCAGAAGCACTGAGCAAGCAGGGAGGCGGGGTTAAGTATCCAGGATCACATGATCACCGCCGTGATCCAGCACAAACGTTGCGTCTCCTTAGCAACAAATTGCCTAACTTCCATGGCAACCTCCAGCCGCCTCGGAAAGCCGGGTTTTGAAGTAATCTGCCCCGCCATCCACTGCCTGACGTTTGGTTGGTTCTCCTGTTTTTTTTGGTTACATGAAACATATGTAGACCGTTACGAAAACCTGAACGCATAACACTGCCATACAGCGAACCATATCAAGATGCATGCCACGCTTCAGAAAACAAATAGCTGACACGGCCCAAGTGAATCCCCTATTTGATGCTGCTAGTCCAGCATTGCTTTGCTCCAGCCACCTCTTGCTTTTTGTGGAGTGCACTTGCTCCACTCTTGCCTTTTTTTGTATGCTCATGAAGGATGATGTGTGTGTATGTAGAGGTATTACCTAAGTGATACCTGTACCTCATTTGGGTTTGTGAGGAGCTAGTTGTGCAGCTACAGCTGTTGTAGGATACTCTTCTGGATGTGCAGCTGTTTTTCTGCTGCCACTGACTGCCATCTGGACTAGTGGACTAGGTCACCTTGGCCTGCAACCAACATGGATATCTGATAATGAATCTCCACATTGTTGTGTGCAGTGGTTGTATGCTGTGGGGTAGACATCCAAGGGGGAGTGGTGGGCCAATATCCAGCCTGGTCGTCAGATTATTCTTGCATACCTCCATGCAGATCGGCATCCTCTCTCTGCTGCACAGGCACCAGGGCCACAAGGTCAGGAGGTGCCTGCTCTTCCTCCTGCTCAACTGCACCCACCTGTGACATGAGTACTGCAATGTGGGTTCGGTATTCTGGGGTTGGCCAGGTGGGACTAGTACTGCTACCATGATCAACTAATCCTGTAGCTTCTGGGTCTGCACTGCTGTCACTGGCATATGTGGTGTCAACAGAGTTTCTGCAAATGTCCCAAAATGTAACAGCATACTGCTTCTTGCTAATCCTTCTCTGCTGTTTTGCATGTGCAGCTTCCTGGCCACTGGAGTACTGTGATGTGTTGCCTGCATGAGACAAAGCATACATTTATGTCATCAGATTACGCTCAAGCGGTATGTTTGTATCTCTTTGTCTGTTGCATGTTAGATTCATGTCTTAGGGGTGTTGTAGCAAGGTGAGTGGTTGTGTACTTGGTATGGGGAAATGTTGGTTGTCATGTGTACACGTTGCATCGGTATGTATGCATGTTTGTCGATGTGTGATATATGCATATATGTGTGTGTTTATGTTGTGCATGTTTTGTATGCCAGGAATTATTGGTCTCTACTCACCCGTGGCATGTTCCTCCTGTAGGCCCATCACACTTTCCACTTCAAACAGTGGGTGCACCTTCTGCTCCCAGGCAGTCAATGATATTGTCGCAGGTCCCCCTTCACCAGTGTAGTCCTTGGCTTCCTGTGCCTTTGATATTTACTTACACACAGCACTAATGAGGTCATTCCACCTATTGCATAGGTCTTCCTTCTCTCGTGACACAGTGGACAGAGCATTCACTGCATTGACCAGTGCCATCCACATGTCCCTCCTCTCACTGCCACTTGAGATGTACATCTCTGCGCCAAGGAGCCATCATGTTGTCGTCCAATACCGGCAATCCTGTGTCAGTGAGGCGAGATGCATTCGAGGCACTGTAATGAACCAGGGGGCAGAAGGGTCAGTGAAAGAGACGCTTTCACTTCCAATAAATCCCCATGCTAACATCATCAATAATAGCGTATTCATATGGTGTGGTCCAAGGTGTGGACATCATCGCTATTTTGCGCAGATATTAATATTCCTAGGTAGAAGAGAAGGCTTGCGTGGTAAGCACGGTAAAGACGTCATTGCATGCACTAGGCTCAAATCCACGAGGTGACGGAAATCTCCAGTCATGCCCGAGCTCCCATGAGGACAGTTCACACCCCCACATCTCCCATGCACTTGCGCATTCTCAATGTCACTGGGACTAGTGAGATCTTTGTTTTGTTCTCCCCTGTTCCCCTCCCTTGCCTTGTCGCGCTCTGAACGCTTGTGTACAAGCGCGATAGAAATAAAATATCAATATCAATATCACTCACCACACTGTCCATTATTCTTGAAAGTGTTGCGAAGATGTGTCTTTCACCCAAGAGGAATGCACCCTACAAGGCTGTGATCAGAGGCCGGCACCTGGTGTGCATATTATCTTTGGCCAAAGACTCACCCGGCCCATTTCCGAGTGACCACGACTTATAGCCCATGTAACTGACTAAACCCTAAGATCCTCGAATTCGATGACACAAGGAAGGACAAGAAGAAGATGGACAGGATCAATCATTGCAGCAACAATATTGTGATTTGTATTGCGAGGTGCTGGAATGCATACATTATAGTTCAAAATGAGGGTGGAGACCTTGGAGCCAGATGGTCCAGAGGGAGTGAGTAAAATGTGCGGGTGAAGGTTAGAGTGACCTATGTGACGGTTTTGAAGTCTGCCAAGAGCACGATATGAGTGATAAACAAGCTGTATAGTCGGAGTATTTAATCTGTTGTCTGACCTTTGACTTGAGAAGAAGATGAGCCCCACAGCACCCAGGTGATGGGAGATGGACGGACTGGGCTGGGACCAATAAACTGCCATCCCATATGGATAAATGCAGCACCTGTATAGGGCAGAAATATCCAAGATTGGATCAGTGAGAAGAGATGACACTCTTTAGTACATATTCACATTTTATTAGCCAAATTTAGCATATGGGAAAACCATTTTCCACAGTATAAAAAATTCATAAAAACGTTTTCATATCAACATTCATAGCCACACACAGAGCTCATTCCTACATTCACACACAATATATCAACACCCATGATATTTCATCTCTCATTGGGTTTTCAGTATACAACTTCATTGCCAAAGTGCCCTAATAGACCCAGTCCCTAAAATTAGGTGTCGTGGTGTATCTAACGCCAGTTCTTTGGGTCAGGTATTTGTCACACAGAAACGTCGACACGTGTTTCGGTCGGAGACCTTCCTCAGGACGTGAGGCAAAGCAAAGTTCTTCGCCCCAATTCTTAATACGGGTGGGCCGGTGACCAATCTAAAAACAACCATAAAAACAGAGTGCCATCCCATTTTATTTTGTAAGGTGACTATTAGTGTCACAATGTGTTACAGATATCTTGACACATTCGAACCCTACTCACCCCCAAGTTCCAAGTCGAGGGAAGATGAACGGGATATCGGAAATTAATCCTCCACTAGCCTCAGTGCAACTACTGAACCTGTGGAACCAATACAAACGTATACTTTAAAACTGGTACAGCTTGAGACCAAAAGTCGTGGTGTTTCTACCGCGGCCTTCGGCATAGAAATTGCACGCTTGATGTCCCAATTACTGTATTTCTGCCAAAAAATAACATAAATGCCATATGAGTAAAATTCCATATGTAACTCCACTACCAAATGCATTCCTTATACGTTAGTTCATCATGCACCATCAGACTACGGTGAAGATAGATACGACAGAACGTGCTTAAAGTCAGTATCAACAGACCCAGAAGATAATCTGGGAATATAAACCATGTACCAGTGCTGAGAGTGCCATCTCTTTTAAAGTAACACCAAATGACTATGTGAAACGCCCCGCGAGAAGTGACGAAAAGTGAGAAGAACCCAGATTGGACAAACTAATGGGGAAGCTCAATGCGAGTCCTGACATTATCAACTCACAGTCATTTGGTGTTACTTGAAAAGAGATGGCACTCTCAGCACTGGTACATGGTTTTTATTCCCAGATTGTCTTCTGCACGTTCTGTCGTATCTATCTTCACCGTAGTCTTGGGACATGAAGCGTGCAATTTCTATGGCGAAGGCCGCGGTAGAAACACCACGACTTTTGGTCTCAAGCTGTACCATGGGCACAAGTAAGTGTGGCTTCTAGTGGACGCCGATGATTGACACAATCTGGTGGTGAAATTAGATACCCCCATTTGGATAGTTTTAAAGTATATGTTTGTATTGGTTCCACAGGTTCAGTAGTTGCACTGAGGCTAGTGGAGGATTAATTTCCGATATTCCGTTCATCTTCCCTCGACTTGGAACTTGGGGGTGAGTAGGGTTCGAATGTGTCAAGATATCTGTAACACATTGTGATACTAATAGTCACCTTACAAAATAAAATGGGATGACACTCTGTTTTTATGGTTGTTTTAAGATTGGTCACGGGCCCACCCGTATTAAGAATCGGGGCGAAGAACTTTGCTTTGCCTCACGTCCTGAGGAAGGTCTCTGACCGAAACATGTGTCGACGTTTCTGTGTGACAAATACCTGACCCAAAGAACTGGCGTTAGATACACCACGACACCTAATTTTAGGGACTGGGTCTATTAGGGCACTTAGGCAATGAAGTTGTATACTGAAAACCCAATGAGAGATGAAATATCATGGGAGTTGATATATTGTGTGTGAATGTAAGAATGAGCTCTGCATGTGGCTATGAATGTTGATATGAAAAAGTGTTTATGAATTTTTTATACTGTGGAAAATGGTTTTCTCATATGCTAAATTTGGCTAATAAAATGTGAATATGTACTAAAGAGTGTCATCTCTTCTCACTGATCCAATCTTGGATATTTCTGTACTATACCTGAAGGATCAAGGTTAGAGCGCAGGTCTACCCCTTTATTTTCCCCTTGTCGAGTACAGCCCGTGACTGCAGGGGTCTACACATTTATTTGTGTGAGGAATTTTTCCTCGTTTATCCTATAATCCGAGATGGAAAATGTGAATCTTTTTTCATTTTCGGATGACCAGTACAAGAAGTTGCTGGAGACACCAATTGTGCCATTTGGAGATGGCCCAACAGTGGAAAAAGTAGTCGCCACTAATGAAGTTGAAAACTTTTTACAAAAAATGAAAAAGTTAACAAGGACTGACCTTCATGGCCAGTTCATGTTACAATATTTAAGGGCTGGAATTATTCCAGAGGGCCTGCAGGTGAAGAACATCCCGAGGATATTTGTTGACAACCCCAAGTTCCAGAAGAACTTCAGTGGGGTTGGCAACAGGTGTTCTCGGGATTGGATTATGTTAATCATTGAAACAGCGCAGGAGGAAACTAAAAAACAAGGGATAGAGTTGGAAATATTGGAAAAGGCTTTTCTGGAAAATACCACAATCAAAGATGCAAAAAAAACAACTTGAAGCCTTAGAAGAAGAAATCAAAAAATTCAAAGGTTTGAATTTAGAAAGAAAAATCAATAAGCTAAAAAAAGATATTTCAAACTACAATGAAGAAAGAATGTACCCCTATCTAAGAAAAGGTTTCTTTACTGACCCCCCAGTGAGTGGATAGAACTTTCGGAGAAATAATCGTTACTCTAATTTCTCTAACACCTCAGGATCATCGAGTGGATCAGACCCTGCCCCAAATGCGCTACCTAATCCTGGCGCGAGTGGGAGAGGACAAAACCAACAACAATGGTTTTTTTTCAGAGGGAGACAGCGAGGCAGGCCCAGACAATAACTGCCCCAATATGGACAGGGAATGAGGACCAGACAATGGTACACCAATCAGTGACCCCTGAGGATGGAGATCAGATGCCCATTTTCAATCTATCTCAACATCTTCTTAGCAAACCTGATCTGGACCTTCTGTCCAAAGGGCTCTCCTATGTCCCCACTATGAGAGCTGATACCTTTAACATGGAATTGGAACTCCATAGATTTTTTAGAAACATCAGGCTCAAGCATTTTTTTGAGGTATATCTTCCAGCTCATCCGTATGAAAAGGGGTCCACCCGGGATAAAACACCCAACATCAGTGGTCTCAAATTGAAATCTGGCTTCACCCCACCCCCCTATACATGTCCAGCCGAGATTATGGCATTCGAAAATATTGTTACAAGAGAAATACTTGAGGCCATTAAGTCAAAGAACCACAAACCAGATAATTTGACTAAAATGGAGAGACTTAGCCTCACTAAACTATGTAATGATGATTCGATTACTAGAAAACCTGCAGATAAGGGAGGTGGGATTGTAATTCAAGATACATCTACTTATGAAGCAGTGTGTAGAGGTCTTCTGGATGATACAAAATCATATAAAAAACTGGAGAGGGACCCCACAATACGTTTACAAGAAGAGATAAGAAGCCTGGTAGATCATGCTTTGGGTGAAAGATGGATTAGTGATGAGGAGGGCGTTTTTCTGAATAAAATGAAACCTAAGAGGGCAGCATTTTATACGCTCCCAAAAATTCATAAAAATCCAACTCATCCTCCTGGTAGACCTATTGTTTCAGCTATTGATTCACTGCTGGAACCTTTATCTGTGTATGCAGAGTTATTTCTTAAACCATTTTTTACTAATAATGCCATCATATGTAAGAGATTCAACTCATATGATTAACATCATTAGGGGTATCACAACGGAAGAAGGTGACATCCTTGTAACAATGGATGTCGAATCATTGTATACAGCAATTCCGCAGATGGAGTGCTTACATATTTTGGGCCTCTATCTGGACAAAAGGCCCAGACCACATTTGCCTCCCACAGAATTTATTCAAGAATGTATCAGGTTGGCCATGACTGAGAACTTTTTCCTGTTCAAAAAACAAATCTATAAACAGGAGAAAGGGGTCAGTATGGGAGCGACTTTTGCCCCAGATATCGCCAATTTGTACATGGCTGATTATGAGGATAAATTCATACTGGGACAAGATAATGAGCTAAAAAATCATCCAACTTTGAGTACACATTTGAAAATGTGGCATCGTTACATTGACAATGTGTTTCTTGTATGGAGGGGGTCTATCGCATCACTGATGGAATTCCATGAATGGGTGAATCGCTGTGATGTGAACATAAAATTCACTTTTGAACATAATCATCGTCAAGTCAGTTTCCTTGATCTTTTGATCAAAAAGAATGGGAATCAACTAATCACGACTCTGTTTAAAAAACCTACTGATAAAAATACTTTGCTGCATTTTGACAGCTTTCATCCTGCTAGTTTGCGCCAAAACCTCCCCTATGGACAGTTCCTACGGATCATGAGAAACTGCTCAGAGAGGGATGCGTTTAAAGTACATGCAGAACAACTGAAGGAAAGGTTGACCAACATGGGGTACCCGAGAATATTACTAAAGGACCAATTGAAGAGGGCAGAAAATACAAACAGAGAAATTTGTCTCACGAAACAGAGCAAAACGAAATTGGAACGCTTCGTGTGTGTTACAACTTTCAACCCAGTGAGTGGGGATGTTAAGCGAATAATAGGAAAACATTGGCATCTAGTAAAACAACATGGGTCTCTAAAAGAAAAACCCATGTTTGCATTTAAGCGCAATCAAAATCTTAGACAGAGACTAGTGCACACATACCGAGAGCCAACCAAAGAGATTACCATCAATGATCAATAGGGATTACCACCCATTATTGGCCACTATAAATGTGGCGGTTGTGTTGCATGCCCCTTGACAGAGACAAAACGAGAGTTTCAATATGGGAAGAGGACCTGGAAGATGAACTGTCATACCAATTGTCTTACAAAAAATGTAGTTTACATCATTACCTGCCCATGTCGCTTATTGTATGTAGGCAAAACAACTCGGGAAATCCGACAGCGTATATCTGAGCATAGAAGCTGTATACGGAACAAAGTAGCAGATAAACTGTTGGTTGAGCATTTTGTAAGAATGAAACATAAAGATACAGATATGAGATGGTTTATATTACAACATATCAAACCTAATATGAGAGGAGGCGATACTGGTAAAATATTGCATCGTATTGAACAAAAATGGATCCACGCCCTTAATACAGTGGATATAGGGTTAAATGTATCGGTCGAATGGAACAACTTGGTTACAAACAATTGATCCAATTACAAAATGTCCATACCTAACTTCTCTAAATATGGCAACTAGTAATGTGTTGTTGAGGCATTTGACTGGTGCCCATCGTGTATAAAAGGGTCATGTGTCTATGCATTTTCACAATATTTTGAAGAGCTTGGCTATAAAGATACATATAAATTCACGAATCGAAAGAAATGGGTCAAATGAATTATTCTGGTAATTAAATAATGCTCTCTGGTGATTATGTACCATAGATAATGTAAAACGACATATTTAAGAGTTACTGCTTTATAACAGATTGTTTTTCTGTACAACCAGATTGCATAGTAATCTGTTTTCATTGTGACAATATTGTGTTTTTTGAAACAACAAAATATAAAAAGATATGCTTATCGGTTGTTGTGAATGTTACGCCGATTAATTATTTTGTTGTAGGGACAATTGTAAAACAAATTTAAGAATGATTTGAGATACTTGACTATGTATATGCAAATGGACTCAGTGCCTTGAATTAGGGAGTTAGACAATATTTGGTCTTTTTTATTATTTCACATAAAATAAGTTTCCTACATGAAACGTGATGACGGCTTGTTTTGCTGTTTTTTGGTCTTTTGGTATCATTATTGGTATCATATTGGGCTCTCTTTAGGTGAAGTCCCAGTCGTAACAAGTGTTGTTGCTATGGCTTCTGTTATCATCATTGTTCCTGTGTAAATGTGTATCTATGTGCTATCATAATGCCGGATATTTTTTGCGGGTTTTCATTCCTTCTTTTCAGTGTTTAGGAAGACAAGCACTATTAGTACGACAGTCCTTTATTTATTAGTTTTTTCAATCGCCATATTCGAGTTAGATACGGTAGTTGTGCTAACCCTGGGGCCGTGGTCCTTTTTTAGTCCTTTTTTAGTGTTTAGGGACGTGAGTACCTCTTAAAAGAGGTAGTCCCTCACTTATGTTTAGCATCCAGCTATTTCGAAAGGGTTTGAAGTCAGACGTGGTTACCGTGCGGGTAAGTTCAGGAATACATGTGCCATGTTGAACACACGTTTAAGTATGCGAGTCTTTTTGAATATGGGCCGAGTCATCGGGGAGTATATAACTGATACGTGACAATATGCGTGCCTTTAATCTTTGTTGCTGTTGCTTGGCACTCCCTCATGTTGGGGGTGTTTCTCACCTGCGGGTCCCAGACCGTTTGGTTGGGCATGCTCTCGTGGCGGGGTGGATCTTGTGGACGAGCGCGGAGCGCTGTTCTTTTCCTCTCTCACTGGTGTCAGTGGTGCATGGTCACTGGGAGAGGAGTTGCGCGATACAATCAGCGCGTTTGAGAGTGTACCCTTCTGGTACATTTTCCATTTTCCGTGAGTTGATAATGTCGGGACTCGCATTGAGCTTCCCCATTATTTTGTCCAACGTGGGTTCTTCTCACTTTTCGTCACATCTCGCGGGGCGTTTCACATAGTCATTTGGTATTACTTGAAAAGAGATGGCACTCTCAGCACTGGTACATGGTTTTTATTCCCAGATTGTCTTCTGGGTCTGTTGATACTGACTTTAAGCACGTTCTGTCGTATCTATCTTCAACGTAGTCTGATGGTGCATGATGAACTAACGCATAAGGAATGCAATTGGTAGTGGAGTTACATATGGAATTTTACTCATATGGCATTTATGTTGTTTTTTGGCAGAAATACAGTAATTGGGACATCAAGCGTGCAATTTCTATGCCGAAGGCCGCGGTAGAAACACCACGACTTTTGGTCTCAAGCTGTACCATGGGCACAAGTAAGTGTGGCTTCTAGTGGACGCCGATGATTGACACAATCTGGTGGTGAAATTAGATACCCCCATTTGGATAGTTTTAAAGTATATGTTTGTATTGGTTCCACAGGTTCAGTAGTTGCACTGAGGCTAGTGGAGGATTAATTTCCGATATCCCGTTTATCTTCCCTCGACTTGGAACTTGGGGGTGAGTAGGTTTCGAATGTGTCAAGATATCTGTAACACATTGTGACACTAATAGTCACCTTACAAAATAAAATGGGATGACACTCTGTTTTTATGGTTGTTTTTAGATTGGTCACGGGCCGACCCGTATTAAGAATCGGGGCAAAGAACTTTGCTTTGCCTCACGTCCTGAGGAAGGTCTCCGACTGAAACATGTGTCGACGTTTCTGTGTGACAAATACCTGACCCAAAGAACTGGCGTTAGATACACCACGACACCTAATTTTAGGGACTGGGTCTATTAGGGCACTTAGGCAATGAAGTTGTATACTGAAAACCCAATGAGAGATGAAATATCATGGGTGTTGATATATTGTGTGTGAATGTAAGAATGAGCTCTGTATGTGGCTATGAATGTTGATATGAAAAAGTTTTTATGAATTTTTTATACTGTGGAAAATGGTTTTCTCATATGCTAAATGTGGCTAATAAAATGTGAATATGTACTAAAGAGTGTCATCTCTTCTCACTGATCCAATCTTGGATATTTCTGTACTATACCTGAAGGATCAGGGTTAAAGCGCAGGTCTACCCCTTTATTTGCACCTGTATACGGTCCAACAATCAGCCGTGCGGGTTGTCACCGTATGTATTTCATCATTTTTGCTTTAAATGTTTCTGGTTGTACTTCTTTTTCGCAGAACGTTCTTGGCAGCAGAGTTCTTTGCTGTTGCTCTCATCTGCGCATAAGATTAAACTTGTTATCCTTACAAGATTGACTTGAGCCATTCTTCCCAGCGGGTTGTATTTTCAATGGTGTGAGCGTTTAGGGGCTTACTTTCAATTGGTGACTCTGATATGATCCCAGCTACTCCATACCTATGGAGGCTTCCAGGCCGCCTCTCCAGAAGGAGCCGCGCCTACATACAGCGACCTGCCCTGAAAAAACATGTGTTCCGAGTGGTCTAGTAGGAGCCATTTTCAGAAAAGCCATCTCTGCTCTTTGAAGTGGGGCACCCCTCCGAGGAGAATGCAGGCTGGTGTTGGAACCCAGTGATGGAGGAGTTTGGGTGAGCATGCACATGTCAGTAGACTCATGTAAGTGATAAAAAGTAGGGGACAGATACATGGAGAAGTGTGAAATGTGTGAGCACGAGGAGAGCAAATTCATTGATGTGACACGGATGAGGGTAGGGTTATTGTTGATCAAATTTGTATTAGTGATTGAGTGGTTTGGTAAAATATTAAAATAGTATAAGGTAAGGCACTAAAAGGTAAGGCAAAGTTAAGGCAGGGATCCCCTCCTCAGAAGGGAGGGAAGGTGGTACCACGAGACAGAATAATATTAAAAGGTGGTCTATGGAAGTACATCATAGTGCTCTCAAATAAGTAGAAGGCCAGCAATAAGTAGCAGTTGTTAGTGTAGCATGTTGGTTTCGTTTACGGTAGTTGGGTTTTGTGGGTGAAAAGGTTGGCCCTATGGGGACAGTAATTGTGTGAGTCGTGGTGTGGTCTGGTACTGCCCGATCTCTTGGAGCAGTGTGTGTGCGTATGGAAGGGTGAGAGAGAAGGGTTGTGGTTGATTCTTTTGTTTTTGTTGTTAAAAGCAAGCGGCAGCGTGCACTGCACCATAATGGGGCTTTGTGGGGCTTGTAAGGGATAGAAGTCACTAGTACGGAGGAGGATCACCAATAGAGCACATGCATAATGCCCTAACACTATATCATGACAGGGGTGAAAAGTATCATAAGCAGTGGATTGTGGCGACAAGAGGAGGGGGATGCCCTGCCCATGGCTAGGGCAGGGCTTGCACAAAAACATTTTGGAACACACATACACATTTTTAGTTGCAAAATACAAGGGGAAACAGCTACAAAAGAGGAAAGAGATTCTCAATCTTTGACCTATGTTCAAAGATACAGAGGATCAGGGGAATGGAACTGAGGCACAGAGACAGAAAAGTGAGCACGCAAAGGCCAGGTCGAAGTTGTCTTGTCCTATTAGGAATAAATAGGGATGGCTGTGGGTGGCACACAGTGCTCTCTGTAGACCCAACAGTGCAGCTAAAGGGGGTGACATATGATGAATTGTTTTAGAATTACAACAAAGAGGGGGAAACATTACTGGAAATGTGCATCCCTTGTAACATATTGATACAGTACCGAAGAGTGCAGTGTCCCTTAATAGCAGTAGTAACTCCATACCCATTTTTGGAAGAAGTTTTACAGCATGTGACCCTGCAGTTGCGGACTACAAATCCACATGATGTAGGGTTGTTGAAGGATGTAACACCTGTGCGTATAACCCTAAAACCAGGTGCAGTGCTGCCCCAAGTACGGCAATATCCACTCTCAATAGAGGCAGAGGAAGGCTTTCTAAATACCATACAGGCTCTACTGGACCAGGGGATTATTGTGCCATCTACGTCCCATGCAATTCAGTGATATACCCGGTTAAAAAACCAACAGGGGCAAATGGAGAATGATCCAAGACTTGCGCCCCCTAAATGATGTGGTACAGAAAGAGTTTCCAGCGGTTCCAAATCCTGCAATGATTGTATGCAGCATCCCCAAGGAGGCTACATATTTCACTGTGGTGGATTTTAAAAATTCATTTTTCTTGATTCCACTCCATCCAGAGTCAAGGTACCTTATGGCATTTACGCAGGGTCAGATGAGGTTCAAGCATACTAGATTACCTCAAGGGTACTGTGATAGCCCTCAAGGGTACTATGAGAACACAAGCATATTTAACAGAATACTGCACACTGATTTATTGAATATTGAGGTGCCCAGCATGATTATCCAGTACATGGACAATCTGGTAGTGTGTAGTGGCAATGAACAGCATTGGCAAAGAGACTTGGTTGTACTTCTACAATTACAGGCTTGAAGGGGGTACACATTTGATAAGGCCAAATTGCAATATTGCCAGCACAAAGTAATTTATTTGGGGAAGTTTATATCAGTGAATGGTAAGAGGATACTGCCTGATAAGGCAGCATCGGAACGCGCCACCCTCAGACCTGCATCAATTAAGGAGATGCAGAAGTTTCTGGGCATGTGCAATTACTGGAGGGTCTGGATCCTTGATTACGCAGCATACACCAGGCCACTTTCGGAAGCCCTAAGGGAAGCACAGAAAACAAAGGACCACGTGTTATTGTGGACAGCAGAAATGATTAGACAATTTAACGATTTAAAATAAGTCATCAGTTTAGCACCCGTACTGGCCACTCCAGACTATACACACAAATTCTATTTGTCTTCACATTCTGATGGTCATCTTATGACAGCAGTGTTGACACAGAAGAGTACTATGGGCCATAAGCCATTGGCCTATTATAGTTGTACTCCGTATGCAGTGATGCATGGGCAGTTCACTATAGAGAAAAGCTCTACGATTGTAATGGGGTGTTCAGTAATGTTGAGTGTATTGCATCATATATAACAATGTTTTGCTTTAAATATTTCTGCTTGTAGCTCTTTTTGGCAGACCATTCTTGGCAGCAGAGTTCTTTGATGTTGCTCTCATCTGCGCATGAGATTAAACTTGTTATCCTTACAAGATCGACCTTGAACTTTCTTTTCTAGCAGGTTGTATTCTCTCTGTCATCTTTCTGTGCATCAAGAATTGCTTGTATACAATTCTCATTAACTCCTCTCAATGTACTGGTTCTTTGCAGATTCTTTTACTCTTATACTAAGCTATGAAAAATACTTCACTGTAGTAAAATAATTTGCACTGAATTAGTACAGTGAGAGGAGTACATGATGATTGTGCCAGAGTTGTAAGGAAGTAGGATACTGACAAAATACTAATGTCAAGTGTGCCAGAGCATTACTCAATGATACACGAGCCAGCCTCCATTGGCAGAATAGAACAGATTCCGATTCTGTATTAAGAACAGAAGATACTTAATTAAAAATCCTGCACATCCTGTTCTAAGACTAATTGTCTACGAATAAGTGGGGCTACTTCAGATTGAGTCTATCATCATGCAATGTTGACGTCCTCATGAAGGCCAAATAGAAAGTCAAACGAGAACGCTAGGGGCCGCATCACATGTTGACATTATTCTGACTGGAAAATATATTTTGAACTAGTCTTTCTCTTTTTTCTAGAAAGGACACCTACACCTATGGGTCCTTATACCACAAGAATATTATGTCTGTATGATAAAGCCTATGGAAAAGTTTGCTTCTGCTAAAATAATTTTTTTAACTCCTTGGGAGGAGTAGAGATTAGATGTGGTTGTTGTTGTTCTTTGACTACGATGAAATATATCAATTTGGTTTATACAATGAAAACGGTGTACTGCATTAGACAAAGTCACTGTATACTAACCCCTATGCGCACATTTTTTAGAATGTGTTTGTTAGTTGACAGATTGTTGGTACGAATATGTCTGTTTCTAACTATATGTTTGAAAACAAAACAGACAAAAAAGTTTTAAAACAAAGAAGGAATACAAGCTATATGTTTGTTAATAAGGAGCTCAGTTGATCAATGCTGAATTGTATCAAGCATCCAGTCAGGTAGTGGAATAATTACAATGTATATGAAAGTGTAAGGGTGGGGTAACCATAAACATAACACTGCCAAATGCTATCAGTCTGTCCCATCTACTCAATGTTCATACAAAAGAAAATATGTGTACGTATATACCATGTGATCTTTCACAGTCATGCACTCGATGCAAGTATGTCAGATACTGCTGCTGAAGCTTTCACTTTTTTTGCAAAGCAAATGTGTCACCCATCTTCTTTGTTAGGGCCACTGTCCTCCTTCCTTTATTTATTTGGAGTTTCATCAGATACTACATTCATACAAAGCTGCTTCAGAGCATCATGGTTTCAAGATGGTGGAGGCAGGAAGAAGGAGGAGTAAGCAAGGTGAGCAAGAAGAAGGAATCAAGGAGACTAGTGGAGGATTATGTAGCAGCCTGCCCTTGAGCTGGCTTCTGTTAGGTTACCTTATGCTAATAGGTTTCTTGTACTGCACCAAATCATCACAGTAGTAATAAACGAGTGCTTAGGCTAATCCAGGAGTTGGTGTATTTTGCCTACACTGTTTTTGTAGATGTTACTCTGTGGAAGGAGCAAGAGCAGGGTAGAATCCCAAACCAAGTCAAAGGCCCTCATTACAACTCAGGCGTTAAGGGTTTAACAGCGCCGTCGGCGCCGTTAACCCTTAATGCCTGATTACAAGTGTCCCTTTGCGGGTTGGTGTTTAACGCCTGCTTTTAGCAGGCGTTAAAAATCCAACCCGCAAAGGGACTTTGGAGCTAATTACGGCACCGTAATTTACGGTGCCGTAATTAGCGCCTTCCCCATTCCCATTATGCCCTATGGGGGCAAAAATGGGAATGGGGAAGGGCAAATGGTGAATGGGGAATTACTGCCCCACTCACCTTGGAATGGGGTGGTAATTCCGCATCCACCATGGTGGAATCGTAACCTTAGCAGCATGGACCATGGTGCTAATAGCCCCATGGTCCTCCGCCAAGGTTGTAATGAGGGCCAAAGTTTCAATACATAAAGGATAAAAGGTGTCCATGGCAGCATCATGTTTAAGCCACAAACCACAGTGGCTTAGAGCTAGAGACACCACCAAAAGAAGGGGAAAAACAATCCACCAAAACTAAAACAAAAAGGGGTGCACCACATGCAGGGAAAACACATGTATTCATACATTAATGCTGGGAAGATGAACATAACAAGCCAACTTCAGCCTGGCCCTTGCATGCTAAACTTTTTATAGCCACAAACAGGACATTAACATATCTCAGTAAAAGTGTAACAAAACACCATCCTAACATTCTGATGTGCTGATCGTCAGCAGCCACCTAAACAATTCTATACATCATCAAGAAACTATTGGCAGTTACCATTTCATCACAAAAATATCACTGCCCACCCCACATGGTCACACACCCCTTGATCAACCCAAATAATGCACCAATCACATCCCTGGAAAAAAGTTCGATAAAGGGCTTTATTTTCAGTGGACCATGTCTCCTCAGACAATTGGGGCTGCAATGTCCCACAGAGTTGGACCAATAGGCAACAGAGCAACATGGCACACACCCCCTCTATGCTTTCCCCATTCCCACCATCTGCACCTGCTCACTGTGTAGTTTCCTATTTGTTATATGTTGCCCTCTAGTAACTTCCCTGCAATGAATGGTCTTAAAAATGTGACCCGTTCACTGATGATCACCACTCCTGGACCAACATTTCTGCTAATGTCTCCATATTATTCAGCACATTTCTTATTGTGGCTGCCTGAGAACCCTCGCTGAGGCTTTCACAAACATTATGTATTCTTTCCCAATCTGATGAGGCAGTACTTCTTGTCTGGGACTCAGTATTCATCCCTTGAGAACCGCTTCCTTTGCAATAAAGAGCTGGCAATTACCTCAGACCCCTCCCCACCTGCCCTTGGGCTCGCAGCCTGTTTGGAGGACAAGACAACATTCAATCAAGTGCTTTTAGCTAACAAATATGGCTGAATACACTACGATAGCAGCCTAGTGCCTCTAAATGAGGCCTATTCAAAAATGGCAGAGCTCTTGTTCATAACACCGAGCATCCCTACAGGCACAGGGCATAATGATGCCATGTCATGTGTTTCACACCATGGGCCTCATTACACAGATGGCGCTAATGGATTACCGACACCGGTAAGGGCACCGGTGCCGGTAATCCCTTAGCGCCATACTACGAGGTCCCTCAGCGGGTCCCGTCCTTAACGTGCGGCCAGACCAAACGTTAATGAAGGGACCTGCTGAGGGACATCAGGGCAAATAACGGTAGCGCTAATAGCGGTACCGTTATTTGCTCCTTTCCCATTCCCATTGAGCCCTATGGGGGCTCAAAAGGGAATGGGGAAGGGCCTTGGTGAATGGGGAATTGCGGTCCGCCAACCTTGGAATGGGGCGGTAATTCCCCCATTCACCAAGGCGGAATCGGTAAAATACCAGCGGCAACCATGGTGCTAATAGCACCATGGTTACCGCCGACCGTGTAATGAGGCCCTATGTGTTCTAAAACTACCTAAAGCAAAACATTGGACATGCCCATTATGTGAGGAAATAAAACGTGGTGAGCTGTGTGTGTGCAGAGCCACATAATGACAATGTTCTTGTGTGCTATGCAGCTTCTGCCTGGCTGCCATGTAAATCGAAATCGTGGTGTCATGAGCTTGGCTCAGGGCAGGAGCATCACACAATATGCTGTGTATTTTCTATGGAGTGTGATGCATGCAGGAATGTGGCACCAGGTGTTTCAGCGATCAAGTTGTATAGACAAGGGCTGAAAAATATTATTTCATGATGTGTGCTATGGGTCGTGCTCACACGTGGGGAAATGTGCTGCATGAAAAATGATGTGCCGTACCGTCTCTATGAACGGCAGTGCATGCAAGCAATGCATTGTTATGTGCTAGAATGCTGTCAAAAGGAAAATGATAATGCAACCACTGCCTGTGTTATGTGAAAAGCAAAAATGTACCTCTCAATAGTTAACCTAAACTTGTGAGCCCCACTACCTTTCTCGTGGCACCTGGTCATTACGGCCCTGATGCCATGTTAGATGATCAACCTCAGGCGGTACCTGCACCCACGTGGGGTGCCATGCACCTGCATCTGAACAGGGGGAAATCCCTTCATCTTTGATTTAACAATGGGATGCCAAAAGTCCAGGAATTGTTGTCATGGTTTCCATTAGGTTGATAAAAGTGGAATATAGACCTGCTCTTTTGCATTTGAATAATTGTTATATACAAACACATGCCCGCCGTGCCCAAATTGCATTGTCTGTTCTCAAAACTGCACTGATAGGCCGCTCCCACACTATACAGGTGTCTCAAACCTAGCAGGGCCGCCGTGCCCAAACTGCATTGTCTGTTCTCCAAACTGCACTGATAGGCTTTTCTCCCACTATACAGGTGTCTCAAACTTAGCAGGGTCGCCGTGCCCAAAGTGTATTGTCTGTTCTCCAAACTGCACTGATCGCCACTCCCACACTGTATAGGTGTCTCAAACCTAGCAGGGCCGCCGTGCCCAAATTGCATTGTCTGTTCTCCAAACTGCATTGATAGGCCTCTCTCCCACTATACAGGTGTCTCTCAAACGTAGCAGATAGAAGGGCCGCCGTGCCCAAATTGCATTGTCTGTTCTCCAAACTGCACTGATAGGCCACTCCCACACTATACAGGTGTCTCTCAAACGTAGCAGATAGAAGGCCGCCTTGCCCAAATGGCATTGTCTGTTCTCCAAGCTGCATTGATGGGCCTCTCTCCCACTATACAGGTGTCTCTCAAACTTAGCAGATAGAAGGGCCGCCGTGCCCAAATTGCATTGCCTGTTCTCCAAACTGCACTGATAGGCTTTTCTCCCACTATACAGGTGTCTCAAACTTAGCAGGGCCGCCGTGCCCAAAGTGTATTGTCTGTTCTCCGAACTGCACTGATAGGCCACTCCCACACTGTACAGGTGTCTCAAACCTAGCAGGGCCGCCGTGCCCAAACTGCATTGTCTGTTCTCCAAACTGCACTGATAGGCTTTTCTCCCACTATACAGGTGTCTCAAACTTAGCAGGGCCGCCGTGCCCAAAGTGTATTGTCTGTTCTCCAAACTGCACTGATAGGCCACTCCCACACTGTACAGGTGTCTCAAACCTAGCAGGGCCGCCGTGCCCAAATTGCATTGTCTGTTCTCCAAACTGCATTGATAGGCCTCTCTCCCACTATACAGGTGTCTCTCAAACGTAGCAGATAGAAGGGCCGCCGTGCCCAAACTGCATTGTCTGTTCTCCAAACTGCACTGATAGGCTTTTCTCCCACTATACAGGTGTCTCAAACTTAGCAGGGCCGCCGTGCCCAAAGTGTATTGTCTGTTCTCCAAACTGCACTGATAGGCCACTCCCACACTGTACAGGTGTCTCAAACCTAGCAGGGCCGCCGTGCCCAAATTGCATTGTCTGTTCTCCAAACTGCACTGATAGGCCACTCCCACACTATACAGGTGTCTCTCAAACGTAGCAGATAGAAGGCCACCTTGCCCAAATTGCACTGTCTGTTCTCCAAGCTCCATTGATGGGCCTCTCTCCCACTATACAGGTGTCTCTCAAACTTAGCAGATAGAAGGGCCGCCGTGCCCAAATTGCATTGCCTGTTCTCCAAACTGCACTGATAGGCTTTTCTCCCACTATACAGGTGTCGCAAACTTAGCAGGACCACCCTGCCCAAATTGCATTGTTTGTTCTCCAAACTGCATTGATAGGCCTCTCTCCCTCTATACAGTTGTCTCAAATTTAGCTGGGCCGCCATGCCCAAAGTGTATTGTCTGTTCTCCAAACTGCACTGATAGGGCTCTCCCACACCGTACAGATGTCTCAAACTTAGCAGGACCGCCGTGCCCAAAGTGTATTTTTCTGTTCTCCAAACTGCACTGATAGGCCACCCCCACACTATACAGGTGTCTCAAACCTAGCAGGGCCGCCGTGCCCAAATTGCATTGTCTGTTCTCCAAACTGCACTGATAGGCTTTTCTCCCACTATACAGGTGTCTCAAACTTAGCAGGGCCACCGTGCCCAAATTGCATTGTCTGTTCTCCAAACTGCACTGATAGGCTTTTCTCCCACTATACAGGTGTCTCAAACTTAGCAGGGCCACCGTGCCCAAATTACTTTGTCTGTCCCCCAAACTGCATTGATAGGCCTCTCTCCCTCTATACAGTTGTCTCAAATTTAGCTGGGCCGCCGTGCCCAAAGTGCATTGCCTGTTCTCCAAACTGCACTGATAGGTCACTCCCACACTATACAGGTGTCTCAAACCTAGCAGGGCCGCCGTGCCCAAATTTGCATTGTCGCTAAGGGAGACGGAGACTAAAGAGAGCCACTGTTAGAACCCAACTATATAACTATACAACCCTTAACTCCACCCTTACACCCCGACCAAGACAACAACTAGACTAAAACAACTCGGAATCGTACAATGCCGCGCAAACGACCCACCCAGAGGGAAAGAAGAGAAGAAAGAACAAACACCCCGAAACTTCAACTAAGAACCGCAACAACAGAACACACCCCCACAGACAGGTTCAAAGATCGGACCAACACTGAAAGAAGAGACAAATCCCTTTACCTAACTCCATACCTCACTGAGACCTACTCACCAGATCGAACCAACGCAACGCCAAAACCAACTACACTGAACAACCTACCAACATCACGAAGAAGGACAAACTCCACCAGATACAACAAGCACACAACTGAAGCAATAACACCATACATCACCAAAGCAAGAAGAACCCCCAACCCACAACCATGTCCCCTGGAAGACGAACCAGATGAAAACAAAAACCCTAGGCTAAACCTAGAAGTACTACTCAAGAACACCGACAACCTGAAACCTGCTCCTGAACAAGATCAGAAAACGGCCCTAACAAAAAAAGGCAAACCAAGCTACACCTCTAAACTCCACTGCAATCTAATAAATGCAAGATCCATGTCAAAACACTCTACAGAGATCTTCGACCTACTCGACGACAATGGCATCGACATCCTCTTCATCACAGAAACTTGGCTGGACGACAACTACAAAATCACACTCCAAAGCTGCCTTCCAGCAAACTTTAAATGCCTTCAAATAAACAGGAAAAACAAAAAAGGAGGAGGCATCGCAATAGCATTTAAAGAGCAGCTGAAAATAAGAACAGACGAACCACTCAACATCCCCAACTGCGAGTCCATGGTCATACACCTAACAACTAGCCCAAAAACCAACCTCACATTCATCCTGGTGTACAGACCCCCAACTTATGATGCATCCTTCGTCGACAACTTCATAGAAGCCATAACCAACATAGCCATCAACCACGAACACCTAATCATACTGGGGGATTTCAACATCTGGTTCGAAGACAGTCATGCCAACTCCCAAAACTCACTGATTGAACAACTCGCCACCATGAAACTACGACAACTAGTAAAAGGGGCAACTCACTCGGCAGGACACACCTTGGACGCAATATTCGCAGAGGAAAAACTCATCACCATGGCACCGCCGATACAAATACTGTGGAGTGACCATCTCATCATCCCATTCGTAATCAATCTGCCTACTCAAGTCTACATCCAACCTCCCAAACTCACAGCCACCACAAAAATAAACTGGAAAGATGTCAAAAAAGGCAACCTATTCGAACAACTGGAGTTAACCAAGCCGTCAACAACAGAACTAGACCTAGCTGACCTAGACGGGAAAGCGGAGATACTACACAAATGGATTGCAGATACAATCGACAAGATGGCCCCAGAAAAACCATTCACACCATCAAAAAAAAGAGCAATGGCAAAATGGTTTACCCCACTACTAAGCACCATGAAAAAAGAAAACAAAAAGATGGAAACGGAATGGAGGAAAGATTACAATCCAGACAAAAAAACAATGTTCCAGAAGCACATTCGCGCATACAAGAAGGAAATTCAAAAGGCAAAGAGAAAGCATTATGATGACAGAATCACAAATGCCACCAACACACAAAACGAAATGTTCCGTATCATTAAAGAAATAAGAAACCCACCATGGTGTGACAACACCCCAACCCCCTCGGAGAAACTATGCAACAACCTTGCAGACCACTTCAAAAAGAAAATCAATGACATCCGACAAACCGTCCAACAGAGACCAACCAGCAGCGACTTACAACCAAACGAACCTAAATCAGAACCGCAGCACAAACTCAATAACTAGCATCAAATATCAGCAGAGGCATTTGCAATGCTGATAAAACACAGCAAGAAAGCGGGCTCACCGATGGATCCCTGCCCCCCGGACATCTACAAATCAATCCTCAGACAAGGAACACAAGCAGAATACTTCAGAAACCTTCTAAATCTATCACTGGCAACAGGGACAGTACCAAGGATCTTCAAATCGGCTTACATCAAACCACTTCTGAAAAACACAAGCGGGGACATAGATGACCTCTCCAACTACAGACCAATCTCCAACATCCCCTACCCAGCCATACTCCTCGAAACCTACGTATAAAAACTAACCCAAGAATATGTTGAAGAACACCACCTGCTAGACCAAGCTCAAGTCGGCTTCAGACCCACAAGAGGTACAGAAACAGCACTACTATCCATGTGGGATGACCTAAAAACAAACGCAGACTCCAACACAACATCTGCCCTTATCCTGCTCGACCTCTCAACAGCCTTCGATACAGTTAGCCATGACACCCTAACCAAAAGACTAGAAGACATAGGCATAACAGACACAGTGCTACGCTGGACTAAATCATTCCTAGCAGACAGAACTGAAACCGTCTCGATCAAACCCTTCAAATCCACCCCACGAGTCAACGACTGTGGAGTACCACAAGGATCCTCACTATCTCCACTGTACTTCAACATCTACCAAACCCCAGTAATCAGAATCTTCAAGAAACACAACATCAAATGCTACAACTATGCAGACGACACTCAAATCATCTACAAGATCGAAGACACCCAAGCCGATCATTCAAACTTAACCGACTGTCTAAAAGAAGTCTTCAACTGGATGAATGCCAACAACCTGAAAATCAACCTAGGAAAAACCGAAATCATGATCATATCCAAAGACCAAGAGAAGGAAACCGCCATCCCGTGGCCAATGGAAATGGGATCTACACCATCACCATCTAAGGTAGTAAAACATCTGGGAGTCCTGATGGACAACACCCTAACCTTAGACCCGCAAATAAACGCAACAGTCAAGAAATGCTTCTTCCTCCTCCACACGGCAAGAAAAATACTACCTTTCCTCTCCTTCACACACAAAACACTCACCATCGTCGGCCTCATCATGTCAAGTATTGACTATGCAAACAGCATCTACCTCGGTATACCGGAATACCTACTGAAGAAGCTACAACGGATCCAAAACACTGCAGCCAGACTACTCCTCAAACTATCCAGAAGAGACCACATCACCCCGGCCCTAAAAACACTACAATGGCTCCAAGTAAAACAGTGTATCATCTTCAAAACAATGTGCATAACGCACAGGGCAATCAGCGGACAAGGAGCAGAATTCCTACAAAAAAAAATAACAATCTACAAGCCAACGAGACCGCTCAGGTCAACCAACGAAATCCGACTGGAACAAAAACCTTACATCAAGAAGAAACTCGGAGGCACCGCTTTCTACCACTTAGCTGCGAAAACCTGAAACAACATCCCAAAATTAATAAAGAACACCAAAGACCACCTTAAATTCAGAAAATTACTAAAAACCTGCCTCTTCAACACCGGAGACTAAAACCGAAACAACAATAAGACAAACGACTCATCAAAAAAGGACATTGACAAACCGCTAGAACCGACAGAAGTACCCTGGGCACCAGTAGGGCTGACGCTGGACACAGGGGTCCACCCGCGAGACCCAGAGAAACAGATACAACTACTCCAGCCAACCCTTACCATCCCCCACCGCCCGTACAGCCACAACTAGGTGCCACGAGGCTGTGGAACGGACAAGATACCACCAATCACCACACAACCGGGTGTATAGACACTAGCAGCGGCGCTAGTCATGTGGAGGGGGTGAGGAGCATGCAAGGTTATTAAGGGAGCGGGCGGAGGGGACAGCTAGATCCTCAAACGGCCTCAAATGGAAAATCGGGCACGTACCTCCTGAGGCTCAGGGTGTACAAGCATCCCGTCGGGTAAGATTACACGAGCCCAACCGGTTCAGTCCAGGATAGAGATGACTAACGAATACCATTAACAATTTCCTTCTCTGCATACACCTCTCAAACTCCAAACCAAACACAACCACAAACCTTTAGCGCAGCAAACCGCACGAACTTCACTACACTGCAACAACAAAACAAAAAAACACATAGACTCGCACATCAGCACACGACGACTACCAGCCGCATACACCCCAGGCCCAGCCGACGGAACCACCGGGCTGAGGCTGCCAACAGCACATCACTGCAATCTTGCACTTTTCCAGCCTCCACCCACTAACCCACCCTCCCCCCCTCTTTCAGAGCCGCCAGAGCGCCAGGGGACCACTCCGGTGGTGATAGTGCGCGGTACAAATGACCTTTAACATTAACATTAACATCTGTCACTGTGAGAGTAGGTCAGGGCTGTCATTTCAGTAGGCTATTTGACATGAACTGTGGAGTAAAGTATTTTATCCCCCCTGCTTTATGACCTCTATGTGGCTGATCTGGATGAAGCATTTATTGATTGTCACAACTATCCCCTTAAACTGGGATGCACACCGATAATGTGGGTCTCTTATGCAGGGTTCCATGTCATTTCATCATGGGAAGTTTTTTGCTGGGTTTTTTACCGCAATTGTTTTAACGGAAAAACCCAGCACATTTTTTAAAAATATTTTTGGGTTGTGTTCTCTCCACAAGCCCCCCCATTTTCTTTAATTTGTATTTATTCCCAAACACCCACACCCTATATATATAATTTTCTAACCCTGCCTTGAAAATTGGATGGGTTTCTTTGAAAAGAAATTCACGGCTAAAAACCCCACGAAAAAACATACCGCAATGAAAGGACGTCATACCTTATGCAGATGATACTGTCCTATTTGACAGGACTCCAATACGACCACAATGTTCCTTGCCGCCTCTATATAATCATTCCATAAAAAGAACATATGCGTTCACTTTAAGAAGGCGAAAATTATGATCTTGGGGGAAAAAGTACAGAAACTGCAAATTCGCTTAGAAATTGAATAATGAGACCATGGAAAGTTTAGACAGTTATGTTTACTTAGGACTTGCTATGCAATTTCGTCCAGCAGCTTCCTATTACAGTGCTGTGATTACTTGGAAAGTGACCAAATGGCACATTATTTAAAATGTTATGGTTAGAGGAGGAGGGAACTCCCTCGAGGTTCACAAATGACGTGTTTCTCCTGGAATTGTATAAGCATTGGAAACCCTTCCTGTTCCATGTACGGCTTGGTTAGATGTATGTGAGGGTAAACCTTTGCATTCTCTTTCGGGAGTCCCCAGGGGAAGACTCGAACCTGGTCTTGTTTCGTGGACTGCACTATGAAGAATAAACAAGTGCAAATTATATGCAAAAGTGCACTGGTCTAGAGGACGTTTGGACTCATTACTGGGTCTCATGACTGAAGATATACAGTGCCAGACACATACAGCATATTCTGAACTGGAAAACCTAGTCAAGGACCATCTTAAAGCCACAGATGTACAGTTGTTGGAAGAACACCTTTGTGTTCAATTTGATGACTTTTAAAAAAAGAACTCCCTTGTCTGGGACCGGTCGTTGAATCTGGAGGGACTAACTTTAAAATCTTGCTACATGACTCACCCTACACAGAGTTTTACTCCAAGTTCTCTCTATAGATATGTAATGAAATGATGTGATCCAGGTCGGAGGCGTTTTATATCGAACCTGCGACTAAATATTTTATCAGTTCTTGAATACATTGGCGCATGGCAAGGGCTGAAGCAAGACTGTGTCGCATTTGTTCCTCTGAACTTGAAACTGCACGACACATAGTAACACAATGGGCCTCATTACGAGTATGGAGGTAGCGGCATGGCTACCCCCCATACCAGGTACTGGGTCCGGGTTCCAGGAATAGGAATAGGGAATTACAAGGGCCACTGCGACCTTGGAGGACCCAGTGATGCCCTTTCCTGGGACCCGGACCTGGTAAATCCCCATTCACATTTCAGCCACCATAGGGCTCAATGGGAATGGGGAGGATGCTAACAATGGGCTGTTAATGACAGGCCTGTTGTTAGCATCCTGGTCTGCTAGCGGTTTTCGCTAAGGACGCCTGGTTTTACCAGACGTCCTTTGCGGGACCATTGAGCAGACCTCGTAATGAGGAGGGATAATGGTGCCGGCAGCTCTACCGGCGCCGTTAACCCTCTACCGCCCTCATTCTAATGAGGCCCATTGTCATCAATTAAGTGAATGGTTTTGCAAGGGTTATACTGATTGGACATCATCTATTCAGTTTATAGCCACTGATCAATTTTAAGCCAATATGTATTGAGAAAATTCTTTGGTAATTACAGCGGACTCTTACCACATATGGAAAATAGCATTGAATTGTACAAATTGTTTATGACGTTACATTTAGTGATTTAATATACATTATATGAAATGTGTCTAGGCAATATTAATATTACTGGTATAGCATCCTTTCATTGACACCCGTTTTTACGATGGGTGTTTTGGCACAGCATTTTTCTGGAAGAAAAACTTTTTGCATTTTTTTTGGGGAGTGGGCAATAGCATATAAAGGTTTATGGGGGCAGGAGCAAAACAATATCGGTAAATGATGGGGGTTTGGGGTGAATCCCCCAAAAATAATGTTAAAAACATTTAAAAAACTTTTTCGGCAAAAATTAAATCGTTAAAAACAGGTGTCGTTGAAATGACATGGAACCATATTACTACATTTTTTTTGTAAAATGTAATTTTCTCAAATTGTCATGTGAAGGTTTATATTAACCAAAAGCACGTAATAAAAAATAAATAAATAATGCTGGTATATACTTGCATGTGTATGTAGCAAAGAATCTCAGGCATGTCCACAGCTCTGCGCTCTGACAATATGTCCACATGCTAGTGCACATCCTAGCCTCTGTATGAATATCTGACACAAATATGCTATCCGCCCCTAAAAAAATAGCAAATTGGGTGGATGAGGAGAACAGCTGGGAGATGAGTATTTCCAATTGCATGCTTCAGGTCACCATGACCCGATGCTGCTTTTCTGGCTGGTTTGAAAATGTATTTTTCTCACCCATGCTTATTTCCTTATTATCATGTGTTCTTGGTTTGCAAAGGCTCAGAATCTAAGTGATCCCAAATCATGTGCGTCTTTATGTCCTCTTCATGTGAACACGTCCATGGCGCATGTGCGTGCCTTAGCCCCGACCCTGCCACATTGACCACCCATCGTGATTATGTGCATGAAAATAGGAGTCAGATAATGGGGGGTCCACTGGCAGGAATCAGCACGTACTTTAATGGCTCGCGCCTACTCGCTAGTCGGAGCGGTAGATTGGGAAATCGCTGGCTGCAATGCAAGTCTAGAAAGAAGTGCAGAACCCAATGAATATCAAAAGATGCAATGGCGATCCGCGAGGGGCTCGGTGCTAGTGGAATGACGTTTACCTTTCCTTAAAACTCTTTATTTGACATTTCAAAATATTAAACATTTAAACAACACAAACATCAAAATAATGTCTGTGGGTTCTATCCAAACAAATCAGACTTTTCCCTTTTTCGAATAGGTCCTGCAGGCCCCGTGTGCCTGCTCCTGACCCCCTGATGATCCTTCTAGCCCTCCTGGGATCATTGGGGGTGCAGGGTCCTCAGCACCATGGGGCCACCCTGAACAGGTTCCCCTCCCTGTGGCACTGGAATCATTCTTGGCAAGTTTGGTTCTGTCCTTGCTCCATGAAAGTGGCTCCATGAAAGATGGTTCTCCGGGTAGGGGAAGAACCATTCGGGAGAAGCCAAACTCATCGCCAAGATGATCAGGTTTCTAAAGAAAAAGCATTGGCCTTTTTTAAGGCAAAGTGGCACTGTATAAGCTTCAGCAACCAACTGCTCAACTCCCATTCGGGGAATCTTGGCTCCCCTTGCAGTCTAGAGCCAGAAGGCGCAGGTCATCAGACACTGCACGCCTGGGATGCTGCAAATACGATATCATGCAACATGTGTAACATTATGTGTTCTGTGTGATGATATGCCTGAATAAATACCGTTTTTAAACACATGCCACATATTCGTACTCATCTAACTCCGGTCCTAAAATATTTAGCGATGGTGCCGGATGGTGGTCAGGGAGCTTCAGGAAATACATACCGTTTTAGAAGCTGTATTTATTACAGCAGCATTATATCTGGATACCCTGGAAGGAAAGTGTACCGAAGAGGACAAAGGTCTAGTTCTTTCAACAGTCATATATTAACTAGGTGGCAGCCATACCATGCAGTGGTATTGACCTCATATATCCATGTGCTGCCATACCATGCAATGGTATTGACCTCATATTCCCAGGTGCTGCCATACCATGCAGTGGTATTGACCTCATATTCTCAGGTGCTGCCATCACATGCAATGATATTGACCCCATATTTTACGAGGTGCTGCCATACCATGCAGTAGTATTGACCTCATATTCCCAGGTGCTGCCATATCATGCAGTGGTTTTGACCTCATATTCCCAGGTGCTGCCATACCATGCAGTGGAATTGACCTCATATTCCCAGGTGCTGCCATACCATGCAGTGGAATTGACCTCACATTCCCAGGTGCAGCCATACCACGCAGTTGTGTTCACCTCATATTTCCATGTGCTGCCATACCATGCAGTGGTATTGACCTTATATTCCCTCGTGCTGCCATACCATGCAGTGGTATTGACCTCATATTTCCATGTGCTGCCATACCATGCAGTGTTATTGACCTCACATTCCCAGGTGCAGCCATAGCATGCAGTGGCATTGACCTCATATTCCCAGGTGCTGCCATACCATGCAGTGGTATTGACCTCATATTTCCATGTGCTGCCATAGCATGGAGTGGTATTGACCTCACATTCCCAGGTGCAGCCATAGCATGCAGTGGTTTTGACCTGCCAGGTGCAGCCATAGCATGCAGTGGTTTTGACCTCATATTCCCAGGTGCTGCCATACCATGCAGTGGAATTGACCTCATATCCCCAGGTGCTGCCATTGCATGTAGTGGTATTGACCTCACATTCCCAGGTGCTGCCATATCATGCAGTGGTTTTGACCTCATATTCCCAGGTGCTGCCACACCATGCAGTGGAATTGACCTCATATCCCCAGGTGCTGCCATTGCATGCAGTGGTATTGACCTCACATTCCCAGGTGCTGCCATATCATGCAGTGGTTTTGACCTCACATTCCCAGGTGCAGCCATACCATGCAGTTCTTGAATACATTGGCGCATGGCAAGGACCTACTCCTGAAGCAAGACTGTGTCGAATTTGTTCCTCTGAACTTGAAACTGAACGGCACATAGTAACACAAGAAGGGGCCTCATTACGAGTTTGGAGGCAGCCATGCAAACTCGGGTCCTGGTCCGTGGTCCCTGAATGGGGAAATACCGGGCCGTTCCGACTTTGGCGGACCCGGTATTTCCCCATTCAGGGAACCCGGACAATCCCCCTTCCGATTTGAGCCCTCATAGGGCTCACTGGGAATGGGGAGCATGCTAACAACGGGCCCGCTAAGGATACCTGGTAGGACCAGACGTTCGGAGCGGGTCCCGCGAGGGAACTTCGTAATGAGGCGGTACGGGGTTAAAGGCGCCAACACCTTTACCGGCGCCGTTAACCCCTTACTGCCTCAGTTGTAATAAGGTCCAATGTCCTCAATTAAGTGAATGGTTTTGCAAGAGTTATACTGATTGGACATCATCTATTCAGTTTACAGCCACTGATCAATTTTAAGCCAATATTTAGTCAGAAAATTCTTTGGTAATTACAGCGGACTCTTACCACATATGGAAAATAGCATTGAATTGTAAAAATTGTTTATGACTTTACATTTAGTGATTTAATATACACTATATGAAATGTGTCTAGGCAATATTAATATTACTGGTATAGCATCCTTTCATTGACACCCGTTTTTACGATGGGTGTTTTGTCACAGCATTTTTGCTGTAAGAAAAACTTTATGCATTTTTTGGTTGGAGTGGGCAAGGGCATATAAAGGTTTATGGGGGCAGGAGCAAAAAAATATCGGTAATGATGGGGGTTTGGTGTGAACCCCCCAAAAATAATGTTAAAAACATTTCAAAAAGCTTTTTCGGAAATTACATAGAACCATATTACTGACCACATTTTTTTAGTAAAATGTCATTTTCTCAAATTGTCATGTGAAGGTTTATATTAACCAAAAGCACGTAATAAAAAATAAATAAATAATGCTGGTATATACTTGCATGTGTATGTAGCAAAGAATCTCATGCATGTCCACAACTCTGCGCTCTGACGATATGAACCCTCCCACCCCCATTCTCTTTCAAAACTGCCAAAGTGCCTAGTGACTGAGCAAATTGCAGTGGTGTGGTTTATATATCCTCATAATAACTAATATAATATAACATACCATATACCTGGGAGCTTCCTTTTTAAATCCAATAGCACCAGTTTATGCCGGATTACCGAGATATTACCGAATTCGAAATGTTCGAGGGAGAAAAAAACGAAAGTCATTTCAACAAAAGTTACTTTCGGTTTTCAATCGCCCTAACATTTCTGTGAACCCACTGCCGCCGCCCCCTACTTACCTCTTGGTGGCACACCTCCGTGTGTGCCGCTGTGTCCTGCATCCCTCGCCTGTTCCCATCACTTACGTGAATGGGAGCCGGCGCTGCAAGGTCCTCTTCTTTTTAAAATGTATTTTTTAATATCTTTATTGAATAGAGAACGGCGGACACCCCCGATGGCATTATAGTGAACAAGGGTGTGGGGTTCAACCCTGCAGCCCTCGCGCCCTTTGTTCACTATAATGACACCGAATGGGGGATTTACTTTATTCAACATTTTTGGCTGTAGTCATTTTCGTACAGTCGATTTATCGGATAAATCTCCCATTAATTTTTAACAATTCAAAATAATGTACGGATTGCGTATATGCCCAGGTACTGCCACTGCATGTCAGGTACTGCCCTTATATGCTTGGATGCTACTCTCAAATATTCCCGGCATGTGTCTGGCTATCGCTATGGCAGGCATTTATGTCAGTGGCCAATCTACTGATTGGATAATCCAGGTACAGTGATCATATGGCTAGTTCCATCATTAGGCACTGTGCTTATGGAATTAGACCAAGTACTGCCCTTATAAATCCGACATAGTGACCTTTGGGCATAATTAGAACTTCCCTCTGAGCTGCCATATTATGTTCGGTGTATACCATGCACTATCAGGATCTGTGAATTATTTTCACTATATGTCCGGATATTTCTAGTCCTTAACCTAAATGAGTCACACTGACTCACTTTTATCTATAGAAGTCCTTACCATACTCATGCAGATGGATGCTGGCAGTGCAGTGATAGGGATGAGCCCTGCAAGTCACTTCCTTACAGTAGCACTCCCACTCTCTTGCTTCCCACAGGAAAGGAGTGCTGCTTAGCCCACTCTGATTCTACAGCATAGCCTATGACGGGCTTTTATCAGTGTGCATATTCTTCTTGGTGAACTCCTTCCCATTGGAGGACTTCTTCTTCTTCTTCTTCTCCTCTTCTTCTTCTTCTTCTTCTTCTTCTTCTTCTTCTCCTTCCTCTCCTTCTTCTACTTCTTTCTCTTCTTCTTCTTCTTCTTCCTCTTCTTCTTCTTCTTCTTCTTCTTCTTCTCCTTCCTCTCCTTCTTCTACTTCTTTCTCTTCTTCTTCTTCTTCTTCTTCTTTTTCTTCTTCTTCTTCTTCTTCTTCTTCTTCTTCTTCTTCTTCTTCTTCTTCTTCTTCTTCTTCTTCTTCTTCTCCTTCCTCTCCTTCTTCTACTTATTTCTCTTCTTCTTCTTCTTCTTCTTCTTCTTCTTCTTCTTCTTCTTCTTCTTCTTCTTCTTCTTCTTCTTCTTCTTCTTCTTCTTTTCCCAACCAAGACTTTCAGCCAGGAGGGGAGAAGGTGGGATCTTCAGATAGAGATAATGAGCAACATTACGAGTGTGGTGGTAATTCAGTGATTGTTGGAGCAGAATTACCACCATACTCTTTTCCCATTACTGCCACTACTGCCAGCATAATGGCTGTTGGAATACGAGTGGTGATACGGCACTGTTAACACCCATTTCTAGTGTCCAATGGCCCTCCTGGGGATCGTGGTCGATTATTCTGCAACCAGGAAATTCTACCACAAAAAGTAGGTCCATTTCTGGCCTTTAAGTGCTTGCTGAGGTAAATCCTTCACTTCAAGGCCTCACTTCAACTTGGTATTCAGCGGTACTGTAAATTTGGCAATAATTCAGTTACCCTCAACAAATTGTTAATAACAGAATTACCTTCAAAGAATTAATGCATTACCAAACCTGTTTTGAGGCTGACTGCTCTGCCAAATCCCTGCTGCGATCTATGTCTTTGTTCTGTTTTCTAACCTGGCACCACAGATGGAGTAACAAACTAGCCAGGAGTCCAATGATATTGAGGTTGTAACCCTGAGTATCGTTTACAGTTTCAACTTCTTCACAGTGTTTAGGGAAGAAATAATTGTATGCACCGTTCCAAATGCCAGTATAAGGTAGTGTTTACACATCACCACCGCAGTATGCACTTTGTTTGTCTTCTAGTAGTTTTGTAGATCAACTAATATCTTTGGGGGTACACTGGATCAAGACAGTGGGATCGAATCAGATCAGGCCTCCTTATTTAATGAAGGAAAAGGCTCATGAAAAGGCCCTGTCTGCCCTGTCTCAGTATCGGACCTCAAGTGAGAAGACAGGTTAGACCATTCCTGCATTACTTCTGAACCACAGATTATTCCAGTGCTGAGCCACATAGTAGGGTATAGTGGTATGAATATGCAGAGTATCTACAAAAATGTGGATACAAACTCTAAAGCAATGGCTAAATCTTCCATAGGAGCCTGAGTAACAGAGAATGACCAGAATGATGAGGTGGAGGGTGCCGAACAGTATGAGAGTGATAGTGAGTGACCGGTTTGTGAGTACTTGTCATTTTCAATCAGGCCTGCCTTAAATCAGGGTGTGCCTGCAGTAAAAGAGGAGTTCTAAATTGGCCTGACTGATGACTGGCTCAGGTGTCCTGCAGACAGAAGACATTGGGAAGATTCCATGCCTGGATGTAGTATAGGAATATGGGACCTTAGCAGGAGACCAGAGGTTATGTAGCCTGAAATCATACCAGGGACTCTATATGCTCTGTATTGTGTTGCTAGCTAGGTGTTCTCAGACATAAGTGTATTGCACTACTCTATAGAGTATTTTTACATTGTGTGATAACTTTCAGCCTATATACATACTCAACATATAATAAAATATCTGACAAGAAGGGACGATTCAGTCGAAAAATGCCAAAAATGTACTGCAGGACTCCCATCAAATATAGTGTGCCACACCACATAACTTCACATCACAGAAAACACAGTGAAAGAGTGGTCAAAAGAATCAAAACACAAAGTAATGACCACCCAACCAGAACACCTTTTCTAACAAGAGACTGAAAAGACCACCTTAGACCACACAGACAACACAACTGTACAGAAAGGCTCCACATCTGCAAGCACCAGCAGAACCAGCAATACCCAGAGACCAGGAGAATAACCCCCAAAGACCCCTGGCCCCACTTCACACCACTTGCCAAACACCAATGAATCACCAAACTAGAACAAAGTACACTACAGCCTGATCCATGTATGGCCAATGACACATCACAAAACCCTAAAGTGTGATTTCTGAGCGAAGGTTAGAAAGACGAACTATGCCTCACCGAAACGTGGATATCTGATGACTAAAAAGGAATAGCAAACGAAACTCACTCAGACCACTGTAAACTCATACAAGCAAATAGAAAAGAGAAGGAGGTGATGCCTTGCCCCCCACAAATCCCCTCAGAATCTCATCACTGCAATCAACCACCATCCATGACTGCAAATCCCTTCTAGTCAACGTTCTCCTCATATATAGACCTTTCCAGCTTTGCAGAGAAATGTACAGATGCAGTAACAAGCCTGTCTGTGGAATACAAGAACATCATCAAACTAGGAGACCTTTGGTTTGAGAAAGAGAATGAATCATTGGCTCATTCCCTCAGCACTTTCCGAGAAAGCTTTCATTTCAAACAAGTGGTCCATGGAGCCACCCATCAGACCCAGACCGGACATACACTGGATGCAGTCTTCTGCAGGGAAGAACGTACCACTACTCTGTGCCGGTCATGCAGAGCGGACACCATGTGATCCATTTTTACAATTAGCACCTCAACTCTCAGACGTCCATGCATAAAAACCTAGCAACCATACGCAAACCTCATGGGAAAAACCTGAATCTAGAGAATTTAGCAGTGTTAATGGAAAACGCCAACCACAATATCCCCCCTCAATTATCCACATAATGCTTGATGCCTTCGTAAATAAACTCCATCACTGGATGACAGAAAGACTGCATACTCTCACATTGCAGAAACATTCACTGAATCACAACAATGTAGCCTACACACGGTTTCCTTCAGAACTCGGAAGACTCAAGAAAAGCAATCAGAAAGTAGAAAAAGCCTGGAGAAGGCACTATAACAAGGATGACAACAGTTAAATACCAAGGGAACATCTGCCTAAGCAAAGCAGCCGTGTTAAAAGCCAAGAACGTTCACAACATGTACAACATCAGAACAGCAGCCAAAATACTCAATGAAATGAAATTTCTATAAATCATTAATGAAATTAAAAATGTCTCATGCAATGTCACATACCTTCCCAAATGTTCTGCAATAACATCTCAGACCATTTCAGGAACAAAATCAACAGCATCCAGCAAGTCGCAGCAGTGTACACAACAAAAAACATTCTAACACAGAAAACCTGACAGCACCAAAATAACTCAATCAGTTCAGACCAATTTCTGCAGAAACATTTCTCATAGCAGTGAAATAGATTAATAGGTCAGATCTTCCAAGGGCTCCTTTCCGACATCCTGCGCAGCAATTTAACCCCAGCTCGACATTTCCAATAACGGATTAATGGATCAGTCAAAACTAGAACAGTTCCAAGGGCTTTTAAAGCTACATGCATTAAATGTCTTTTGAAGAATGGCACAGGAAAAGTGGATGCCTCAACTAACTGTAGGCGAGTATCCAACTTGCTCCACATAGATAAAATCATGGACGCTATGTATGCAAAGAAATCCTAGATCATGTTGAATCAAATGGAGTAATGGACCAATCAGGTACAATTTAGACCAATGAGAGGAACAGAATTGAACTTCTTTCCATCTGGGATGACCGGAAAATGTAAAAGGACAATAGCATACTCTTCTAGTAGACATATTGCCCTGGGAGGATAGCTTAGCGGCAACGTGCTCCCCTTGGAAACATGACGACACGAAGCAAGGCAGGTTCGATCCCTGGGTCCGTGCTTAAAAACCTCCGGGTATTAAGCGCATTATAATTACGCCACTAAGAGACATATTCCTGCAACAGCACCTCGATGCCCCCGGGCTGCGTGAGCACTTTAAAAATGCAAATTAAATAAATAAATAACATATTGGCAGCTTTCGACACCATCAGCAACTCAACAGTAATTCAAGAATCTAACATTCACAACATTGCACTGCAACGGATCCAATCCTTCCTTGTGCAAAGAATCAAAACTGTTTACCTCCTTCCACCTCAAGACTGAAAATCATCAAATGTGGCATCCCACAAGGATCACGTTTATCATCACTTCAATCACCACTTCTCCTAAACATATACAAGGGTACTCATTGAAAGTACAGACTAAAATGTTGCATCTATTCAGGCGACACTCTATCTTCAAGATGGCTGCCTCAACGAGCTAAACATCAGGGTGACCAACAACAGCCTATATATAAATCCAAACAAAATGGAAATCATGGTCACCCCACCCAACAATGGACTGCAACTACCAGTTCTCAGATCCACATAATTGGGATTTAGACCAAAACGTCAACAGTAATAAAAAAGAAATCTTAGAATTCTCATGGACAGTCCAGTCGTTGGATCCCCACAGAGCTGGATCTGTTAAATGTAGCAGCCTAAATTCACTAGATTTAAGCCTTCATAATACAAGTTATGATCCTTGGAACACAATGGGCCTCATTATAACTCCAGCGGAAGCCATGGCGGTTAAACCGGCATGGCTGCCGCCGGAGTTGCATTTTTACCATCACCCGTCAATGAGGAATCACTGGGTGATTCCAACCTTGCCGGAACCCAGTAATTCCTGCATTGCCGGGTGCTGGTCCCTGTCAGTCGCCATTCCCATTTGAGCCCCATGGGGCTCAATGGGAATGGGGACGTTGGATGCACCGGCACCGTCAATGACGGTGCAGGTGCATCCGACATGCTGGCTCGCAGGTGCCGCTCTGCCCACCAGGCCAGAACTGGCTGGCTGACAGGCGCTCACGAGCACAGCTCGTAGTATGGCGTTCTGGGATCTACGGTACCGGCATGCTTACCAGTACCGTAAATTCCCGAACTGCCATACCTATAAAGAGGCCCAATGAGTGTAAAGAGTTTTAACAACTGAGTCTACGGATGGGATGAGGAGGGGCTATGAGTGATCCCTGTTTACCACCTCTGCGGTTAGCACCATGAAGTTGGTGGCAGTCTCCAGCCAATAAAAGTACCCAGCTACCTCCCCGAAGCCTCAAACATGTGACCTCTGTGGCAAAGTCCCCTCCCTGACTTTGGGGATGGACAGTGGGGTAACAGATGGGTTGGGTGCTGCGCCAAAATGGAGGATGCTGGGCCAGGGTTTTACACAGTGAAGCTTAAGATCACCCCATTGTGAGTGACACACTCGAGGGCAGCGGACACACACAGGACCATCAACCGCCAGAAACACAGAAACAGGTCCACTAGTTCTGTTATCAGGATCTCAGGGGAGCCCAAGAACACTATAGGCAAAATAAATAACATCAGTAGAAAGAAAGACCCATATCCAGCTGACCCAGGTCCCATGACCAATTATGGAACAGGCAAAATCCAGATCGCATAGGAGCATGCTACCCAGGGGAGGCAGGCCTTAGTGGGGGACTCTTTCAACTGTAAAATGCAGGGTCCACCGTCTAAGTGGGGTTGTGGTATGAGAAGGTGGCAGGGCGAAGCCAGAGAAGATGGAAAAGAAGTGCCACTGTGGAAAGGAAATACTGGAGGGGAGACTGGGAAGCCGTTAGTTTAGATACAAAGGAAGAGTGGGCACAGGAGAGCCCCAGTGAATTTGTGAATGGGGTACAGGACCTACAAAGACTTTGGGGTGCAGGAGTCACCAAGATTTAGCTTCACCCACATCTAACATACAAGAGGTGGAGGTGTGATTAGACCAAGAGAAGGGAAACACCCAAGTTGACCGAAAAAAAAATTCTGTATGGACAATTTGGCCAAATATGGCGACTACAAAAAAATCAAAACCCATTATACTGAACATGAGGAGCAGGTGTTGCTGGGGTATCCCTCGCTACCCCTTTTTGTTAATATGGGCTTTGGAATCCTGCGGTGTAAGCTCTGACCCGCGTTGGAGGGGACTGATGCTGCAGGGGTATAGCAGGAGCACCGGCAGCCAGAGGCTAGTGAAAAAGGTAAGTGTTGAACATAATTTTATTCAACTGAAAGCCATAAAAGCATAAAAACAGTTACATAAATAACATCATAGGCACATTCATTGAGTCACAATTGTTAAAAGAAGATTAAATTACAATTGATAAAACACATGGTCCAAGGGAATGTAACATTCATCAATAGTAGGCACAAAACATTATCACCAACCAATCCCATTGCTTTCTACACATCGATCCAATTACAATTCATAGAAGCCATGAACCAACGGTAGGATTAAAAGACAAGTAGGGGAGGGGGGATTGGTATAGGGCTGCTGGCGGGACATGTATTTGGGTTGGTTGACTGAAGGTGAAATAGATTTGTGGCAAAATAGACTATGGTCAATTCCAATGCAAATCTATTGACTTCTGTCAAACAACCCATATCCCAAGGGAAGTGGTTGTTAGGGTTAATTCTCTGTTTAGGCTGAATTTCCTAACCTAGTGAGTCCCCAGCAGCTTTGCTGGATTTCTGGAGTTTGTTTTTTTTCCATCCTGCCAAGAGTGAGACTCTTTTTCTCCCACACTTGGACATGAATGTGGTTAATTTCTTTGAATGTCAATGTGTTCTATGGGCTATGGGGTCTTTTACTCCATAGGGTCTCATATGTTTTTCTATGTGTGTTACACCGCACCCTCCGTGCCGTAACACTGGGGCGTCCTAGAGGATCCCCACCATAGACTCCATACCCTGGGACTGACTACTGTCTCCCAGGGCATGTAAAGTCACCATTGGCTTTACTAGACCTAAATTTTCTAACAAAACTAGTACAAACCATCCTATTGTGGACGTACTAGTACAGGTAATTCGATTACCCATAGGTCTGTTATTCGAGGGGGCACTGTCCCGTCCCCCCTCGTCGAGTTTTGGCTGGTGGCAGTGGAAACTACTTGTTATATTCGACCCCAAATATAACTCTATGGGATTCTTCCCATTGTTGGAGGTTAATACTTTTTCTCGTTAATCTCTAACATACCACCGGTTTATTTATCTTAAATAAATCTATCGGGTGGTATTTTCTGCCAGAACTCCGTTTTTAAAATGGCGTCTGTGTTTGTCTCTTTGACTCCTAAACCAAAGGTTGAGCCCTTTGTTCCACTTTTGGCGGGCTTCTGCACAGAGGCCCTCCAAAGTGGTGCCATTCTGTCTGGGTACCACAGGGGGTGTGGGAGGGGGTTTAGGCACCCTGGACTGAGTTGCCTTGCCAACTCAAGTCGCACTCTGGTGTGATTGGCCCAAGTGGTGAGCCACCCCGCTCACCACTTAGCGTGTTTTGATTGACAGCTAGGCTGAATGAATGGGGGTTTTCTGCATAAAAGCAGGGCTTTTGGGACTGGATCTTCAGAAGTCACCACAGGACCTAAGAATCTGACGAGGGTAAAGCTGAACCGACCTGCAACGACGACACCTCCGGTGGAGCCCTGCTGAACCGACTCACCAATTCCCAACGACAGAGGAGATCTCCCGGCTGGAGAGTCTTCTTCCCCTGACTGGTGGGAACAACCAGACCCCTTTGCTTTTTCTTCACTTCCAGGGCGTAGTGGTCGAATTGCCCGTGCTGAGCACCCCGGCAACCAGATAGCCACTAACCCGTACCGCAACAAAAAGGTGGTGCCTTGTGACGGAGCACTCCGTGGCTGGTCTCTTCCCTGGTGGTGCAACGATCTTCAACTTTCCTTCGACGACGAGAGCATCTCTTCTCTTGGCAAAGCCCCGACTTGCATCCACCACCAGGAACAACTGCCCTCGCCGGAGCTGTCTCTCCACATACAAGGTACCGTGTCCGCCTGGCTTCCCTTGTGACGGTTAGCGTGAGGTGTCTTAATCCTCGCCTCTCCATTGGGTCGCCTCCAAGCCTTCTTAACTTTCTGTTCTGAACTGGTCCAATCTTTCTGTGACAATTTGCGACAAAGACTCGAAGTGCATTTCCACTGTGATACTTTTTGGGACATATCGCCTTGCCTCTCTCCGAGTGGGCCTGGCCTCTGAACTTTTCAATCTACAGTAGACCCTGCCTTACTTGCCTTGCATGTGTTTGTAAAAGTGTTGGTACCGAGTTGATTTCATACCCTGCCTTTTCTCTCCCGTCCTAACGAATATTAGAGTGCCATCTAGGTTAAAGCATACACCTCTGTCTGCAAATAAGTGGTGCCGTTGAACCTAGACTTGTCGAACTATTGTTAGGGGGATTGATTTACTTATAGTCATTGTAATGGAAGTTGTTTGCCGTATTAGTGCCAGTGTGTTTTTCATAGATGTGTTTTTATAAATAAATAACTATATATCTTTACACCGAAGCTCTGTTCCGTGTTTGCTTGTTCTACTGTGTAGATTGCCCTATCTTGCATACTCCACATACTGCCTAACTCTTCTTGAGGGAAGTATGACTGCTCAGCCACAGCTACCAAGTGAATCTGTGTGGTACAGACTGCTACCAAGTGGGTTTACTGCCAAACACCTGTAGTCCTAAATATTTTGCAGTGGTCCCAGAGGGAACTGCACAGGTTTCCGCCTAACAGTGGTCCAAAGATGAGAGAGAAACATTTGGCGATGGGAGGCTGACAAATTATAGAGCCTTATAAAATAGAGGTTGATTTCAAGGCACCAAGGTGTTCTGAGAGAATGAGGAGGGGGCTTGGACATCAGAACCCACTGATCAGAAAATAAAGGACAGCACGAAGAAGCCGGAAAGAGGGGAAGGGGGGGCAAAATGAAGTAGCAGAGGAATGGACCAGGGGGTTGAGCTTGGTCCCTGCAAATAAAGTTTGGAGCAGGTGTTCTGACTGTGGCAGGCACAATGGTGGCTAGAACAAGAGGTAGAAAGAGCATGTACACGAAATACATAGCATGAATGGAGTGGAGGTAGTTCTAGGAGGGCTACAGAGAATTTTTGAAGTAGAAGAGCAGCAGTAAGCTCTGAGCTAGAAATACATAGGATGTTCCACTAGACCCAAGAGGTCGAAGGAAGGCAGAGAGGTGACTGGAGGCTGGAGATGGTACAATAATTTTGAGGTGACAAGGTGTTTACAATAGTGGAAAAGAGGGCTATGGAAGCATGGGGACCAGAGGCAGATGCAGTTTCTATCTGGGATCAAGGAAGACCATCTCCACCAGATCTCTATCCATCCCTCTCAACTAGACCCCTGGATCCTGGCTATAGAAAAGCCCACAGTGTGGGATGAACAATAGAAAAAGTGAAATTGATATGCCTGGTTTCTCAGACTTTGTGTCAGAGGGTCATAGGGAGCTGTCCTTAGTAGAAAATGTTGGGATCCAGGACACTGGAAATCTAAAGACAGCACATGGAATGTTCATTGGAAAGAACATGAATTCTGGGAGGGAGAAGGAATCCCAAAGGACAGTACACCAAACACTGCCTTCACCTACTTGGTGTGGGTAATGTTATGTTGGTGTTATATGAAATCCATGGTAAATTAGCCCCCTCACTCAAACATTCAATTTGGCCCAGCTAAACAAGATTGAGAATTCTGACTTCACTTCATTCACTATTATCCAGTAGATGTTCAGAATACTTGTTCTGGAACTGGTGGGCCGAGGAGAAAGCCCATGTGTTGGCCATGCACTGCTTCTCCCAGTTACGCCCCTTCCCCCTCTCAATGTATTCCTATGGGTGTATTGAAGGCGGCTCAGCTCTTTTCCCTCTGGGCCCCATCCATCATCCTCTCTCTCTCTGTGACGCTGTGTCAGTGTTGTTGCGAAGTCATGTCCCCAAACTATCGTCCTCTGCCTGCCACTGTCACAATAATAATGTGAAGCCACTGCGTCACCAAATCAGGGTGTTTGGGTCTTTCATCCAACCCCTGCGACTGCTTAAAGCATTAGCACTCACAGGAGTTGGAATTCCCAGGCATTAAGTGCCCAAATCCCTCCTTCATTCCCTTAGTTTGATCAAGACGATAAGTCAGGCTTTTCAGGCACCCTAATCCTCAGAATTATACACACACAGGACACACAAGTCCCGTTTGAGATCAGGAAAGTGCCCCATCAGATCTTTTGTGCTTTCCCGCTTATTGCTACAGCGCACCTTGGAGACCGTTTCACATCCTCAGGTTTCTGGTTCTCCGAGAATTAGTAAATCAACTGGCTGCCTTCCACTGCTAATATTCAGAGTGATCCTATCTTTCTGAGGAAGTAAGTTTGAGGCACCAGCTTTGTTGGATTAAAAACCTTTTCAAATGTTCACAGAACCGAGTTGGGCAAAGGAACATCATATTCCAAGCAAGATTTCTGAAGGTGCGATTTCTGCTGCTGATGGTCTGGTCCTTGCTTGTTGATTCCCTGATTGAGGCTTGGGGGTGCATTTGGTTGAACATCTGAAGAATATCCCTTTTGAACTGATTGCACCTCCCTATTGTCCTCTACGTGTTGGTGGTTGAATTGACATAAACCTCACTTTAACTTTAGAACTTGTACAATTGTAACTAGTGCTGAGTTGTTTGAGACCAATTTTTTGATGAAACAGGATATTCAAAGCCAGGAAAGGAGGTATTGAGGGTGAACGATGGTGGCTGATTTCTATAGCAGATTTTTCAGCATCAAGATTGTGTTCATGAATTCAGGAAGTTCCTCGAAAGGCTCTATGCCCTGACATTTCAATTTGAGAAGACTTCAGAGGGCTACTTGGGGTTTCACCTGTCAGGGAATGGGTTGGCAATGAACACTAAGAAGGTGGTGACCATGGTTGAGTACCCAGCGCCAGGTATTGTGAAATAGACTCAGTTATTCTGAGATATTGCCACTTTTCACACGCAGTTCATTCAGAACAGTTCCTTTTTTAATGTGAAATTTCTCAGATACCTACCTGGTAGAATTTGCAACCTAGTTTTCATTGAGGTGATAAGGGTCTGCTCTGACACATGCTGGATCATTTAAACATTTGTGGTGAAAACTGATCCCTCACTGTCATACGTGCACATTTGCTGCAAGTTTAGGATGTTGATGGAGCGCGCTATTCTCATCTTTCTTGCACGCTCTCTCCTAGTGAAAGATACTATTCATAGTTTGATAGAGTTGTCAGCAATGAAAGCATCCTGTGGTCAGATTCTTGTTATTGGGAGCCAGCTTTCCTTTTGAAAGACATATGGATCATAGAAAATTGCAGGCAAATACTGTCCCTCATCACGAGTTTGGAGTTAATACGGTGGTAATTCTTCCCCAGCGGTATTACTGCTACCCCGGGATGACCGACAGAATTACTGCCGTATCATAACATTAAGGGTGCCCGCAACCCTCCTTGGTGGTAACAGTAAAACTATCAGTGGTATTACCACCAACAATGGTCGATGGGCAGTTATACCCCCCCAATACAAAGTTATTACCATTACTGCCACCACAGCTGGCGGAAATACCACCAGCAGTATTACCACCAACAGAAATAACATCATCACCAGAATGGGAAGCACAACAGTAGCCATCGTGAATAATGCAATCCACTATGAATCTCTCATTTCCTGCTGGCATCCGGACAGAAAACATTCAGAATCACCATGTCTCAGAAAAAAACGTAAGGGACACCTCCCGGACCTCAGGCTAAGTAAGCCCAAATTTAGCAAATCTGAGCTGAATACCCTGCTAGATGAGGTTGTCATGCACGTGGCAGAGCTGTTTGGCAGCAGGCAGATGAAGACCTCTGCACAGAGGAAGGCAGTGATAAGGTGGCAGCAGTGGGCACTGTTCCACACAATGCAGAGGACTGATGCAAGCGATGGAATGATGCAAAGTGCAGGGTCCGGAGCCTCATCTTACACCACAGGAGGGAGTGTTCTTCCACAGGAGGTAGCACTGTGGAACCCCACACCCTCATGCCATGGGAGGAGAATGCCAGCTCCACCCTCCACGTGGAGGGCATAGAGGGGATAGGGACTGCAAAGGCTGGAGTAGGGACCCATGGCTCAGGCCCCACTGCGATGGCAATACATCTATCTGACCCCAAGTACATATGATTGCAGTGGCCAAAAGCATGCATCCCCCAGCAGAGATGTGCACAATAGGCTATAGAATGAGCTAACACTTGGCAATCACAACAAATACACAGTGGGTGCACACATGTGTCAGGGGACGAGGGGAAATGTAGTAATACACATGCAATGTAGGTGAAACGTGCATGCCAACACATGGAAACATGAGAAGCACCCATGTGTACCATGATAGTCCATGTCAGCAAGTGACGCCCCACCACACCCACAACAACAAGCCACCTTGGCAGGCCAACAAGCAATGTCCACATGCATGCACCATGTACACCCTCAGCAGGCACTACCACCACGTAGTAGTAGCAGCACTCTTTGGACCAATACCATGCATGCCTATCATACGAAATGTGCATTTCTGGAACCCACACAATGTTGCACGAGTGTCTTGCAAGCACACAGACATGTCTTCAAAATGACTGACAGCATTTCACTCTATTCCCAACCGGTACACAGTCCACAAAACTATGACAAGGCTGGACCCTCCTCTGCTGGCACATAATCCACCACCATCTTTGCACAGGGCAGATAGCTTGGCAGTGGATGCAAGCAGTCAAGCAAGGGAGAAAGGCCACCACCACCACCTACCACTGCAGTGGAAAGTCTAGCAGGTCTGGAGGATGTCACCATCCCCATGGCAGTGCACAGTGGCCACTCCACTGGCCAGGTAGGTGGCATGGCTGTCACTGACGCACCACTGACCTGCTATATCCAGCACCTGTTGTGGAAACATGGCTGCTGTCCCTACTCTGGCTGTAAGCCATCAGGGTACCAGGACACCCACCTCTCCATCGCGGGCAGTGCAGCAACCAGTCCATTGTGGCATGGGCTATGTCCATACCACTGAGGAGGGAGAGGGGGATGAGGAGGAGCAGGACATGGGCTTTCACTTCCCATGCTTTAGCCTAAACCCTCCAGACAGCCCACCACCTCTGCCTGTGAACAATATGGCAACTGTATGGGTGAGGCTAGAAACCATAGAGCATCAGCAGGCATCTGTTGAGGCACTGACGGGCCAGAAACTTCAACACATACAGGCCATTCAATACTGCCTGCAGAGTTGCAGATGCCAGATGTCCTGATACCCACGACCATGCCACCATTGCCATGATCTCAGTAGGTCAGAGAGTACGGGAGCACACAGAGGCAAGCTCAGCCTCTGCTGAGACACCAAATCAATGCACAGAGCTCACCCTGCATTTTTTTACGGGACCAGGGGTCAGAGTCCTCCACCTCTGTAACCCCGACAGAGGGCTCCCAAACCACCACTCCAAGGTGCCGTTCACAGTGCCACCTCAATGCCAAGGAGCACTACAAGGGTGGTCTGGGGATGGTTTTCGAGGAGGGTGTTTTGAGAGAGTTTTTGGGAAGAGTGTGTGGGGAAGGTTTTTGGGGAGGGTGTTTAGGAAGAGTTTTTGGGGAGAGTGTTTTCAGAAGGTTTTTGGGGACGCTATTTAGGGCCGATTTTTGCACAGGGTGTTTAAGGAGGGTTCGGGGGATGGTGTTTAGGGAGGGTTTTTGGGACAGGTATTTAGGGAGGGTTCTTGGGTACAGGGAGGATGTTTTGGCGAAGGTTGCTTCACATTTCTACATTAAATAGTTTTTCACTTAAAGCAATGCTAAGACATTCCTTATTGTGTGCAAGTGTGTAAATAATGATTTCACTATATACAGAGTTGGTAGCAAATGCATATCAATTGTGATCAAAAGAAATTGACAATCAGTTATTTCCAGACCAGGCGTCCATCCCTACCCTCTACCCGCTCACTGTGTGGCAGCACAGCACCTGCAGGTACTGAGTTCTCAGTCCTCTTATTCTGGGTGTGGCATGTCCTCATCAGGGGGCAGGGGAACATTCGGCCTGATGCAGATGTTGTCCAGCATAGCACACACAAGAACTAAATGTCTGACCTATTCTGTTCTGTTCTTCCGGGCCCCTCCAGAGAAGTGAATGCCCAGAAACAAGCCTTCAACAGACCAAAGGTCTGCTCAATGCAATACCTGGTCCATACGTGTGCCTCATTGTAGGTGACATCCTGTGACATCTGTGGATTCAGCAGTGGTGTCATCACCCATGGAAGCTGCAAGGGTAACGGTCATAGGTGTCAGTCACAGTGCATTTTGGATGTGTTGCCTGTTACAACGGCATGTTGATAGTTGTGCATGCATTTCACAAGTATTGTCACACAACATGATTCCACATTCCAGTACTTGCATATGGAGTCATTCACTCAGGGGGTGCATTTACTCTGTCATGGTACATCATGCACACAGGTAAAGGCCAGGCCTCATCCCTTTCAGGGTCTGTGATTGACAGGGCAGCATACCATGGTGCCTGTCTTGGGCATGTGCAATGCTCCCATGCATGTGCCTTGATGGGTGCTTAATTTTACTTGTGCAAGTTGTTTGCGTTTGGTCCATGATGAATTAACATCCATGCTCACCTGAGTACATGGCATGACATATGCCTGTGTTACATATCTTAGTTGCAGTTGAGAAGGAGTACATGGCATGACATCTGCCTGTGTTAAATATCTTAGTTGCAGTTGGGAAGCATGTTGTTCCATGATGTGTAAGGTTGCATTGTGGTTCCTGAGATCCAATGTGTGTGTGTTGCTAACCTGTTGGGGCGAATATGCATAGGCCATATACTGCAGCATTGTCATTCATGTCGTAGTCTTTTGGTTTACATTCTGTCATGTGCGGATTGCGAGGAATAATCCTGCATGTGAAGGACCTTGACAGGGCATGCAATCTTCATTTCTGGCAATCCTTGCCCACCTCACATGGCACATGTACTCACTAATATCCATGTCTGTTGCCCTCTGTGCCTCTCTTTGTATCCCGGCAGTGTGCTGTTCTGCAGGAAGATGGCATTGTGGGTGGAACCAGGGAAGTGGGCACAGCAGTGTGTGATGATGACGTAAGGATCACAGGTGACCTAGTCATTGAGGGAGTGGTACTGCATCTGGTTGCGGAATATATCTTCCAATGCCTGAGGTGCAACCAACTCCACATGGATGCAATCCTTAGCTGCAATGACATTGGGCATTGGGGCTGCTGCATAAAAACGTGCCTTTATTGCATTCACCTGTGCTGGTGTGAAGGGCATAGAGATGTACTAGGAGACACGGTTCAGGAGTACCTCCAGCAGCTGCAAGAGCACATTTGAAAATGTGGGTTAGGACATGCCATGCAGTGTGTCCATGGTGGGCTGGAAGGCACCAGTTGCCAGGAAATGCAGGACTGGCACAAGCTTCAGCAGCAGTGGTGAGGCTGTCCTTATGTTGATCCTGCTCTCTATGTGATCCTGGATCAGAGTCAGCAGAGCAGCAATGGTCTCCCGGTTCGGTTGGTACAGGCTGAATAGCCGGTTGACTGTCAAGGCCCAAGGAGAGGGCCTGACCCGGGGTATGGGTGCTTGCCTTGCACGGCATTTCCTCCTCCCCCTACGATCCTCGGCATCCTGTACCCTATGCTGCTCTTCCAGCAACAGCAGCAAAAGGCGGAGCTGGAGCAGCTGCATGTCCATGTGCACACAAGTCAGTGGCAGCATGATGGTTTTGGAAAGCGTGTTTGGAGAAGGTGTGGGCCGTATGTATCCTGCCTGGGTGCCTTGGGTGCACCTGTAAACTCATCTACATCACCTGTGTGCATTTCCCTCCACCATTTAGGTAGAGGTAAATGGGCTGTTTTTTGGTGGTATTACTGCCCAATTTCCACGCTATTACTGCTGGATTCCAACTTGAGATACAACAGTAATACTGTTTTGGATCTTGGCGGTAATACCGAAGTAAGCCTTCTCTAGTAAGGCTCTACTGATTTCAGAAAACGATGCAGATTAAACCCATGATCCCACTGATAGAGGGCCTTGACAAGGAATCTGCTTCAGGCTGTTAAAATTGGGCACATATGTAGTTATAAACTCCTACTGTACAAAAATAATAAGCTTATACATTGGGCTTTTATGAGCTTGGCGGTATATGGTTAAAATGGCGGTAATGGAATTACCGCCACTTTAAACGTACTGCCGAATCAAGAATCGTGATAATAGGTCGACGGTAATACCGTCGGCTGTGATTCAGTCAGCAAATAGCAGACTCCTGACTTTTTATCTCAGTTAATGCTTCACAAACGCAAGTGCCAAAATCATTTGCCAAGTGCAGCATGAAACGCCCAAATACGTCCATCTTATGTAAGATAAAATGGCAGAAGCCACATATAGTCATCATGCGAAATGCGCAGGTGCAGGCATAATATCCACAATGCACTTCAAAGGTTTCAGTGCAGCCTTTTTTATAATATTAGTACCTGGCGGGGGCGGGGGGGGGGTCGGGCTGTCAGCCTCCTGCTCTGAGCAGCCTCAGGTATAAATGACAGCGCGAGGAATGTCGAGGATATTAATGTCTAAATAAATGTGTACTGCCAAAAAAAAACCTGTTAAAATCATGAATCTATTCATCCTCGCAAACTCGTTTTAAATGGAGTGCAGTGGTAAATCAGATATTGAAAGTAAGGTGTGCTGCTTTCACCTCTCCACCACATTTCCGAGCTGTGTAAAGATGGAGGAGGGCCACAGAGCAGAGATCAGATCTGCACTGCGCGTTCCTACTGCATCCTGCCACTGCATTTCATTTTACACATATGTGCTATTTTCATGCGGATGTAAACGAAATGGATTCCTATGGAATCCACATCACCGCATAGCCTGCTGACAAGCAGGAATCCATTAGCAAACACCTCCTGCAAAGCGTATGTGTAGGCAGCATTCACTTTTTCCAGGAGACGGAAAATGGAAGAATCAAACCATGTTCGCCTCCCTTTTAGTCTTTCCTCGTCCACTGCGTCTCGTGGACCGTTGAAATTGTATGCCACAGACCCCACAGTTTGCAAGTGCTAATGTTGAGGGTCGCATGCGTGCAATTACAAAGTTAATAAAATTAGACTGTCATTATACACTAACTGCTATTAAGCTATTAAACAACATAACAGTTAATTTGACCAATGCATAGCGTCACAGCCTCAATCACACCCAGTCACATGTATTTTCTGGTTGCTAAAGGGGCCCCTACTCACAGTCATGTTTTGCAGAACCCAAAGAGTAATTGTAATGGGTTATTTATAACGCACTTAATACCGAGAGACTTCTAACCGTGGACCTGGGGTTCGAACCTGTGGTGCTTAGCGTCGCCTTGATTCCAAGGTGAGCACGCTGCCCCTCAGCTATCCTCCCGAGATGAGTAAAGCAGAATGAGCTCAACTACTAACATCAATGAGGTCAGCCACATTCATCCTGCTCTAGTGAGTCCGCACATACTGCAGTGAAAGACATTGGGGGTCCTTATGACCCTAGCCATGCTGGTAAATACTGGCTCGGCTGCTTCCGGCCACCGGGAATGGGCAATTACCAGGGCATTACCTCCCTGGTGAACCTGGTAATTGCCTGGGTCCCGGAAAATATTACTCCCCATTCCCATTTGAGTCCCTTTGGACTCAATGGGAAGGGGGGGGGCCGGATGCACCAGCACCATTCATGAATGGTGCCCGTGCATCCGTCGAGTTCTGCGCGCGGGTGCCGTTCCGTCGCCAGGTCGGACCTGGTGGCCTAAAAGCCACCTGCTCGCAGAACTCACAGTTTGCCAGTCCGGAAACAACTGTACCAGCAAGCTTACCAGTACCGTTATTTCCAGACCGGCAAACTTATAATGAGGCACATTGAAACTGTGAGGATCTCAGTTCCTGACCATTGTGGTATCGTGCATTGCACCACAGATGCCTATGGGTGATGCCTACTTTGCCCAGGTGCAGGAAAAACAGGGGCAGTTTGGAGGAATCAAGTCACTGTACTTTGGTTTCAAATTTCCCAGTATGAGGCAGACACTCTGGGTGAAAACTCTAGTTCGGGGTTTCCTCAAAGGTGTCCAGTCAGCATGGAATGGACACAGAAATGAACAGAATGGCTCTGTTCTGCGTTTTTTTTCAATGTCCACCTCCTTTTAGACTGTGCTTGTCAGTGCCAATATATGCCACTTTTCAACACCCTAATTTACCCATCTCATCTAGATATCGCCTACTGGCATTGATTTATCCTACAACAACTCCATATATGGCTAGGAGATCTGGGGACATGTGAAAGCTGAGAAATTAGCAATAATTGAAAATGCTATTTTTACAATGGAGTTGTGTATGCCAAAAGGGACACCTAATGTCCCCATTAAAATAGATATGAATTTCCATAGTATAATATATGACATAGCTATCAGACCAATCTGTATTGGGTACAAGCATGGATGTCACCTGAGTTAGATAACTTGAGAGATGCACTTTTAGCTGTTCTCTCTGAAGACGGTGAAATATCGCTCCTGAGGGGCTTACATATCAGATCCATTCTTTATTCCCTAGGACTTGGAGGTTTATGGGAAGAACCCTTGCTCATAAATCATACACCCAAAGCCTTGGTGAAGGATATGTAGGATACATTTATGGTGCAACAATGAATGCAGGAAGTCAATTCCCCCCTCCAATCAAGAGCGCCATGCCAATTGAACATTGACTTAGATGGTTAACCAACTTTGCATTTGAAACATATAACACCACAGTACACCCTAACCCCTTTTGCAATAGTCAAGCTAAGAACCAGGCTGCTGTGCCGAAAGAATATAAATGACGTTCCTTTAATCGAGAGACACAATTGTTATATACACAATGACTATCAAGAGGCACGCCATCTTACTACGTGGCTTAGAACCTTTCCATCCAGGCACTATTTCTTATCGAACACAGATTAAAACCACAAATGTGTTTTTAGAGTCACAGAACGCAGAACATATAAGACACCACAACATGTAGAGTTTTCATCTATGGTCTCTGTTGCCCCCTGGTAACATGTAAAAAGGAAACACAGGTCTAAAGAATAGTTCAGAGACTTGGGTCTCTCATAAAAAAATAAATTTAAAAAAATAAGGTAAATATTATGAAGGCAGCACCCTAGAACCTAACAGTACAATTGTGCTGTACAATATACTTAGTCTGCAGTCTAACTTAAATAACATGTAGCGCTTTTCTGTTGGGCAAAAGCATATTTTTAAATGTGTCTGTATAATTGAACAGGGCATGGCTCAGAAGGGCCAAGTATTTGTGATTCAGTCTGGCTAGATTTCTTTACGGATTTCTATTTTACCTGCATAATATTGAACATGTCATTGATTGCACCTTGATCAAATCTTATTTGAAATTGTATATGGATTCAACTTGAGTTATATGAATGAATTGTATTCTATTTTAAGCTAACGTCATTATGGATAGTAGTTTATTTTTATTTTTTAGATACAATGTAACTGTGATGAATTGTTTTTGCAATGTTTTCTGTTGTGGTTTTATGACAAATGTCGAATAAAGACAAATGTATCATTTAACTCCATGTCAAAATTGTCAGTTTCAGCTTTGTGCCTACCATTCCTGGGCAGCGGAAATGGAACTTCAAATCAAACTACTTGAGTATACATTCTTGCCAATTCTTCTCAGAGTTACCACTCCCCATTTTCTGGTCAATGTATGAGTGCGTGAACCCTCTATCACTAGAATGGAGAATTCGCCATAAGCAGAGCCTAAGAGAAGGAAAAACTGCTATATAATGAACTTTGTTAATTAAGGAGTTCAATTGCAATTTAAGCATTATTTAAAGTGTTATTACACCACCACTTTTGGGGAAACAAAAATATATAGCGTGTAAACGTTTATTTTATTTATTTGTTTTATTTATTTGCGTTTATAAAGCACACAAACAGCCCTATTGCATCTTGGAGCTGTTACAGAAGGCTTACTTAGTTACTGAAGTGCTTATAACAGACATAAATCAGGTGGGTGAGAATAGTTACAAGTCAAGTTCAGTCAAGTGGACTGAGGGAGTCACATTGGTGGGCACATTTGAGGAGCCATATACCCTATGTTGCAGGGCGGCTAACACACAATAATGTAGGGAGTCAATTACATGGGCATATTTGAGGAGCCATACCCTATGTTGCAGGGCGGCTAACACAAAATAATGCAGGGACACAGAGATCATTTACACCAATAAGAAAAGCCAGACAAAATGAATGGGCCCTGCAATGTCTCAATAGAGTGTACTTCTTATAACAGGCGCCAGAGTATTCCAGCTCTTTTGACCACATACCGGATGGCCCAACACTCCAGACGTCACATGGGGCAGCCTTGGGACGGCGAGGCGCAACTCCACTCGTGTGCCTAACTTGTGGGCAGTTTCTCACCTGGAACATTCTGAAGGTCAGGATATGAAATTGTATTTCACTGACAACTACTGGCGTATGTAGCAGAATATGCAGGGCTGGTTGCTTTGCTCGAAGCGAAAAACATGTATCTTCTAAATTAGAAAGATTGGCCAGTTTACATAAATCGGATTTTCATTGCCCAAACATGTGAACACAAAGTTTGGGATCATTGATTTTTTGGTGGTTGAACTCATTAGACAGTATACGTCTCTGACTGTCCAGACAAAGAAATAGCTTTTTCATTTACTTTAAGGCTATAGTCATATAGAGGTCCAAGACTGTGCAGTTGGGTATCATCGGCGAGGGTTCAGAGCTATTAATTATTGGTAGTTCAGGACTTACTATTACTATTGATATCTTGTCTTGATTTAGTTTCAGGCAGTTTGAGTCCATGCAAGCTGCGGCTTTAGTCAAACATGTTGGCAGGAACTTCAAGGGCATCCGATTTCTCATTCGAAATGTGTTCATGTATTTCTTTATTTCTTTATTTATTCCTTCTGGTCCACCTTTGATTATTGGTATATACGGGAGGGAGAGCCCAAACCAGACTCAGGACTGAGGGCTATTAACAAATGTGTACAAAAAGGGAGGGTTTTGTCCTGACTGGAGAAGTCTAAGCTGGCTGCAGTTTATTTATTGCAGTGTAAGTTTAGAAACAGTATACTATCTTTGGGTGTCACAATTTATATAGTTACCAAAGATAGCAGTACATGAAAAATATCGGTAATAATCCACATGTGCTAGATCATTAGTTTGTAATAGAACAGCTTTTATTAAGTGGCTGTCCTTATTTCTTTAAACATTTTGTGAAGGAATTGTAAGTATCATACAAAAGGGTGCACATGTTTCACCCAAATCACACATCAAAATACAAACCAGTATAGGTGCAAAGCATGAAACAAAGAATAAAGTCAGTTCATACAAGCATGTGCTGTGTGTTAACATTGATCCAAAACAAGACAGTAGTATAAAGTCATCATATTGCCACTAATACATTCTGTTTTTATGTTTTTCTAATTGTAAAACGGTTTTACCCAACAGGTTAATACCAGGTTTACCCAATGCAACATGTAACTGGTGTAACCTTAATAATCCTAAAAAGGTATAAAGACCTTGGAAGGGTCTATCATAGCCAGGCTAAAGGGTGACCAAAAAAGTAGTTGATCAAACCTTTGATTATGGCTGCAGCTACTTTTTATGTGTGGAAGGAATTTGAAATGTTGATTGAAGGCGCAAACTGGATTCTAAAGATTTGTGTGGAATTTTAGGATCTGCACATGATGCATTTAATTGCATTTAATTGTTGTATTGAATGTTAATTTTGGACCGTCTTGGCTTTTTGATGTATTTTATGGGTTCTATATGTGTTTTTTTATTGTTTTGATGCTTTTTCCATGCTGTTATGAATTGTTTATGTAAAGGTTTTGTTACACCATATACACAATAGAAGAAATGTGTGTGTATCATCTATCAAGGTGATTTGATTGAACTGTATACATTTGAGGAATGTTTGTTATTCAACCAAACAACAGTGGCATTTCAAGAAATTCAAGTGAGGTATGCACAGTAGACTTCTTGTATTTCAAGCAGACTTGAAAGATCAGTTTTATTTGCTTTCACTCTATTTTTCGGAGTGTCACAGTGCACGATCTGTGAGGGCCAGCTCGTCTAAGGGGTTTTCCCATGTTGTAAGAACAAAGGTGTCGGGGGGAAATTCTGCCGGGGTCGGCCGGGCCGTCCGCGGACCTCCAGGCAGGGAGGCCCCAACTCCTCCCGTATATCCCAGTTGAGACAGAGTGTGAGACACACACAAGGAGCAAGGTGACTCTGCTGTTTATTAGACAAAAACGGCAGGGATGGGTCAAGGAGCGTACGCGTCCGTCCTGACACACACACAATCGTGGGGCTCGCAGGCCCTTTTTACTGCATTATGACGCGCTATTCGCGTCACTTCAGAAAGTTAACAAAAAACCTATCGCCACTCTTAATTGGTTGCTCGAGTGGTAGGGTTAGTATAGCGCACATATAGAGGACAATGTTACTGGACAAAGGGTAGTCAGGTGATATATCTGGGTTGTCCCTACAATTAGATACATGAAAATTGTTACATGAAGACTCCTGAGGATTGGTTAATATTACTGACGTCTGAGATAAGAGCCCCATGTTCTGATTGGTGCACCCGTGAGCTTCCCAGCCTGGGACCACCGTTGTTCCCAGCTCTCGGTGTACCTGCGATTGCAACAATGTTTCAATATGGGTACGTGCAGACAATGTGAGGATTTATTCATAGTTGGAAGGCTGACCGCTCCCACTGTCGCAGATGTCCATTGAGCCTTTCAAGTGTATCTGCCTGTGTCTCGTAGCGAGGGATCCAGACGCCTTTTCTCTCCTGGGTTTGGCATCTCGTCAGGTTCGGCTTGGTCACGTGGGGAGAGACCGTGTTTGAGGCAGAATTCTGCACAATTAATATTGCTTTTCCACTGTGTGTCTGGTTTAATTTGCAGGTGTGACCTTAACGTTGGTGCGCGGAGTGCGAGGCTGCAACATCGTGCCTTTGATGCTTTGTTCTTGGAATGTGGGTTTGCAACATCGCGACCTTGGCTGGTTGTTTCACCGGGCCCCTTCTGCAGGATCAGCAACCAGACTCTTGCTTTGTTAATGTCCACGGGAGCTCTTGTTTGAGGCCTACTTGGGCCTGGTGCATAAGTGGTCCGGTTGGTGCATGGGTGCTTTAAGTTATAGTAGCATATAGTTCCATGACCAGTATCGTGTCTTCATTATAGTTCTTATGGTGGTAACTGGTTTCAAGAGAAGCGTGAGCAAGCTTTGTAGATGAGTTCATGACGCGTCTTGCGTTTCTGCATTCTGAAAGCCTATGTAAAAATAATAAAGATGCACGTCCGTGAATATGCCTGTCGCCTACGTCATAGCACTGAGTATATTCTTCGTGTAGATCGGTGTGGGAATGTCCAATGTGTGTATTTGTACAGATGTGCTTCCCGTTGTCTAGGTCGTCATGGCATCTCTAACGACGTGTAGATTTTAGTCTAGTTGGTCCGTGCCGCAGGTGTCGGCATGGCCAGTGCGGGCTGTTGGGCAGGCAGATGGACACATCCGTATGTTCCTATACCAGGGTATTTGGTCATCTGGTAAATGGACAAACTCTTCTCGTGGCGGGTGTCTGGGTCGTGACCCTCTAGGCCAAGCGCGAGAGGTGAAGGACGGGAGCCTGGTCTTCCATTCTCCCACTTCAGTCCCCCCTCTGGTCGACTTGTCGACCACAAACATATCCTTCTCGTTATCTCCTCTTACTCGCCATATCTTAGTTATTCCTCCTAGATGTCCATAATGGTTCACATGATCTTCAAATGACCAATACATATATTCACAGGTTCCTCCAGGAGTACAGTATACCCATTTCCCTATGTAACTCCTGGGGTTTCTTGGGTTCTCGATCTTCACTGATGGTGGGTCTAGATGGTTGGTGATTATTTGGGTGCGCAGCTTCTCCCTCTCCTGTATTATCACACCTGTATGTTGGCCGTCATCTACTGGCATCAGGGGGTGCATTCCCACCATTTCGAGCAACTCGTCAGTGGTGCGTGCCTTCCGGGCCTTCCAAAATCTAATTATGATCAGCGTAGCTCCAGCCAAAATAGTACAACCCACTATTATTTTCAGTCCATCTGACAGCCAGGATGGCATCCATGACCATAATATTGAGAACCAGCTCTTATCCTTGTTTACACCGTTACTTTCATCCATCATTTTGGAGTGCATCTGGGCCAATTGTGAAACTGCTTCAGTCAGTGTACCATTATCAGCATCGTTGGCAGGTATGAACGTGCAGCATGATTGTCCTATCTTTGCACAAACTCCTCCTTCCATTGCTGTGAGAAGGTCCAATACATATCTGTTCTGGAGTGCTACCATTCTTATAGCTCGCAGCTCCTCTTTTATTGCGTTAAACCCATTTACTGTAGAATTGATGGTCATCATTAGTTCCCATCTAGTTATTTGGAGCCATTTCGCGTTTGCGAAAGCCTGCAGTCCCGGGTGTATTATTGAAGAGAAGAACATTGCTGCTCTGCTGAATAGTCTGTGTTCTGGCGGTATGGAGGTTAGTTCCGTTTCCGACCTTCCCCACAGGTAATTTCCTGTCAGTGGCTCTCCTTGTCTTTTCCTTCTATTTAGGACAGTATCATTGTTGTTGGTCATGTTCCCTTGCTCCTCCTTAAGTGGTGCAGATCTCTTTTTACTCTTGTCCCCTTCATCCATTTTGGGAAAGTTCGCCACATTAACATGCTTCTTAGGTACCACTAGTGATGGTACATTGACGTGCACCATTGTGCACACACCATTCCACAGGGGGGGCAGTGTATGGTATGCCTTTTCTCCACAGGCCCAATAATGGTCCATTATTACTGCTGTTCCTGCTCCCCCCTCAGGTAACTCCGTCACACTTGCACAATTGGTGTTATATCCTACGTCCACCTCTCCTTTATGCTGGTAGCATACCTTGGGCGCAGTCAGCGGTAGTATTGTTATTGGGTCTTCATCTGTTTCTACCCACGTGAGCATTGGTACATACTTGATCCACGTCGTCCAACATCGGTGATTGTGGGCCTCGATAGTTAAGATAGTTTCTTTTGTTACCATGTTGCTGCCAATCACTCCTATCTCCCAGCTGTTGTCCAGATACACCTTTCCTGTTATCGTCACCAGCGGCCTCTCCCAACATCCTTGTTTACCCGGAACTTCGGTGGCGTACCAATCACATGGTAGATACTGCAGTGTTACTTTCTTTGTTTCTCCTTTTGCAGGGCCACTTGTTATGTATCTGAATGCTTCTGCATGTAAACTGGTCTTGTGGTAACTCAAATAGATCTTGAGGAAGTTGTTTTCATATGGCTATGAGTCTCGTGTTTTCCATGTCATGTGCACTACCGTCCCTTGAAATCTTCCTTTCGTTTGGAACAGTGCCAAGTATATTATGCATTGTGCTATCTTTTCATCAATTTCTGTGGCAACAAATGTTCGTGAAGCACTCATGGCGTATGGTATTAATGAGCAAACGTAGCAGCTGTCCTCAGTTGTTTGTTTACCAATGCGGGTCATGTGTTGGTACCATATGTTGTTTGTGACGTGTGCTGAATCTTGATAAAATTATCAATACCTTTATTGTCTGAGTATGTGCTGCGTTTAACTCTATTTTGCTTGGGTGCAAGGTTACTACTATCACCTGACGTAACACCTGTTGCAGCAGGGGACGGGGGTATATTAGGTTTAGGTGCAGCAATAAAATTAATAGCATAGCTGTACTGCCATACAGAAGCAGCCAAGAACCCGGTGATCATCAAAATCCCTATTACCTTTATTACATATGCTAGTCTCACCGGCATTTTGCTCTTACCTTGCTGCAGTCCTGGCAGCGTATTCTTGCGACGTTAAAGTTGCCCGCCTGAAAATTCTCAAAATGCTGGTTACTAAATGTTAGTGTTTTGTTTCCTTTAAGCTCTCCCTATCAAATAGTCATTCAGTGCCCAGGCGAAGAGCTGTTCCCACGCTACTCTAAGTGATCTGTCTCTTAGGATCGGCAAGTATGGGCGTAGGTGGGGCATGGAATATTCTATGGCCAAGAGGAATGCTGTGTAGTAGACACGCACCCTTCTCCTTTTTAGGTACGTTGGCCTTTTTATTTCGTATACAAATTGGTGTGACAATTCTTCTGGGTAGTTATCGTCTGGGAGTACCATCTACACCTGGGCAGTGAACTTGTTAGTAAGCTATTTTCTTAACAATACAATACGCAGTTCCTGTATGTGCGAGAGAAAAAGAGAACATTCACGTGTTTACAGGTGTATTTGTGAGGCAATGTCTTCAGGTCAGTTATAACTATACTTGGGGGTCAATGGGCGGGGGGTTTGGGCTCAGGTGGCGGAAGTATTTTTACTCCTTGAGCGTGTGACCATGGGGTGGGCAGTATGGGGATCACTCCTTTCTTCGTCAGTTATTGTCTCCGGGGAAGTTGGGTAGTGACACGGTAAGGGAACAATTGGGTCGTTGTCTGTGGTAGAACTTCCTTCCTCTGTCGGGGATGTTGTTGCTGCTCTTCCACTGGACCTGTCGTTGGCGCTGGGGCGGGTCTGCAGTTTGTAGATCTTTACATCATGTAAGTGGTTCCAGGCACGCTTGTCTTTTAGTTTTACTGCTCTTGTTGATACGTCCTCTACCAGATGGGGGCCAGTGAACCTCTTATCGTTCCACTTTCTATTGAAATTGCGAAGTAGCACGTGGTCACCTTTGGCAAGTTTGCACAAGTTCTCCTTTTCTAATTCGGTACTGGCGCCTTCTTCTTGATTGCTGGTAGACCCGCCCCGTGTGCGCTCGAGCTGTTGAGACACAAACACAACACTAGTAATCAAAGAAGACACATATTGATACATTTCATCCCCTAACACACTTGCTGAACTTTCGTGGTCAGTGAATGCCCTTGACGTTGGCGTTAGGGGAAGGCGCATTTGACGTCCAGTAACCACCTCGTGAGGGGTGAGGTGGTGGTCGGACCCTGGCCTATTCCTCAATTCAAATAGGGCTAATGGAAGGCAATACAACCAGCTTTTCTTTGTTGTTTGTTGTATTTTTGCAATTGCCTCCTTCAGTAGGCCATTCAGGCGTTCACATATACCGTTAGCCTGTGGGTGGTATGCACATGCAAATTTATGTTTTATGCTCAGCAAGGATGTAATATGTTGGAACATTTCGTTTGCGAAATGTGGGCCGTTGTCTGACCTTAACACCTCGCACACTCCCCACCTGGGGAAGACCTCCCTTTCTAGGAATTTGGCTGCTCTAAATGCATCTGGGTGTGAACAGGGCCCTGCTTCAATCCATCTAGAGAATGAGCATACTACTACAATCATATACCTATTACCTTGACATATGTTGATCATATCAACATAGTCAATGTGAAGGTGCCGAAAAGGTCCCTCTGGCCGGGGTATGGTACCTCTTATCACCTTTAGGGTATGACCGGCCGTAAACTGCTGACATGTAAGACAATTGCTGATAAAATTTGACACATGAGAATTTAACTCAGGACAGAACCAATCTTCTCTAATTCGTGCTGCAATTATTTCCTTGCCTGTATGGGCTGGGTGATGTAATTGGCTCAGGGCGGTGTTTAAAAGTGCCAACGGTATTACAACTTTCCCAGTGCCGCTCTGGCGCCATAATGCGTCGGTTGGTGACATTGTACATCCTCTTTTTACCCATATTTCTTTTTCGGCCATTGGTGCAGCCGCTTGTAGCTCCATAATCTGTGTGGCTGGAAGATGGGTGTACCCTTCTCTTATCAACATCTCCCTAGCCATTCCCCTCCCTCTCCCTCTCTGTGAGTCTGTAGGGTTCCATATCTCACCAAAGTATGCAGCATATTTCGCATGTGCGTCTGCTGCTGCATTCCCTTTTGAGACGTGATCTTCTCCATTGGTGTGTGCGGTGCATTTTACTAGGGCTAGTTCTTGGGGGTCGTTTATTACTTCAATTAGTTCAGCCAATAAGAGGGCATGTTGCACTGGAGTGCCATCAGCTCTCCTAAACCCTCTTCTTCTCCATTTTGATAGCCCTGAGTGGACAGTGGATGTAACATATGCACTGTCGGAATATATGGTTACTCGTTTGTCAAAACTTTCCTTCAATGCCAATATTAGTGCAACCAGTTCCGCGGCTTGAGCAGAATAATGCTGTGGTAATTGTACACATTTCATAGCCACACATACCGGCGCCTCCATCATTTTAACCACTGCTGCCCCCGTCCTCCTTATCCCATCCCTTGATCAATAGTTGATGACCCATCAATAAACAAAAGCTCACCTCCCTCTAGTGCGTTTTCTTCAACTTTTCTAGTACCCGAGTACAGTTCAGTTATTTGGGTGCAATCATGGGCATAATCTCCCTCCTCAATTACTTCTGCTAGGAACCTTGCAGGGTTAACCGTGCTACATCTAACAATTGCTAGTTCAGCTCTAGACAAGATGATCTCATAACCTGATGCCCTTTGCGTTGTTAGTGTGGACTTAGGTTTATTCAATATTGCAAATAGTGCATGTTCCACAAACAGTGTAGTCGGACACCCCATGGTTATTGCTGATGCTTTTTCCACTGCAAAAGCAGCTGCAGCGAGACCTTGTTCGCAAGGTAAGTGGCCTAACATCACAGGGTCTAAGTGACCGCTGTAAAATGCTACTGGTTTATAGCCCATGCTCGTTTTTTGGGCCAATACTGCCTTCATCACTGCTGAGTCGCAATGTGAAAATATAAAAAATCGTCGCTCATAGTCTGGGGATGCCAGTACCAGAGCAGTTGAAATTGCGTCTTTCAATTCATCAAAGGCCTCCCTCATTTCCATAGTCCACCTCAACTTTTTCTCCCCTTTATTTGCTTCTCTCAAACCCTCAAGCAGGGGTCCTATGTATGAACTGTAATCAAATACCCATGCTCTACAGTAGTTTCACAGCCCCAGAAATTGCTGCAGTTCTCTCACAGTCTGTGGCATTGGAGTGCTTGAAATGGCCTGTGCTCTTTGTGGTGCAATCTTTCTTCCATGTTGGGATATCAGTTGGCCAATGTAAAGTACCTGTTCCTGACAGTATTGTACCTTATTCATGTCTACCTTGTACCCTTTTTCAGCCAATAACGTCAACATTTTTAAGGAGTCCTCTCTACATTTACTTTCGTTTGTACTGCAAATTATTATGTCATCCACATACTGTAACACTGTGCTTTCCATTTCAACGTTACTCAAATCCATCTGTATTACTCTATTGAAAATTGAGGGTGATTCACAATACCCCTGTGGCAATCTGGTATGTTTCCACTTTGTATTTCGGTAAGTGAAGCTTGTCAAATCTTGTGAGTCTGGGTGTAATGGTATTGAGAAGAAAGCATTTTTAAGGTCAATCACTGTAAACCGTGATGCTTCTGCTGGAATGCCACACAATATTGTGGCCGGGTTTGCTGTTACTGGATACTCCGCTTCCACTATGTTATTCAAGGGCCTGAGGTCCTGTATGAAGCGCCAAGACCCCCCTTTAGCCTTGCGCACTGGATACACAGCCGTGTTACAGGGTGACTCTGAGGGGACCAATATGCCATTGTTTATAAGGGCCGTTATAGTTTCATATATGCCCTCATCTGCCTCTTTTGACAGTGGGTACTGTTTCACTCTTGGTAGTATTGCACCTTTTTTCAATTTTATCCTTACACCCCCTATGCTTTTTATGCATCCCACGTCATAAGGGCTAGTAGTCCATAACGATTTGGGCACCTTTGACATATCCTCCTCAAAGAAGGGGACTGGGGTGCATGCGGGTGCCTCAAGTGCCATTGCAATTTTCTGTGCTACTTGTTTGTGAGCCACCCTTAGCCATATTCCTACACTCATCATGAACACCATTTCACCTTCCTCCTTTTCTTCTGAGAACAGCTCCTCATCTGACACCTGGGTCAGCCTACATCCTTCTGCTAGTGCTATCACTGCCCTCCATGCTCTCCCTTCTTTATCTTGGGCATGTACAGCAATATAATCAGCTGTTGCAATAATGCTCTCAATGTCCATTACAAACACCTTTCCTTCTGGTTCATTAACAGGTGTTTCTAGTCGGAACAGATAGGCTGCTGGCCTCCTCCATATTTTCCCTTCTATCCCTGGCATCCATGCAAACGCCATGTCTGTTCCATACTGGAATAGCTCGCCATCTACTGGCTCCGCCCTAATAGCTGTCTGTCCACAGTATGCTTGCATAATCTGTCGTGCTGCGAGCATGTTAATCCCTGGAGTAGAGCAAATTATGCCATCCTCTGTAAAGGAGATCGTCATATTCAACCTGTTCATTATGTCCCTCCCCAGTATATTCACTGGGGAGGCACTATAATACAAAAGTGGAACTGACAGATCATAATCTCCAATAGATAAGGGAACGTTATCAGTAAAGGGAACCAACCCTTTAGCCCCAGAAAATCCTTGGGTGTTCATGGCTTCGCCTGACATCTTAAATTTACCTTCCCTTATGCAAGACCGGGTTGCCCCGGTGTCAACAAGGAATGATAATTTTTTGTCACCTATCGTTACCTCTATGCGTGGCTCCTCCGCACTATTAGGTGTTACTGACAGGATGGGACACACCAAGGCCGTCTGTGGGCTGTCCTATTGTGGGTACAATGATTGGCCATTCCCTGTGTAAGGGTTGTGTCCCAAGACCGTCACCCCACCCAATTGTGTTTGTTGAGTTTGGGGTTGCTGTGTTAAAGTTACTTGTTGTTGTGGCAGTGGCTGTTGTTGTGGTATTTGTTGTTGTTGTGGGTCACTTCCTTGTTGTAACGTCTGCTGTTGTTGTATGCCCTGCTGTTCTTGTGAGGTCCTAGGTTGTGCTTGTTCATTCCATGCTGGTGTTCCTGGCCTGACCCTACACGTACGTGACATGTGTCCTAATAACCCACAACTCCAACACACGGGTGGTTCCCTGCTTTGCCATGGGAAGCTCCCTGTGTTGTCCTGGTATACTGGTTGCCCTGTGGGGTAGGAATGTCTAAGTCCTCCCACCTGCTGTTGGGCATTATATCCGTATCCTCTCCCTCTCATAAATCCTCCTCTCCCCCTATTATAACTATAATACCCAGCTCCTTGCATTGGGTACCCTCCTCCCATGTTTGGTGCGTGTAATTGCAGTGGCGGGACTGGGACTTGTTGTGTTATAGTCTGTGGAGGTGCTATTTGAGCAGGATCTTGTGCAGCCACTACTTGTATGGGGCTTTGGGCCATTGGTGTGGGCATAGTTATTAGTGCCCCTTCCATTGTGTATTTAGTAAGTTTTTTCTGTACTAGTTTAGCCTCTTCTGTTTTCCTGTCCTCTTCTTTTTGTTTCATTTTTCCTTGCCATGTCCTGCAGTGATGTACTATTGTCAGTTGTATTTCTGGCCATGGTTTTGCTTCCATTCCCACTACTTTCTTTAGTTGTTTCTGAACTCCTTCTGGGAGCCCTTGTACTAGTATATGATAAAATATGGCTGGTGTTTTGTCCCATTGTTCTCTAGTTTCCATGCGCCACTTCTCTTGGATATCCTGGATATAATCAACAGGATCCTCATTCTCACGCATCTTACGGGAAGTAATTGCTCCTATGTCTGATGTGTCTGGGTACTGTACTCTCAGTGCCTGCCATAGCGCATGTCTGCAGTTTGCAAATGGTGCCCCATCATGCGATGTGTTTGTTATTGTTACCCCATGGAATCCCGCTCTCTTCCAAATGTCATCCGCTCTATCCCCTAATATTGATATTAACAGGCCCTTTACATCTCCTACTGCTAGTTTCTGTCCTGCGGTGTGTTTTTCCATTTCATATATCCACTTACCCGCACCTCCACTTAGTGATGGGAGCCTACATTTTATATTTTCCTTATCCGTATGCTTCCAAGGGACGTACTGTGGTCTAACCCCTCCTCTCTCCAACAGTGGCATTAAGTTGTGTCTTGTGTCACCCTTTATGTTCCACAATATCGAGTCTTCACACTCCTCCTCTTCTTCCGGTTCCTTTACCTCTTCAATTCCGTCCTTATTACCCCTGCTCCTAACCCCTTCTCCATCCTTTCCCCTTTCGTCAATTCCTGTAGTTAATGTGGGCGTGTTTATTTGTCTGTCTTGCCTGCGACTAGGGAGGTCTCTAAGCCGACATGCAGAGGGTGTCAGTTCGTCCATGAAGGGCGCGAGCTTTATTCTGTGCAACGAGCGTGCGGTGGTTGAGCATGTAGGGTGCGATGGGGGAGGGCGTGATGGAGATGGGGATGGTGTGTTTTCATGGGTTTGTCTTTCCACTAGTCCTTTCACTCCCTCCTCACTTCTTTCCAAATCCTCCCTTCTCCTACTGATCCATGGCGAGTCTATGTTTGTTTGAGTGAGGTATAGCTTATCTAAGCTTTCCCTGTCACTCTTTCTTCCTTCTCTCTCCACTCCTTCTTCCTCCTCACTGCAAAAATCATTCATAAATGGCACCCCCCACTCTGCCTTTTTCCCTTTTATTGTTACTGTCTCTAAGTCTATTAGGTCTATTTCTCCTTTTCTTTTGCTATCAATCGCTCCCCCTAGTGCTGATGTTGTTGCTACTTCTCTACTTCTATATACATCCCCCATCTTTCACTCTCCCTACTCCTCCCTTCTCTTTCTTCTTCACTTTTCTCCTCCATCTCCCTACTATTTTCCTCCCTCTTCCTTTTCAATTCCTCCATCACTTCGTTGCTCATCTGTTCCAATATTCTTTCATCCTCTTTCTTCCTTTCCCATTTCACTCTTTCTCTCTCTACTATACTTTCTATTATTTTCCCCTCTTCATATTTCTTAGCTGTCTCTGATAGTACCCTCCTCTTCCATATTGCCATTTCCTTTTCTCTTTCTTCTTCTTCTTCCTTCTTCTTCTCTCTCAACACTACTCTTGATACCCTGTCTGCTGCTGCTTTTACCCTTTCAGCTTCTCTCCTTTGCTCCTCATTTTGTTCCCTTAATTTTTCCAATTCGTTCTTACCTTCTTTCCTTTTCCTCACTCTCTCTTTTTCCTCCCTCTCAAGCTGTTTGATCAGTTCATTCTGCTCATCCCTTAGCTTCGCTAATCTTTCCTCTAAAATCTCTTCCTTTTGTCGTAATATCTCCTCCCCCCTCATTTCACTCTCTCTTGCACTATCCTCGTCTGTTCTCTTTACTACCTCCCTCTCTTCTCCAGTTAGTGAACCTCGTAATTTTAATAATATCTGTGCAGCTACCCACTCATCATGTCCTATCTCTACAGTCTGCTCCTCTCCAATCTTCCCCTCTCCCACTGCCATTTTCCTATGAGCCACATATGGTGGAAGGCTGTATGCCGGGTTCGAGTATCCTTCAGCCGCCCTTAACTGTCCTTCTATTTCTCCTAATTCTCTTAAAGGGTACAACCCTCCTCCCTCCGTTTTCACTCCCGGTGTTATGGGTATCTCGTTGTTCGGTTCCTTTTTTATGTCGTCTGATTTAACACTCTTTTCTCCTCCCTCTCCTCCGTTCCCCGTATTCGTTGTGCTTTCACGCCCCTGTTTCCCATCCTCTCCTTCTTTCTTAGTCTCCTTTTCTTCCGGTGTTTCCCCCATAGTGAACATTCCATTTGGTCCCGGTCGGGACCCCTGGAACATCCTCCATAAGTTAAACACCTCCACATGGTTTGCCAACTTCTTCCCCTTGTACGTATTGTGCAGATGGTTTAGCAGTGAATGTTGGGCATATGGATCGAAACTCCCATTAGGCGGCCATGGTGTTAACATTTTATTATCCGTCCCCTGGGTCCACTCTATACTGTACTTAATTAATTTCTCCCTATGGGGTGGCAGTGTGGTGCATATGTGTTGTAATGGTGTAGTGAGGGTGTTCCCCCACCCTTCCGACCCTGTCCCGTATGACATAGTGACGCTCCACTTGTTATCCTTCCCTTCACTAGTAGTTTACAATATACAACCTTATATTGTTTACCTGGCCCCGTAAGTATGGGGACTTACGACAATCCGTTATGTATAGTTTTACATTTGTCGATTCCCTTCTGTTACTACACCCTTACGGCCCCCTGCGGCCGAAGCGCACACAGCCCCCTGCGGCTGCGTACCCTTTACGACGCTCTTATACAGTCGTCCTGTTTCCCCGTTCTCCTCCCCCTGTTACACTTGCCGTGGCCGGCGTTCTCCGCGCGCAGCCACGCCCCTTTCCCCTTCTCCTTTTCCCGATCCACTCGTTTATCGTTTATCTCCGCGCCCGCTCCCTTATCACATTTCTCTTCCCCACCACTCCCAAAACCAAACTTCCTTGTGTTCGCGCTATCCTATTAAATCCCTACTGGTGACGTCACCGATCTCTTCAAGCTACTGGTACATTCTTATTATGTTCTTTTAAGTTCAAAATACACTTGCAACCTACCCCCGCTAACCCTACAGCTGTCTTCCTGTCACTCCTGGAACAAGGTAATCAAATCAATAATATAATCGGACTGCGCACACTGCGTCGCCTCGCGTGTGATACGCCCCTCAACAGGAGGGCTTAACCAGCCAATTATCTTCCGTATTGGGCAACTTAGTTAACTAGCCACCGCCTACAGGGAATCGTCATCTACCTATCGAGTTTCTTGCTCGAACAATAGGGATCCTCGTCTACTCATTGATCAATAAATGCCAAATCGTAGGAAACCACACACACACCCCCACCCTTACACGTAGTCACGACTTAGGCCAATCAGTGCCTTACGAGCGGCCGCACGTGATGTTTTCGTGCTCCGCCCTCCCTCTTCCGCGTAACGTAGCTGACTGCTCTCGCACTCGTTTCGCTACCATTCATTCCATTGGCAACACTAAGTTGTTAGACCTTCGCCGCGCATCTGTACAACACCTCCCTCATTCACTTCCTCCCCCCTCCCTCACAATTTCGCATTGCTTGTTGTGCGTGTCATGCTCACCAAGTTCTCTCGATGCAGGGCCGCTCGACTGCGTGCACCCATCCAAGCGGCTCGCCACCTCCCCTCGTCTGGACCACGTCTGGACACTCGCCAACCGCGGGCGGGATACTTCTCAACCGGCTCCCGAGGGCCAATATCCGGATTGCGCCGTCCGGTCTTCTCGCAGCTCCGCGATGGTCCTGTAGTCCTCAGAAGGGGGCAACGGCAGAGGGGGCCGCGCCGCCGGGCCTCCTCGCAACGGGAGTGCCTGGAAAAATTAAAAATAGAAAGTCGAAGTAAAAAAGAAAAAGTCGATCTTAAACAGATCTCAGCAGTGCCTCCAACTTGTCGGGGGGAAATTCTGCCGGGGTCGGCCGGGCCGTCCGCGGACCTCCAGGCAGGGAGGCCCCAACTCCTCCCGTATATCCCAGTTGAGACAGAGTGCGAGACACACACAAGGAGCAAGGTGACTCTGCTGTTTATTAGACAAAAACGGCAGGGATGGGTCAAGGAGCGTACGCGTCCGTCCTGACACACACACAATCGTGGGGCTCGCAGGCCCTTTTTACTGCATTATGACGCGCTATTCGCGTCACTTCAGAAAGTTAACAAAAAACCTATCGCCACTCTTAATTGGTTGCTCGAGTGGTAGGGTTAGTATAGCGCACATATAGAGGACAATGTTACTGGACAAAGGGTAGTCAGGTGATATATCTGGGTTGTCCCTACAATTAGATACATGAAAATTGTTACATGAAGACTCCTGAGGATTGGTTAATATTACTGACGTCTGAGATAAGAGCCCCATGTTCTGATTGGTGCACCCGTGAGCTTCCCAGCCTGGGACCACCGTTGTTCCCAGCTCTCGGTGTACCTGCGATTGCAACAATGTTTCAATATGGGTACGTGCAGACAATGTGAGGATTTATTCATAGTTGGAAGGCTGACCGCTCCCACTGTCGCAGATGTCCATTGAGCCTTTCAAGTGTATCTGCCTGTGTCTCGTAGCGAGGGATCCAGACGCCTTTTCTCTCCTGGGTTTGGCATCTCGTCAGGTTCGGCTTGGTCACGTGGGGAGGGACCGTGTTTGAGGCAGAATTCTGCACAATTAATATTGCTTTTCCACTGTGTGTCTGGTTTAATTTGCAGGTGTGACCTTAACGTTGGTGCGCGGAGTGCGAGGCTGCAACATCGTGCCTTTGATGCTTTGTTCTTGGAATGTGGGTTTGCAACATCGCGACCTTGGCTGGTTGTTTCACCGGGCCCCTTCTGCAGGATCAGCAACCAGACTCTTGCTTTGTTAATGTCCACGGGAGCTCTTGTTTGAGGCCTACTTGGGCCTGGTGCATAAGTGGTCCGGTTGGTGCATGGGTGCTTTAAGTTATAGTAGCATATAGTTCCATGACCAGTATCGTGTCTTCATTATAGTTCTTATGGTGGTAACTGGTTTCAAGAGAAGCGTGAGCAAGCTTTGTAGATGAGTTCATGACGCGTCTTGCGTTTCTGCATTCTGAAAGCCTATGTAAAAATAATAAAGATGCACGTCCGTGAATATGCCTGTCGCCTACGTCATAGCACTGAGTATATTCTTCGTGTAGATCGGTGTGGGAATGTCCAATGTGTGTATTTGTACAGATGTGCTTCCCGTTGTCTAGGTCGTCATGGCATCTCTAACGACGTGTAGATTTTAGTCTAGTTGGTTCGTGCTGCAGGTGTCGGCATGGCCAGTGCGGGCTGTTGGGCAGGCAGATGGACACATCCGTATGTTCCTATACCAGGGTATTTGGTCATCTGGTAAATGGACAAACTCTTCTCGTGGCGGGTGTCTGGGTCGTGACCCTCTAGGCCAAGCGCGAGAGGTGAAGGACGGGAGCCTGGTCTTCCATTCTCCCACTTCAAAGGGAAGATGGCTTTGTCCATAAAGTGTTTTGCCAAGGATGGATTCTGCGGATACACACAGGAGGATTCTAGCCCAAGGAATGAGTAACCTCATTACTAGCATCCAAATAGTAGATACGTGTATGCTTCTCCCTTTTGAGGATACTCAACAGGGGAGAGGTCCTTATTGAAACCTGCATGGGATGCTTGCAAGCCAACAATCTGAGTCTTGGATTGTTGTATGCAAGAAGTGGGAGAGCACATCTCTGTGGATAACTGTTGAATGTTACCATGCCTCAGTGTCTGTATTCAAAGAAATTAAGAGTTTGACTCAAAGGCAGGAGAACTTATTTCCCTTAACATCACTGGAGAATAGAAGGGGCATTTGCTGGAGTAATTGCCTGCTGCGTAGCACCAGAGAGCAGGACTCGGATGCCCAGCAGGAGACACTGTTCCTGGAGGTGCCACAGTCAACTTCAACCTGCAGAGGAAGATGAAGAAGAGCACTGCAATGTAATTGCATCATAGGAGCAGAACCCCTAGAATACCTGAAGCCCAGGAGTGATATGTCTGGCACATGCCATTGCTCAGCAAAACAGCAAGGACTTCGAACCAACATCAAGGCATGTCAAGTCATTGGCAAAACCTCTGCCAAACCAGTGCATTTCCCTGCAATAACGTGCAGCCTTACCCATCGAGCCCACTTGATACGGGGTAACTGACTGATCGAGCTGACACAAATCAATTCCTTGTGACACTAACAGTAGGCTGACCTTGTCAAGAGGGGATAGGGGTCTTTCTCAGCCTGGGGTGGGAGTCTCAGCAGGATGGAAGCCAGAGCAATTCCCATCCCAATGGCGTAATCTGTCAGATTGGTGGGCCCCAGTTCCTGTCGCCTCCGTAAGTGCCTATATGTGTTTAGGCAGCAGCACTGTTGATCACCCACAACCCGCCTCGCATGATGCTGGCAAAGTCTCTTCTATATTTTGTATTGAACTACAACCACCATGATGCACAGCATGAAAGAGGCAGACCCGTGGTGATATGGCTAGGGAGAAAGCGGCATGCTCTGAAGCTGGTGAACATAAAACTTGTATACTTTACACACGTATTCAGCCTCACCAATGCGAACCTACAAGCAAAGGCAGGACACTAAATGCACTTACCCCACAGCAGTTGTATCCACGAGCGCTCTCATAACAAAGCCACATCAGAGACAATGAATGCTCACGGCAGAGGTGTAAAGCCGTTCTCCTGCTATCGAGGCATACGAAATACACCGGAGGACGTAATCTGGAAAGGATGTGATAGTGGGACACCATTACAGTTGCGTAACAGGACTGTTAAAGAGAAAGGGGTGAGTCTGAGACCCTCTTCTAAAAATGGCATTGTTTGTAAGTGCTCTTGAGCAGGGGAAAGCATGGAAGATTGGCCAGGAGAACCAGAAGGTGAAGGCCAATGAACACAGAAGGGTGAGGATAAAAGGAGTGACAGGAAACTGCAAAGTGTGGGTTGTCCAGGTGAGGTCCAAAGCAGAGAAGGTTGCAGTCGAAGAAACCAGAAAAATTGGAAGGACAGAGGACAGGAGTGTGATTGGAATTTTCAGAAAAGGTGAGGTATTGATTGGTAGAGAAAGTAGGACTGCGTTGTTAGTGTGCATGAAAGGTGTGTTAGTGAAGTGGCAGCAGGGGTGTAGGGAATAAGTGAAAGGGTGACTGATGGAGTGAATGGACGTTGATTGATGAGAAGGTCGGGTGGAGTAGCAGTAGTGTGGAGATGAGAGTAGTCATATTGTAAAGGCAGGAGTTGTAGTGGTGTGGAGGAAGAGTAGTGGCCATGTGTAGAGGGTAGAGAAAAGTGAACAGAAGTGGTGTGGAGAGAAGAGAGTAGTAGTGGTTTTCAGCGGGAGAGAAAGTTGCAGGGATCAGATGGTGGAGATAGGTAATAGAGAGACGAACATCAGAGGCATAGAAGAGGAATAGTAACAGAAATAAAGGAGAGATGGTGGGTGGAGTAGCAGGGAAGAAAGCAGGAAAGGTGGTGAGAGGAAAAGACTGACTGAGGCGTGATTGCATGGAAGGCGTCCCCCACCTCCAATATCTAGAACTGACCAGGGTAGGTAGAGCAGGTCACACAAAGGATCAAGGTAGACAGCGATGTGGGAATATTACCCTGGTGGTAGATAGACAAATAATGAGGGATGAGAATGAGTTTAGAGCATCACAATTTCCTTTGCTAGAAAAGGGAAGAGCCAGGCCGCAATATACACCATGGCCCCAAATGGACAGATGGACAGAGATCATGTAAAGTGCAAACTCCTGAGTTTAACTTCCCGCGCTGGAAAATGGATATATGAGTTAGAAAGAATGACGGGAGGGAATACATTAGCTATAGGGGATATTAAAGGTCTTCTAATCGCTAATCTTGGTGAGAGAGCTGATGACGTATGGACACTGGCAGGTTACCCTGGTGTGACTACAGTCAACACTGCGCATGATGGAGCAGTAGTTCATAATTGTAGAGCAGCGATTTGGAAAGCGCTGCGAGTACTATATCTGGACAAAGCCGAATTGGGAGCTATAATGACAAGAAAGATGACAGAGGGAGAGGATCTGTTGCTTTACATTCAGAGTTCAAGGTGCCTGGACTCTTGAAACTCACTAGACTTGGGGGACATTTATACATGTGTTTTATCATATATTATGCCAAGGGCTACCAGAGCAGGTACAGAAGCAGCTCAAGAAGTTAGTGGGTATAGAGGCTAAACCGTGGTCGGAAATCCAGTTGACCGTTGAAAATTATTGCAGACTCCTGCAGGAAAATAATCGGAAAAAAATATGATACGCGAAAAGGTGAGGAAGCAAAATTGGTTCAGAAAAAACTGTCCAAATACGCCATTGAAAGGGCAATGTTAACTAGCGTAGATGGATCAAATTTGCAGTAGGCAGTGAACATGCCACAGATAATTAACCAAAGACAGTTTGATCAGACAAATAATGAATATGCTCCACGAGAAAGGGGATATCGAGGAAGAGGTTGGCAAGGTAATCAAGGGAATTGGCAGAATAATCAGGGAGGTTTTCAGAATATGCAAAACGGTAATCAAAATATGCAATATGGGCCGATGGAGAGGCAACCACCTATATGTTGGACATGTGGAAAACAGGGCACATGGCTCGAATGTGTAGCAGCCAAGGGATGGTGCAGAATAATCAGTTTATTAGACAGGGAATGCCAAATCCACCTGCAGCAGAGTGGAAATGGATTTGCGCAAGATCAAACAGTGCAGCAGCAAGCGCTGAGAATGCAGTAAGGCTTGCAATCATAGCAAATGGCAGACAATCAACCGCAAGGACAATCGCAGCAATCTCCTATGCAACTTCAACAGAACACAAACACAGAAACGCCTATGACGCGTAGAATAGGAGGTGTCACTATCGATGGAGGAAATCCATTAATGAGTGATGGAATGAGACTGTACCCGCAATAGGACAGCTCACTGGGAGACCTGATGTGTTCAGTCCTATCTGTAATGCTGAATCCTCATGAGGAACCAAGGATAGACATAAATATAGGAGGCAGAGCTTTTTCATTCTTAGTGGACACGTGTGCAATGCGTTCGTGTATACTTGAGGGCACATTTTTTATGTATGGCAATGCAATGAATACTCAGGGCTTTACAAGAGCAACAAGTTGAGTTCCTTTTACAGAAGAATTACCAGTCTCCATAGGAGAATGCGGTATGAAGGTGCCACTGCTTTATTCGAGGCAAACACCTGTCAACATATTAGGATGAAATTTGATGACAAAATTGAATATGACCATTTCGTTCACAGATGAAGGCAAAATATGCCCAACACCAGGAATGCATTATTTAAACGTGTGCAAAATGATCATGGCATTCGCAGGGCAAATAGCGCCTAAAGCAATAACACTTGAATCCGAGGTGTTCCATTATGGGTACGTATTCTGTTAACATGGCTACCAGGTTTAGTAGGTAGAACAATGAGGACACCAGATGAGTTTCTGTTTAGGCCTCAGATAGCAATGGATGAGGAGGATGGGAGAATTATTCCCTTAGACACAGAGGCAGCTATAGTGCGAGGAAATATGGCTTTACTTGATGCAACTGATGATAAGGGTAGACGATGGAGCACAATAATTGCCATCGAGGGCTGCAGAGTGATAGATACCACTGATGAAGAGTTGTTTGGAGATTATTTATCTGATGATTTTGTGATATTTGAAATATGCATTACGTATAAGGTAAAGGCAATCAAGAGAGAAGTTCCACATAGAATGATGCTAGCACAGAAGCGTCCTGAATATTTTTATGAAGATATGGTGAAAGTTCCAGTTTCATAATGGACCACAGGCCTCTATGACATAGGCTTACTGAAAGGGGTTGGGGAGGTGAAGATTAAATTGAAACTGGGAGCAATTTTACTTCGAGCACAACAATATCCCATGTCTCGAGAGGCAGATGAAGGCATTTTCAAGACCATTTCCACCATGATGCAGTAAGGTATCTTAGTGATGTCAGAGTCACCATGTAATACGTCAGTTTATCCTATCAAAAAATCTAAGGGGGGTCTTGGAGACCACTGGCATAACAGGGGCCCCTGCAGCCCCCGCGGTGCGGGGGGCCCCGCCAGCACATGTCCTGGAAGGGGGCCCCACTGGAGAAAAAAAAGACAATATTTTATTTTCAAAAATATTTTTTTTCTTTTTGAATTTACTATGCATTCAGAAAGAAATCATTTATGTAACAGAAATAATTTCTTTACAAAGGCAGAGTGACTACAAAAAGTAACGTTCTTTTTGAACTCTGAGGGCTCCCCAACCCCATGACATGGAAGACCCCAGGCTGGAGGCCTCCATGTCATAGGGTGGGGGGAACCCTATGACTTAAAAAAGAAATCGTTTATTTTTGAAGTCATTCTGCCTTCAAAAAGAAATGAATTCCGTTACAGTTCGGTCCTTAATGGAAATAATTTCTTTATGAAGTCAGAGTGACTTCAAAAAGAAACAATGGGCCTAATTACGGGTTTGGGACTAACCGTGCCGGTGCTACCAGCAGGGTGCCGCCAGACCCGTAATGATTTACCGGTGCCCGACTTCCCGGTAACACCGGGGGATTACAACCCTGCCGGTCCGGGAAGTCAGGCGCCGGCAAATAGGAATGGGGACCACAGAAGCACCAGTATTAATAACGGTGCTGGTGCTTCTGTGAAAACTCTGCAGGTGGGTGCCGTTCTGCGTGGCAGGTCTAACATACCGGGCGGGTCGGAAACCGCCCGTAAAGCTGTAATATGCCGGTCTGGAAACAACGGTGCCGGTAAGCTTACTGGCACCATTGTTTCCAGACCAGCATAGTTGTAATGAGGCCCAATTGCTTTTTGAAGTATTAGGGCTCCCCTCAACCCTATGACATGTGCGTGTGTGAGTGTATGGTGAAAGAGTGCACACTTTAATGTACGGGTGGCTGCCTGGGTGTGCCTGTATGGTGAAAGGGTGCACACTTAAATATATACGTGGCTGCCTGTGTGAGTGTATGGTGAAAGGGTGCACACTTAAATGTACAAGTGGCTGCGTGGGTGTGCCTGTATGGTGAAAGGGTGCACACTTAAATGTATGGATGGCTGTCTGGGTGTGCCTGTATGGTGAAAGAATGCACACTTAAATGTATGGATGGCTGGGTGTGCGTGTGTGTATGTGGTGAATGGTGTGTGTGCTTGCGATCAGGGGCGCATCATAACCTACATTCGGGGGGCTAACCCTTCAGATGTTGGGAGAGGCACTAACTTCATGGGTGGTGGGGAAGGGGCAAACGTATTTGTTTGGGGGCATTTCATTTCTTTACGCATTTTAATTATACTATTCTAGTGTAGCTTCAATGTTACAAGCAGTTAACTCTCTCCTTTAAGGTTGAAAGCACCCACTTATGGACTGCTGTAAGAATGAGTATTAAACCCATTGCCTAAAAAATGTGGGATTTGAATGCAGGTACTAACAGTGAAATGATTTATGTTAGTAATTGCTGGGCTCTTGTTAACAGAGAAACCCAGGTGCCATTTAACATCTGTGTCCTGTTCTTTCTGGCAACTGCTTGAAGGTCAGTCAGGTTGAGTCAACATTGCCCAAAATTTCAGGTGGGGAGGCGGGGAGAACGGGAGTGCTGAATCCCAGTCAACTCAATGGTGTTGCACCAATACTTGTGTTTATTGCCTTGATTACTCATTACTCCTAGCCCTATTCTTCCTCGTCCCAGTGTGTATGAGCCTCCTACACAAGTACTGGGATGAGGTAGAGGTACATGGAAGTAATGCCTGACTTAGCTACCTGTAATATTCATTACTCCTAGTCCCACTCTTCCACATCCCAGTACTTACCTATGAGGCAAAGAGCCTCATACGTAAGCTCTGGGAAAAGGAAGAGGGACGTGAAGGTAATTCTGGGCCCAGGAGCTGATTTTGGAGGTTGGGGTAGGGTTGGGAGGGAGAGGGGAGGTGTGGGGGGGCAGGAGTGTGCAACAAATTTTAATGGCTGTCCATGTCCAGGCTAAGTAGGCATGATATGTGGTATTAATGGCTATAGAGGCATTTTGGTGCAGCTAGTCTAGTCATTCCTCAGTTTGGTATGACTTTTTTTTAACTGGGCATTTCCGATAAAGCAGTCCTGCTAAGTGAATTACCTGGCTAGACTGCCATTTGGGTGCTGCCAGTCTAGCCGTTTCTTACTGCAGCATTGTATGTTTTTCTGGGCATCTGTGATCAAAATATATGATATAAGTCATTTATAATGCGCCTGTGCACAAGTGTTCATAGGCGCAACAAGACGAGGGAGGGATGATAGAGGGAGGACAAGACAAACGATCATACTAGGCCTTGTGTCATTTGGATCGTGCAAGTGAGAGAACGAGAAGTGCAAGGGGAAAGGAAGAGGGGAAGTGCAAGGGAGAGGGGAGGGAAAAACAGGGCAGCAATGCTCTGAGTAAGTGCAGCCAGGTCAGCGCAGCTCTGGGTAGTGCAAGGAGAACAAGGGACTGTAGGGTTACAGTAACAGCCCCTAAGTGCACGGTAGGCCCAGAGGCAGTGCAAGAGTGACTGATCAAAAAAGAGTATGGACTCAGTGAGACTCTGAGGGTAGCCAAGCAACCAGTCGGTACAGAAGAAAGGTAGGTCAGGTAGGCCAGCAGGGGAGGGAGAGAGAGAAAGCAGAGGAGAAGAGGAATGTTTTGAGCTGCTTCCCGACTTTCAGGTGGTCTGGCTCAAGTTTGAGAGGGGCAGGGAGGCTATTCCAGAGGGAGGCACCTACAGAGGAGAGAGATCTATCCCCCCACTCTCTGCCTGGAGAAGCGTCTAACCTTTAGAGAGTTGTAGGTAGCTGAGCGAAGGGCTCGAGAAGGAAGATATTTTGCAAGAGAGCGTTGGATGTAGTCCGGGCCACAGGCCCAGAAAGCCATGTGGACAATGCAAAGGGTCTTGGACATGATCCTTGCAGCAAGTGGGAGCCAGTGGAGAGATTTCAGGGCTGGAGAGATAGCATCCCTGGGCTTGAGGCCAAGGATAAGTCTTGCAGTCCTGTTCTGGATTAGTTGCAGAAGGTGGAGTTTAGAGGAAGGCAGATTGAGAAAGAGGCTGTTGCAGTAGTCTAGCCTAGGGAGAACCAGGGCTCTGGAGACAGTGAGCTTCTGGGGGAAAGTGAGAAAGGGAAGTGTCCCTTTGAGGAGGTGCAGCTGGTAGTGGAACATCTTGGCCACATCCGAGATGTGAGGAGAGAAATAGAGAGTGGAGTCAAAGAGGACACCTAGGTGGTTTGCTCACAGGACGACGAAGGAAGAAGGCCCAAGACGGGTGACCAGAGTGAGAGAGGGAAAGCAGCTGAGGGAAAGCAACCAAATGTCCAAATGAGAAGGATCTCCATCTTACTGACATTTAGGCAGAGATCGTTGGAGGCACACCAATCCTGAATCCTGGATAGACAGTCAGTAATGAGCAAGAGAGGAGAGGAGTGTGAGGGGAGCTTGAAGGAAAGGGGAGTGTCATCTGCATAACACTGAAAGTTAGAGGAGAATGTAGAGATCAGGTGGGCCAAAGGGGCCAAGTAGAGGTTGAAAACCAACGTGAGAGGATGGAGCAGAGAGAAAGGCACCAAGTTGGACCTGGGAGGGGCTGTCCAAGAGGAAGGAGGTCAGCCACTCAAAGGCCTGATCCGTGATGCCCAGGTACTCATGGAGTCGATTTATCAGGATGGCGTGGTTCACCATTTCGAAAGCAGAGGAAAGATCAAGGATGTTGAGGACAGAAGGAATGCTGGAATCATGGTTGGAGAGTAGATCTTCACGGGTGTTCAGGAGAGCAGTTTCCGTGACTCTGGCTGCTCTTAAGCCAGACTGAAGGTCATGGAGACCACCAACAGATTCCGTGTGGAGAGTAAGCTGGGAGATGGCCAGCTTTTCCAACAGTTTGCCCAGGAAAGGGGTGATGGAGATTGGGTGATAGTTTTCCGGGCAGGCAGGATCGGCAGACAGCTTCTTGAGGAGTGGGTGCATAAGGGAGTGCTTAAGGGGAGAGGGGAACGTTTCAGTGGCGAAAGAGTGATTACAGAAATCGGCCAAGGCTAGAGCGAGGGTGTCAATATGGTCCTTGATGGTTCTGCAGGAGAAGGGGAGCACCTGTTTGGATGACACTTTCATAGATCAGACTTGTCTAGAAACCTCGTCAGGTGTTGTCAGAGAGAAAGAGGAGAAAGGAGGAAGAGAGGTAGAGATGGCCTACGGGGGTCCGAGAGAGGGAGAGGAAGAGGAGATGGAGGTCAGTATGTCCTGAGTTTTAGCGGAGAAGTGAGATGACAGAGCCATACAGAGCGCCTGGGAGGGAACAGGAGAGGTAAAGACTGCAACAGGATTGACCAGTTCTTGCAGATTTTAAAGAGCTTGGCCGTGTTGTTAGAGGCCACAGGCTTGAATTTGTGTTCTCTTCTTGATGATGGTAATTGCTTCGATTGGCATTTTGGTGCAACCAGTCTAGGTATGTCTAAATGTGGCCTGGCATGCTTTACTGTAACGTTATTACATGTCTACACTGGTCTACATTGTGCAGCCAGTTGGACATGTTTTCATAATGGCATAGCATTTTTAATAGCAAAGCATTAATGTTTCTGTGCACTGTTTGTGACTTTCATCTATTGGATTGGTGTTACCCTACAAAACAATTGCAAACACTCTGGCTTTTTAGGCAATGTTTCTCAGAAAGTTTGCTGTATATCGCAATAAAATACATATTTATATCTTTCTCCTACTGCAGTTTGCAGCATATCCCTTCAGCAGCACGTTTGCGCGTGTTGCGCAAGTGTGGTAATCTATGCCGGCCCAGAGTGAGGCACAACTAGTGATTTATTGCCGAGTTGGTGGGACCCCCTCAGCATGACCTGCAGGGGGGGGCCCACATTTTGTGTTACGCCACTGTTGGAGACTTATACAAGATTTGAGACCAATAAACAAAATTGTAGATGCTGAGTTTCCTCTAGTCTAGAACCCGTCTACAATTCTATGTAATATACCTGTTGATGCATGATATTTCACGGTGATTGACTAGAAAAATGCATGTTTCTCAATCCCATTCCACAAAGACTTACAAAATTTGACATTGTTTACTTTTAGACAAGTGTGATTAAAAAGCACAAGGCTGCCCCAGTGGTACTGTGAGTCCACATCAATTTTCAACAGAGTCCTCCAGATGGATTTGAGCAATATTACTTTAGAAAATGCCGTGTAATGAGGCCCTATGTAATTATGTCAGAGCCTGGGTCTTTGACTACAGCTCGTATACACAGCCTCTTTTACAGGCCTTGAAGAAAGCACAGGCAATGCGAGAAAAAAACATGTGGACTGAGGCAATGGAAGAAGGGTTTGATGAATTGAAAAAAACAATATGCACAGCCCCAGTTCAAGGGATTCCCAATTATGCAGAGGAATTCTTTTTATTCTTGCATACAGATGGTACCTTTATGACAGCATTACTCACACAGAGAACCACATTGGGATACAAGCCCCTCGCATATTACAGTGGAATTTTGGACCCAGTAATGAGAGGTCACTTTCCATGCAAACAAAGTTTGGCAGCCGCCACTTTCACCATAGAAAAAACTACAAGCATAGTGATGAGATGTCCTATGACGTTATTTGTTGAACACGCACTATTTGCTATTTTGAAGAACCGAAAGGCAGGTTGCCTTCTCAAAGGGCTTCTGCCTATGAGGTAGTCATATCAAATCCAGCGATTAAAATAGTTTGATGCAAAATACTGAATCCGGCTATGTTTGTCTGAGCCAATCACAGAAGGAGAGTCCATTCACGATTGCACACACTACGAAGTGTTCTGTGATGAGCTCCATAGAGTAAAGGAGAATGCACTCGCAGGGGGAGAGATTGTTTTCATTGACGGGTCTTCAAGAATCGATCAAAATTATAAAAAGATTTCCAGATGCCGCAGTAGTGAAACAACTGGCAAATGGAGAATTTTGAGTGCTCGTGAGTACTCGATTGCCATCTCAATATACTGCGCAAGCTGCAGAATTATTGGCGTTGATACTCGCGATTGAGAATCACGCAGACCAGGAAGTGACAGTGTACAGCAACTCCACCTATGTTACGTCGACGGTGCACGCAGGATTAGCATGTTGGAAAAGGAGGGGCTACCTCCGAGTTGAAGGCACACCAGTGTAGCACACATCCTTATTGGACAGGCTCATTAAGGCACTACAACTCCCAGTGGGCATGCAGGTGGTTAAATGCGCAGCTCACACAAAAGGGACAGATTTTATCTTGCGCGGAAATCAAGTAGCAGACACAGGGGGTCATTTAGATTTGGGCGGTAGCCAAGGTGCTATTAGCACCATGGCTGCCTCGCAAACCAGGTCTGGGTCTGGTCTGGCAGAATGGGGACTTACCGGGTCATTCCGACCCTGGAGGACCCGGTAAGTCCCCATTCTGTAGACCATTCCCCATTCCCATTTGAGCCCCCAGAGGGCTCAAAGGGAATGGGTAAAGCGCTAATAACGGTACCGCAAATTGCGGTACCGTTATTAGCTCCAAGGTCCTTTAACAGAAACCGCAGAGAACGTGTGGTCAGACCACACGTCCTTTGCGGTTCCCGCTAAGGGACCTCAGAATTGGGCAGTAAGGGTTTTCCGGCACCGGCATCATTACCAGTGACCGTTAACCCTTACCACCCAAGTCGGAATGAGGCCCACAGAAGACAAGCACATAGCAAATACAGATACAGGGATGATGAATATTGAAACCATTGATGTGAATGAAAGGATGAATGTGATGATGATTGTGGGTGAGGGATATAATCATATGCCTAAAACACAGATAGTTGAGCTCCAAGGGGAGGCACCGCAAGAGGAAAAGGATTTGTGGAAGTGAAAAGGGTGTTCTTTAAACCCCTCTGAAGCATTGTGACGACAAGACAGCACTGGTAAACCAGTGATGCCTATCGCCTTATTAAGGGTAGCGATAGAACAGTTACACTGCCCAGACCATACAACTAGGGAGAATCTTGCTGTAACTATTGATGCCGATTCGTTTGTACCGAACCTGATGGAGTATGTTGCATTTTTTACAGTAAATTGTATTTTTTGCCAACAATTCACGGCTGGGCATACACTGCGCATAGTGAGGGGAGTCATCCCAAGACCCAATGGCCCTTTTCAGCACTTGCATATCGACTATGTCGGCATGATACAAGTATGCAATGCATATAGATACCTGCTTGTTGTAGTGTGTCCTTTTTCTAGATGGATTGAGGAAGATCCAAGCACACACCCAGACTCCACCTGTGCAGCCAAACTTTTAGTGTGAGAAGTGTTTCCTAGATGGGGAGTGTGCGAGGTAATGGGATCAGATAATGGACCTCACTTTGTTAATAGAGTTTTCAAGCAGATCAGCTCGTTGCTTGGTATAAAGCCCACGTTTACTTCGGCTTATCATCCACAAGGAAATGGAATCTGTGAAAAGCTCAATGGCCTGTTAAAAGAAAGAATAGCAAAGTTGAAGCTTACTCTGGAGAAACGGTGGTTGCATTGCCTACCACTGGCATTATATACATTGAGGAACCAACCAGGTTCTGACCACTATCTAACGCGGCACGAAATTGTGATGGGAAGGCAAATGAGAACACCCTTAATGCCTCCATCCACAGTTAGAAGTGATGCTCAGCCAATGTCAGTAGTTTTACGATTGGAATTGCAAAACTATTTGAACTGCATGACTTCCAGTTTGTTTGTAATTTCAGGACAGTTGCAGAGACGAGGGTGTAGGGTAGTACAGAACACAGAAGGCGATGCTTCAACAACCCAACCTTTGGAATTTCAAATTCCCAAACTATACCCCGGAGATGTGGTCCTAGTTCCTAACCACACAAGGAAAAGGTGGGACAAGCCCAGGTTCAACGGTCCTTTCATTGTTGAGGACGTAACGCCATCTGCTGTCAAATTGCAAGGTGCGCCTGCTTGGATCTTCTTGGGAGATACGAAAATCTACTCTGGATAAACCCTCTGTCCACACCCCTCCACGACGAAGCTACAAGCATCGGGAGGAAAACCACAGCACACGCAAATGAGATCTATGACGTGGAAGAAGGACGCAAAACCTGAAAAGTGGAAAGTGCAAAGAAATCTTTAGTTGGACTGTGGCTTGATTTTGGACACTCCCTTTTCAGCTATAAATAAAAGGGTAAAAGGACACATTTGAACACTCTGTGCATCTTAGTATGCCACACATTTCGATCGTGGATATGCACATTGGAAGAGGATACAGTATCCTGATTCTTTCTACACAGAAAGTTCTAGTTGGTTCTACTTATGGTGTTACTCAGTGATGACATTTCTAGGCACGTGCTTACTTATTTAGAGTTGGTGTTGGCCTTTTATCCTACGTTGGTGGAAAGAAATACTCGCATTCCTGATTTCCTCCAAAATCCTGACAATGAAAAAATAAGAAGACGATTGCTCACATTCATTATTGAACAATTCTTGAAGTTGTCTGAGTACAGTGAAGAAAACACAAATGCCCTTATCAAACGACGCAGCACATAGACTGGTCAGTGTGGTGTTCTTTCGGCTAATAGAAGAGTTTCCACATCTTGTTTGGAGGCACACTGATGTGCACACATTCCTTAGAGATCCAAGAAATACTGCAAACTTGAATGTGATTTTGGAAAGTATTATTATCCAGGTGAGCATCTATTCGGAAAGAAATCACAGAGCGGTGTAGAAACTTTCCTCCGAGGGACAGATCGAAGAAGTAAATAAAAGACAAAACTTTTTGTTCATGCTGACAGGGAAACAACATGTCATCTGGACTGAAGCAGATTTGAGGCATTGATTGGGGGATGATATATGAAGCGGAACTCAGAGGTAATTTTTCTTCACGATAAAGGAACATTTGCATCCTGACTGGTGAAAAAACTGGTTCCAGACAGAAAGATAAAGTCATTTCTAGCATCCAGAAAGCAGATAGTTGATCTAGGACGAATGCTCAATGAACACAACAGCTTCCAGAAAGCAATCTAAAAATGCAGAGCCATTAAAGTGTGTTTTTCCTTCCTTAGCATCAAATGATCGAGATGGGGAATGTCAATAGCAACGTTGTGTTGCCCCATGAGAACAGACGCACACATTGTCCAAGAAGTAGATGCTGCAAGCTCACCTACCACTGTATTATCTACACATGCGTTATGTTCATACTCATATTGCTTTCAATGACAGTGTGAACTGCATTTTATTTAGAGGAACATGGGACAAAGACTCCTGTATCTGTTTCTGAGCAAAAGGAAAAGGTGAGCGTGGCAACTACAAGGCAGCCTAGACCCTACATAGATATGCCTGTCCCAAGAAAAGATGGGAAGATACCTGAGCTTGAAATGGATGTTGTTAGTAATCAAATACACACAGCACTTGTTTCAGAAATTGCTTTTAAACGCCGGAGACAGTGTCGGCGGATCAGGCAAAGTAAGGGGTTAGTGAAGGTTGGGTCTACACAGACAATATATGCAGACGCACCTGGTCCAGTGACAAAAGGCCCAAGCACGAGTCCCAAGGCAAGGCTATCCGCAGAGATTATAGCAGAATCTTTATGGCCGTTTTTAGCTGTTGCTTGAAAAAGACAGGTGGATAGATAAAGACTTGGTGAACTTTCTTCTACGCACGGAATCCGGATGGATGTTCCTGCAAATAAACCGGCCAGCAGAAGTTATGTGGATACATTTAGAGATGTAGTGATAGAAAACTACATGAACAGTTTAAGAACAAAAAGAAGCATCCACGAAGATAATTATGAACTGAATGATTATCTGGACAGCACAGTACACTTGGGAAACAACATATGGTACCAACACATGAAAGAAGTTGGAAGAAGAATGTCAGCTGAAGAATGCTTCATATGTGCACTTCTGCCATACAGCACGGGAAATGCAAAGATCTTCATAGCTATTTAAATAGATGTCTTAAATGCACACTGCATAGTGCACCTAGCTTTCTATAGTGCAAGAGGCCAATTCATGGGTCCAACAGTGTCTTTCAAATGGGCAATTGAATGGACCGATCCAAATGAAGATGACTATGTTCAAGATATAAAGACAAGAAACAATGCCAAGACAAACAATATTGTGATCAGATACGAGAAACCTGGAGTCAAAGGAACTGGAATAAGAAGAGAATTAAATAAAAAGCTGAAAGTTCCAGGACAATCTACAGAAGACATCCGTAGATGCAAAAAGAGGGGCCAGATACAGACTTTGGGAAATGTTCTATCACCAGATGGCTGGGAAGAAGGAGTAGTAATCTGCAGAGACTGGGTAATAATGGGTCACTACCAACCAACAATCGAGAATGCACAAATGTTGTGTGAACCATTATGGCCAAAGCTTGCTAAACTACTGACATAGGTCAAAGACAGAGGAGGACCCCTGCAGATAGTACCAATGGAAAGTTCTAAATGATGCTTCAGGAACAATGGTACAAGAAAAATGGGGGCGAATCAGAACAATTTACCGATCTTCGATGCACCAGGAATGAATATTGGACAGCAGTAATCATGGATCATTATTGGGCTTGTGGATCCAAGGCCTACATCAGACGGCCTAAAGATTGGGGAGGAATATGCACATTTGGTGAATGTCCATGTTCCTGTGTTGGTGATTCCTAAAAGTGACCTGAACATTGATAGTTTCCCGAAAGCATATGCTCATCAAAGGAAGAAGAGATCTGTGGAGCTGATAAATCGAATGAAGAGAGAGAACTACTTTTGAGCCAAATCAATAGAAGCTTTTGACTCTATTCCATATGATCACAGAATGTTCTGCCAGACTTCTTCAGTGTTCACGTTGATCTTCATGCCAAGGATCCAGATTGGAGCAAATACAAAGTGGCTTCAGATCATCAGTTGGGAATTCCTGCAGATGATTAATACTACCATAAAGGGATTCAATGCAATCAAAAAAAAGTACGGAGAGCTGTAAGATTGATGACCCTCCAGAACAGATACATCCTGGACATGATTACAGCAATGGATGGAGGTGTTTGTGCTAAAATCGGAGAATCATGTTGCCCATTTACACCTTCTCATGATGACGAGAATGGAACCTTGACAGAGGCCATTGACATGCTGACAAAGCTGCATGGCCAGATGATAGAAGAGGTTGTAGGCTAAAGGATTGACAACCAAAGGGTCGAATGGTCAAAGGATCGACACCAAAGGACCGAAAACCAAAGGATCGAATTTTTTTATTTATTTGTTTTACATTTTTTGTGGTAAAAACCACTTTTATCACTAAACGAAAACCCCCCAAAAATATATAATTTAAAAAAAAAATTCGATCCTTTGCTTTTCGATCCTTTGGTGTCGATCCTTTGACCATTCGACCCTTTGACCAGACACCGATAGAAGAGGTTGAAGACATTGCTGATGACAGCTGGTTTGGATCACTCTTCTCGTGGGTTCCACAATGGATGGCAGATATGTTCAAATTTCTTGGAGCTTTGTTATTATTAGTGATGCTTGGATTCTGAGTGAGCAAGATAATAATCTCACAATGCAGGAAGACAGCAAAGAAAGCCATAGGGGTGAAGATTATGATTGATGTTGAACCAGGATTGAAGCCTAAATATCTGACTGATGAAGAAATCAGTGACTTTGTGAAGGCCAGTATCCATGCACCTGAGGGAACAAAGTTCCTGTATCCAAAGAATCATAAAACATATGTGGGAAGATGGATCTATTGCAGTAAAAGTGGACAGTGCATGCTCATGACATGGAACAATGATGAGCATGTGAAAACACCTGGATGCTTGAAGGGAGTCATGAACATATGGATCCCTAAGAAGCATTTCTTCAGACCAGGATGTCCAGATGTAGAAGATGATGTGAGAGTGCTCGATAAATCACCCACAGGGGGAAGTGTAGAGGAGGAGCCAAGTACCCCCACCCCAACTGCCCCGCCTACATTACCTGAAACATATGAACCAAAGTATGTGACGTATACTGAACAGTTAAAAAAAGCAAAGAGAAGAGCGTGGACTCTGTGCAATACCCATAAGAATACCTATACCTAAGAGGATATGGGAGGTAAAGTACCCATTGAGGAAACCATACTTACATCCAAGACACTATGATGGCCATTTGAACGAGATTCCTGAAGAAGCAGATAAACTAAATGGTAAAGATGAATGGTGAAGTCATACAAAGTTGAATAGACACCCATATAGAAAGATATTCAGGCCAGAGAGGCAGACGATTTATAAATTACAAAAAGGTGCCAAGAATAAGTGACATCTTGAGATCAAGATGAAGAGACTTATGCCCCAGAACTGATGAAGATACTTAGTTAGTTTAAACATGTACAGATGCAATGAAACGAAAGCAGCAAAGGAATCATGAAGCTAGCCACATGCTTTTAAATAAATTAGACCATGGCAAGTGCCAACATATACATATATACCTCTATAGATACATATTGTCAAGTAAAGGATGAATGTTTCCACTACATGTATAAGCAGTACTGAACGAAGCAAGAAGGCCTAATTTTAGTGTCGCAGTGGACAAAAGCAATTGAATTAACCAGAATAAAAGTTCATCTAAGGAGTTCACTGAGCCAAGAAAGCCAAGGTCTTATCAAACTGGAATTGGCTGACATTGGATACAATTAACGTGAAAGAACAGAAGCTCCTGTTCAGAGAGGTCAAGCAAAAACAAAGACATCAGAGGACTATTGAAAATAAAATAAAATACACGAAAAGGCTCAATTTCATGGTGTCCAGTCATGTGATAGAAGGAAGTTGGACGAGCGAGATGATCACACCTATGCACGGAGGCTGGCTAGTGCTCATACTCCTTAAAAATTCTCAGAGAACAGTACAAACTCAAGGCCAACTTCAAAGCACTAATTGACACTGGACCATTGAGTTGATGATGGATGATATTTTAATTGGTGGGAAGCTGGTGCTAAAACGAACTCACCTGCACCTGGTTGTTCAGTCTGCGTGCTGCTAACATAGGTGGAAAAGTACTGATGGGGATTAGAAGCCAAACAATTGTAGGGGACCACGTAGTTGGGGGCCCATAGTGTGTGTAGCCAATGAGACGTTGTACATTTAGTGACATTCATAGTGGCCATTTTTAGGGGAGGGATTAGTTGCCCCACCTGAAGTAAGCAGAGTCAGAGCACCGAGCGATTGCTGATGTTCGTTGTACTCCCTGTTTTAGATACTTGACATTAAAACAGACGAACTTTGCCAAACTATTTGTGTCATCTTGATTATTGATGTATGAATAAAATCTGCATCCCCATCCATCTCCAGGGTATTGCTACTCATTTTAAAGGGCTACACGGAGCATCCAGTCTCCAGCTTCATACCAATGTGCCACTGGCCGGGATTATTCGGCCTCCCATCTCTTAGACACCACCGGAGTGTCAGAGAGCCCCAGAAATACCATCAAGCCAACTCAAATCCATTGGACTATAACTTAAACCCATGCAATTCACCAACCATACCAGCACGATGCTGTCAAGCCACCCAAAAGAACAGATGTAACATAGGGACTAAGCAGTATTCCTATGCAGTGTAGCTACTTAGTCTACCCTTCATATCCTTTGCCTTGGTGACTTCTTTGATTAATGTTTCCTAGCATGGCCGAAGATTGAAGAATATTTGTTTTGCTTAATCCATTCTTAAATCAATGCACTGATTTTGATATTCCTCCTTCAATGCAGTCCCCAGTTAACCAGCCTGCCTCGGTTAGGTAATCAGTCTGTATTTACTACAGAACTCCTTTCCAGGTGTAAATAGTTCGTGTTTTTAGTATTGTGTGTGTTTTAGTAAAGGATGTCAATTCTGTAAAGACTTGCTCAGACATTTAATTTTATTTGAGCAATTACCTTATTGTTGTTTTTTTCTGCTGCCCATCTACCTCCCCAGAAAGTATAGCATGAAACTCATTACAAGTTACCAAAGACAAAGGTCCTACTTCATCTATGTTTATCTGTGTATTTACCACTAAGTCAAGTTGTGGCCAGAACATAATCCTGTCAGACTGACATTGACAAGCCGAGTACTTTTATTATATATACACACAGAGACAGACAATGTACTTACTGCAGCACTACCCCATGTTCCTCAGATCTCAGCAGTGTCCACTGCCCTAGAGAGACAGAATAAAGAGAGAACCTTCTGATATGTTGTGTACGTGCTTCTTCTAGTATTTATGATCTAACATCCAATAGCTTTCATGCCCTTGTAAAAAATCTCGTGTGCGTGTGTGTGTTTTCTTCTTTTGTCTGCAAAAGTATGTGTTTATTTTGTGCAGGGCTATCTATGGAGTGCAGTGAATTATTTCCCAAATTATTAACACACCTTTTGAATTGGTGAATGTGAAAGGCTCAAAGTGTTCTTAACAAGTTGTGCATGACAGGGAGAGAACAGCGGATGTGTCCCAAATGGTTAATGAACAGGTACTCTCTGTGAGCACACCCTGATTATGCCACATTAGATCACCGGCTGCACTCACATTTCTTTACATCAAACACACCTCCATTATATGATGCGACTCACTGAATTAGAACAGGTGGCCTCCTTCCTCTACATTGTCAATCCAAACCTCCCACTATGCTTGTCCCAGGGAGTGATCAGGGACACTTAGGTTCTGCATCAGTTGGATTTCTTGAGGTGTGCCTCTCCATTCCTTACATTGTATTTCATTTTCATTTAATTTTGTCATTAGTATAGCACCTTTCACCATGGGTATGATGCCAACGCGCTGTAGGTTGAACACCCTTGGAGGGACCGACGTCCAAAGTATGGCAAAGCTAGAAGGTGCTAGTATGCGTGGGTGCATGAAGTCCATTTAGGTTTATGAGGGCTCGGCCAAGTCCCTGCTAGCCACCCATGTCTTATTGGCATGTGTATGGGTGTAGAGAGGTACACTATGGAAATAAGCAGGTGGGTGTAAGAAGAAAGTCAATTATGTGAGGCGCTAAAGTTCGATTTTTTGTGGTGAACGGTAGCTACATTCGTATGGCAGCGGTGGTGTGCAGAGTGAGGCCGCACGGGTAGCTAATTCCAAAAATGCAGATTGCGAGTGGAAAAAATGTGAAAGTCTTGAATTGGCGCACTAAGCAACATTCTAATACATCTGATTTGATAAATGATGGCAGGTTAAGGCGCTATTTTGCCAACACTTGCATTAAATGTAGTGGAACGCATTCTACAATAAGCTAGAAACCATAACTTGGTGGTCCTCATGAACTTGACTAAGTGCAGCACCCTGGTCAACTGCACCACACTACCAAGTGCTATACAAAGGCTTTCACCAGAGACTCCATCTAAGTGGGAAACACTGCCCACTCTCAGTATTCATCTAAGTGCAATATATTGCCCATCCATCGTGTTCATTTTAGTGAGATACGCTACCCACTCTCAAGTCCATCAAACTGCTCTACATTACCCCCATCAGACAGTTCAGGAACAGAAAGAGAGCCCACCCCAAAAAGGCATTGAAGAGTAATACATTGTCCACCCCTAAACTATCCAAATGAAGCACATATTCCACCCCCAAATACATCCAGCTGACACACATTTCCTGCCCTCAAAAATCAATCTAATTGCAATGCATTGCCCAACCCCAGTGTTCATCTAAGGGCAGTACGCTCCCCACTCTATGCCAAACTTTAACATTTGTTTTTGTAAGTAAAAAAAGGTGTGGTCCAATACTGTACTATTTACGCTTTCCTATGTGTGCCTTCATTAGTGGTGGTTTAATAAGGAAACCTCCTTTATGGGGTTGGGGAGGAATATAAATGTGTTTGATCTTCCGGTTATACTCAGTCCTTTTCATTGTAATAAATAAACACTAGTGCCACTATTTACCCAATGGTCCTATTTTATAAATGTACAATGCTCTGCCCACTGGGCTTGCACTTCCAAAATTCACAACTTGTCCATGTTCAAATTGCACGTCATTCACACAAATACAAATGTCAATGTTTTTATTTATTTATTGGATATGTGTAAGTTGTCTATACAACAAATGGTGTTTCAAGGCGCCACAAGACAAAACAAGTGTAGGGGGGGGGAGCAAAGAAGAAAGATAACAATCACGGTCCTACTAGCCCCGTTGACATTTGGATCATGCAAGCACAGTAACAAGAAGTACGAGAGAGATGGGAATGGGGGAAGTGCATAGGGTGGGAAGGGAAGTGGAGGGTAAGGAGGAGAGAGAGCAAGTGAAAGTGGGGGAATGTGGACCGGGAGGGCAACAGGGGCTAGGCGAGTGCTAAGGGGAGACCAGGAGGGCAAGCGCCAGGGAGTGCATGGGGCAAGAGGGTGAGGGTCCATATGCTTAGTGTGAGGAGGGGGTGGACTGTGCAGGGGAAGCTGGTGCCCTGTATAACTCAGAGGGAACCAGGCAGCCAGTCCAGGCGGCAGGTGGGAGTGCTTGCAGGGGAGGGGGAGAGGGAAGGAAGAAGAGGAGGGTCTTGAGGAGCTTCCGGAATTTATGAGATCCGGCTCAAGCCTGAGAGGGGCAGGCAGACCATTCCAGAGGGAGACTCCTGCAGAGGAGAGAGATCTAACCCGCACTCTTTGCTTAGAGATGCTCCTGATCTGCAGAGAGTTGGAGCTAGAACATAGAGGGCTCTAGCAGGGAGGTATTTATGGAGAGAGAGTTGGATATAGCGAGGACCCAGGCCCCAGAACGCATTGTGGATGATGCAGAGGGTCTTGAACTTAATCCTGGCAGCAAGCGGGAGCCAGTGGAGAGATTTTAGGGCTGGGAAGGTGAGGGGAGATCTATGTAAACACTCATGCAGAAATGTAAAAGAATTCCAGTAAAATGATACCATCAGCATTTGCAAAATGGAAGTCATTAAGCAGTGCATTTAAATATGAATTGCAATAAGGGAAATGCCCAAACATTAGGTTATATTAAGAGATTCGTTATACTGTGCCAGGCACCTCAAAATGTGACGTCTTCAGAACCCACCAGGGTTATCCAGAGTTCGGTCTGCAAGAGAGTAGATAAGGCAAGCAGAGAGGAGGGAAAGATAAGGGGGTTTGGGGGCAGCGTTAAACAAACAAGAGAGATTTGCACAAGAAAAGGAATAAGGTGGTAGGGATGGTGTGTGTGGTACATGGCATGCCTCTAGGGTCAGTGTATAGTTATCAAAGCATTACACTGATCATAATAGTGCAAATGCTAAAGGCTCCTGCAAACAAACTATGTACATGGGTTGCTTTTTCTTGTCTTGCGCTTGCAGGTAATTACTGAAATTAATAAGTGTTGGCATGAAAGGCTTGAGATGTGCCAAGTCAACTCTTCAAATGTGAAGATTTGGTTGCTCATGTGCTGTTTAGATTACCTGATAACCCTCTGAGATTAATCTGTAATTGCCTACACCCAGAGTGGACAGCTGCAAAGCGAATGATGAGGAAACACAGAGGAGGAGACATCATATTTGTGAGTGAACCTTCAGAGTGCCATACTTGCATAGACACACACTGAGAGACAGGTGCAGTGGGAGGAAGTAGTGCAATATTCTGATAACATATTGTGATATATTGTCTGAGTGTGCAGACACTGCACAGCACAGGGTTTCTGAACAGTGGCTGTGTGTGTTCCATGGCTGGCACCACATAAAGGGCCTCATTCCAACTATGCCGGTATCCTGGTAGTAGAGCTGCCAGGATACCAGCATCTGATACTTACCTTTACCGGCACCCGGATTACAGGTGCTGGCGGTATGGAGTGAATCCCCATTAATGGCGTCACATAGGACTCCATGAGGGGATTTCCCATCATTACCCCCACTGGCAATGCCGGTGGTGGTAACAAGTTTTTTTTTTTTACCCGGTAGGGCGCATGGCTATCCACCAGCATTTAGCTGGAGGTAACCCAGGTGCCCCATCGGCACCCACGTAGTTGGGTGGCCCAGTAGAGTGCCAGTATCGATGGATACTGGCACTTTTACACCGGACCGCCCGACTCGGAATGAGGTTCAAAGTGATGAAATGCACGTTGCTTGTATAATCCTTTATGCTGCATTACCCTAATGCTGCTGCCTGAGAAGTCAAACAGTTCTGCTAGCATGGGGATTCCTAGGGTGTTGTGGAGATTAGGCCCTTTCAGGTGGTTTCTGGACTCCTCTGATCATTTTCTACATATATACATTCCCTTTGCAACTACTTCCCTGGGCTGCAGTTGTCTAGAATTACATTTCTTCAAGCCTTCTCGTAATCTCTGCTCTGCCTCCTCTACTACCCTTGTGGCTCCTCGCCCTCCCCATGCTTCCTCTCGCTTCCACTCTTTCTCACTTCTTGCTCCACTTGCATGGAATTCTCATCCCCTCTACATCCGAGAAACATTCTACACCGATTTTCTCAAAAGCAAACTAAAAGCCTACCTCCTTGCCTTTGAATTGCACTCTTAACCTACCTCTCATCTACCTTCTAGTTAACATTTTTCTCTCACCTCTACCCTACCTATGTCCCTCTGTTAAAGGTGGTAGGGTTTCTATCCTTCAACCCGATTACTAGCAGAGAACACTTGGGCCCATCAAAACTCCCCCGCCACAAGAACGGAAGACTCAGCCATGGGGCAAAGTTACTGTCTTTTATTAGCAATCAAAATAGACAGGGCTTACACTGGAAAATAGATATTCTCCAGAGCCTGTGTTGCTTGGTTTTGTACAGTTGTGATGTCACATACTCAGGTTTCGGCCCACAAACCAATCAGCCAATTACATTGGTCAGTTTGAGCCGGTCAAATATAGAGAATCTATAGGTTAATCCTACGATTGGAGAACCATGTCTAGGAGCCCCTTCTGAAGCCAGCCCTACAAATGCCCATCTACAAAGTTGCAGGGTTGCAGAGAGACCATTGGTCCCTGCAACAAATTGCGCCCCCTGTAAAAGTTGAATCAGGATTGGTCAGTTGTGTCATCCCATCCCTGGGACCCTGGATAGTTACCAGACTGAGTGTACCTTTTCAAGGCAATAGGAATGAACATTGAGATGAGATTTGTTCTCTAATGTTGCCATTCTCTGATCACCTAGGACTGTGAGAGTGCATTTAGTGGAACATCCAGAAGCAACACTTGTAACCGCTTCTCCCTTGGTTCGACAGGAATGTCTATCCTTGTCTGCCTTGGCTTAATGGGCATTGTCTTGTTCAGCTGGGTCACATGTGTTGGGACCACGGAATGAAGCCCTAACGCCTGTAATTATGAGGATTTTAGTCACATTATATACATGCGGCGTATTGTCTTGGTAACTGTAACTTTTCTGTCTCCACTTGTCCGTGTCAGCCTTCCCATGTGCTCAAAGCCTGTCTCCTCTTCGCCACCTGTTTCAGGGATCTTTAGCTTCTATATCACTCCTTATGGCTTCTCCATGTTAATAGCAGTCAAGCATAAATATATGAACTCTTTTCATATTGCGGTTTCAGCTTTAGTGAAAGATGTGAATACAACAATATGCATATGTATCTGTCCTCTTACCTACATGGGTCATAAGCATGTGCTTTGTGCCTATTAGCAATAAACTAGTGTATGTTGGTGTAGATTCATGAATGGACGCAAATGTTCTTCGTGTAAAGTAGGGCTACGTCGTGAAGTCAGTGGTGATGCCATTGATTTCTGGCTTTGCAGTCAGTTGACTTGCTTGATCAAGGTCAATTCCATATCATCCAAGTCCTGGTCTGAATGCTTGTCTGAGTGAATAGCATTTCTCACACCTACGATACACTGACACTCACAGTGATGGGCCTAGAAGTGCTGCACATCTGTCATTTCTCTGCCTTCGTGCTGAGGATATTGTGGGGGGCATGAGGGCTAGATTTGATCCCCCATCTACAATCCCCCCTCTGGCCGACCTGTCAACCACACTATCCATACCAATCTCTTTGTTTATCTGTAGTTTTGGGAGCCAGACTTTTGTTATCCCTCCAAGATGTCCATAGAATCTGGCATTGTCATCCAGGCCCCAAGTTACATAGCGCTTTGAAGCACAACACCTATGTATGAACACTGTACAAATAAACAAGAAATATATTAAATAAATAAAGAAATAGCTGCAGTTTCCATTCGATTTGCACCAGACCCATCTCCCCCAGTAGTCACAGGTATTGTACGGCCACTGCAACGCTGTTCCTATCAGGAACAGAGAACAATGTGCTAGCTGCGTCTTCAGTGCATTCTGTGTCCTTGTTTCTTCATAGTCTTCAGTCTCTACATCTATTAGCACCTACATCCCTTAAGTCTTTTCAGTTGTCATCCTACACTGTCTAATTATTCTCTTGATGACACAAGCTATCAGCAACACTAATATCATTGCTGCTTCCGGTACTTTCAGTCCATTGGCCTTTCATGTTGATATCCACAAGAATATGGAAGCCAGCCAAGCTTCATCTTTCCCAACATTTTTCGTTCACGTCTCTATCTTCGTGTGAAGTTCAGAGAGCCTGGTGATGGCCTCTGTCAAAGTCTCATTGCCTTTGTCATTGGCAGAAACGAATGTACAGCAAGAAGACCCAATCTTGGCGCAAACGCCTCCCTTCATGGCTGTGAGGAGATCCAGAACGTATCTGTTCTGGAGGGCCATTCATCTTACTGCTCTCAGCTCCTCATTGATGGCATTGAACCCTTTTACAGTTGAGTTTATTGTCTAGATCATAATCTTGAGCCACTTGGTATTCATGTTTGTTTTTACTGCTGGAGCAATGGATGCAAAGAACATTTCAGTTCTGCCGAACAGTCTGTGGTCTGGTGGTATCGCATCTAATGCCTTTTCCATGTCTGATGAGGCATAGTTACCCATCTTCACTGTGCTCAATTCCACAGATCTCGTCTTCCTTTTTTTAGTGTCCATGTTAGGGAACACTTCAGCTTATATGTCCTTCTGGGGAACCATCAATTCTGGGGTATCCAGATGTACCAGCAAGCATATTCCCACCAAGTTAGGTGGCAGCTGCAGGTATGCCTTTGATCGACAAGCTCAATAGTGATCCATCAGTACTGCTGTTCCGACCGTAATACCTAGTAGTGTCAAAATCTGCTTACAACCTTCATTTTCTCCAACCTCTACTTCGGCATCATTCTGGAAACATAGAGCTGTTCCCTGTGAGAAATTTTGCACTTGCTTCCTGCTCCTGGAGGCACTTATAATTTTCTTGCTGTACTACTTCCACTAGAACCATTAGGAGTGCATGGGCGTTGCTCCCTACAACTACTTCTTTCCATCTGTCGGTTGTGTATGCTTGTCCATGCACCAGCATCTGCGGTCTTTCTCAACATCCTGGCATTCCTCCTATCACTGCACGTCCTGTCTTTGGACACTGGAACTCCTTCTGTGTCACTGTCTGCACCTCCCCTTTATGCGGAACCTCCGTTATATACTCTATGCTTTTATCCATGTTCCAGTAATCGTCTAATATTTCCTGGGTCTTTATGTAATTATCTTCATAATTATGAATGTCTTCTTGAACGTCCACCTTAGTGTAGCACGTTTCCCTTGAAATCATCCTCATGTGGTGGATAGCGATAAATTCATGAGGCATTATGCTCTTGCCACTGGGATTTCACTTGCTATGAATGTTATGGGTGCACTCATGCCATAGGGGATGAGAGAGCAGACATAACAAGATCTCTTTTGTCATTTGTTTTCCTGCTTTGGCCATGTGGCTATACCACATTTTATTCGATATACGGGCCGAATCAGTTATGTAGGAATTTACCTGATTAAAGTCTACTCCTGCACTGTGCCTATCGCTTTTTACTTTTTTAGCAGTGTTTATTGTCTGCCCAGACATGGCTTCTCTAACAGCATGGATCGGGGTTACGTTAGTAAAGGTCAAAGCTTATGGATTTGTGAACAACAATCTTCGTAAAACAAGCAGTGTAAAGAGGTAGAGACAGCAGAAGACACACAATAATATCACAATATTACACATTACAACCAATTTTGTATTCTTGGGTGCTCCTTTGAGTTGATCCAAGTGCTTGTGCACACCCGCCTGAAAATGCTGAGAAATATGTTATTATTGTGTTAGTGTATGTAAGATTAAGCCCTACACCGGTAGAATTGGGCAAGTGCTTCGAAAAACCATCTCTCCCACACTATACGTATCCGGGAATCCTTGAGTAAGATGATTACAGATGGGTCTCCAAGAGTCAACTGTGGGTACGTTTGGGGTATATAGAGCAAAAAAGCATGGGAAATTCACTGTGGACGGATCGTCCGCTCCCTCTGTCTTTGTAATCAAAAGTGTACAAATTGGTCCTGGAAAGTATAATGTCCATTAAAGATCATATGGCTCAAATAGTCCTTACTTTCTCGATGAATGCCTGGTGTAAGAAGAGGCTGTGTGCTTAGTCTAGGTGTCTGCAATGTCCTTCCCTAATTTAATTTAATTCTCTTGTTCTAGATCTAGTCATTCACGTTGGTGGTTCTTCTCATTTATCTTTGTCTTCTTCTTGCATCAAATGGTCACCTCTCACCCAGGAAGAGGTCTCACCTTGACATGGATTGACATCTCTGATGTAGTTCCAGCTTTTCCTTCCTACTAGTTTGACAGCATGCTCTGTAGCTTGCTCTAAGGTACAAGATCCCTTACACCTGTCTTTACACCACGGATGTACAAAGTTCTTGAGTAGAACACTGTCTCAAGGATAAAGTCATGGTTGCTTAAGTCTGTCACTTGCCATTGGGTTGGTGTCTTCCTCACTGTTCTTCGACCTCTTCCTGTGCGTGTGCAGTTGGTGAGAAATAAAAGATGCACTGGCCATAAAAGAAGAAATATATTCCTACATCGCATCTCCAAGCACCTTTGATGTTGCATTTGTGTCTGTTAATGCCCTAGTGGGAGGAGCCAGGGGTAGTCACATGCGCTGTCCTGTGGCCACCTCATGGGACAATAAGTGGTGCTCGGATTTGGGCTGATAGTGCAATGGGAACAGGGCCAGGGGTAAAAGAATAGAGCCAATCATCATTTTCTTTGAGCAGGTCATCAAGACGCTCACATATCCCATTCGCTTGCGGGTGATAAGCACAGGAGAATATGTGCTGTATCCCCAGCAGGGTCGTGATATGCTCAAACGTCTGATTCACAAAATGGTGTCTATTGAAAACCACAGGACCTCACACCCCCCCCATTGTGGGAATACTTCCTGGACAAGGAATTGGGCCACCCTAAGGGCATCGGGGTGTGAACAGGGTCAAGCCTCAATCCATCGGGAGAATGGGCACACAACCACTATCAACTAACCGTAGCTTTTACACACCTGGATCATGTCAATATGGAGGTGGTGGAAGGGTTCTATTGGGCGTGGTATGGCCCATCTCTCTACACGTAAAGTATGTCCACCAGTGTACTTCTTGCATGTTATGCAATTATCTATACATTCGGTCACATGTTCTGACATGTTAGGACAAAAACAGGTTTCCACCAATGTGATCAGTGAGTACCTCTTTACCCATGTGGGTAGGGTGATGGAGTTGCTTGAGCGCAACCTGCAACAATTCTTTTGGCGCCTGTGAAGATCCACTTCATGTCCATAACTCCTTCACCTCCTTTGGAGCCCTTCCCTGGATTTCCATTATCTGCGTGGCTGATAAAGTATTATAGTCTACTCTTAGAACCATATTACGCACAGACGCTTCTGTGTGTTTGATGGGGTATAAAAGTCTGTTATTTTTGGGAAATATGCTGTACACTTTGCTTCCATGTCTGCTGCTTCATTGCCCCGGGAGACAAAGTCCTCCCCCCTCGTTTCGTTCTTGCACTTCATGACCGCTGCCGCTGGTGGAATTTGGAGCGTGTCTATGAACCTACCCAATATGGGGCACGTGCCGCCCCGGTGTGCGTCAGCGTGTCTGATGCCCCTCCTCTGCCATTGTGACATCCCAGAGTGTACTGTAAACATCACATAGGCTGAATCTGAATACATGCAATTTCCTGGTCCCTGCGTGCTTCTAATGCCAATATGAGAGCCACCAATTCTGCAGTCTGTGCTGAAAAAATGTGATGGCTAACTGGCACTGCTACCTCCAATGTGCTGTGTGCTTTTAGCCTTACCACTGCTGTACCCGTATGCCTCTCTCCCATCGCCTGGTCTATTGTCGATGACCCATCAATATATAACACATCTCCCCCCTCTAGTGGCTTCTCCCCCACCTTAGGGATGTCATCATAATGTTCCATGTAATTGGTTCAGTCATTTACATAGTCCCCTTCTTTTATTGGTTCTGCAACAAATGTTGCCGGATTGACAGTCCTACATCTTACTACCTTGATTGCTGGATTTTACATAATCACCTCATATCCAGAAGCCCTCTCAGTGGTTAACATACTTTTAGGCTTCTCGAGTATTTCAAAGAGGGCATTCTCCATGTAAAGTGTGGTGCAGATCCGGGCTTAGACCAGATTGCACCCCAGACAGGAAGCATGGTTGGTGCCCCCCACACAAAATGTTGGGAGAGGTGCTAACTTCAGAGACGATGGGGGAGGGGCAAACTTACTTGTGTCTGTGCTCCCGCCAACTATCCCCACTCTCTCATTTGTGTCTGATCTGGTGCTTCTCCTGTGCCTCTCTTTGCCTCAGTGTGTAATTGGGCGCAACACAATGATGGGTGCAGCTTTGTGCCTGTGTGTGCCCTGTGCAGTCTCTTAGCAAACACCAGCATCACAGGGAAGCCTGGCCTAGGGGCATCTTTGTGACAGATTGCAGAGTGCTTGGGAAGCGAGGATGACCCACAAAACATATAAGCATATGTGGGTGCTCTATCACTTCTCTGCACGTCCCATTTAGCCTGCAGAAACACACTAAATTTAAAGTTGATTGCATTGTTTCAGTGACAACATGGATGGAGGGGTGGAAACGTAGGTTGTGGACTTCTAAATACAGATTGTTGCTTCTGCAGTCTGCAACCCCAACCTTACTTTGTGGTATTACAGTGTAATACAGCATTCTGAATGCTTGTTCCTCTATAGTGTTTATATTGGTTGAACAACTATTTTAGGTTGTTATTTTACACTCGTAATTTCAGAAATTAAATACTTGATGTATATAAATTGCTGTGTTTGTGCTACACCCAGAGCACAGCAAAGAAAGAGCTGTTTGTGTCTATGGTAAAGTGGTGACCATCATTTTAAAAGTAGCGTATTTCGGTATTGCTTAGTATGTGAGTAAAATGTACATTAAAGGTGGTTATTCTTTTAATGAAGGGGCTTTGTAGTGACAAATTAACGCTTTTGCATTCCATATAGCCTTTGATAAGAGCGACTCTTATATTACTGTGTTACACCCATACTGCATGGTCATTGCACCACTGCCCCATACCCACCTATACAGCACTGGTCTCACAGAGCAAGATGCGGAGCTACAATAATGCAAACACAGGCACATCACCTCTTCGCATCCGGACCTTGTCTCCCACGCAGGCACAGAGAGTTGCATGTACCCAAGATACTAACCACTCAGGCGCAACTTCACAAGTGCCGTCTGTATCCTACCAGCCCAATCAATCAATCAGCCCCAAATCTGTACAAGACATGCGCTGAGGAGGAGGCAGGTGTGATCACCGAAGCCTCGGCCTGGCAATTGATAAGTAACACATGTTGCTTTTAAGGCCTGGCAGCAAGGGCATGCAAAGACCTCAGGAGGGGCTGGCTTTAAATGCACCGCTGCTGAGTGCAGGAAATGCGTGATCATTTAATAGGTTTCACTTTGTTTGTGTGCACCATATGTACTTTTTACAATAATTAAAATGATAACAATGGTGTTGATGGAGTCAGACTTGCTCTCCCCTCCCCCCCCAGAGCCTGGCACCTCAGGCAGCTGCTTGCATTGACTGACGCAAAGACCGGCCTTGGCGTGGTGCTGCACCCCATGGTAATGCTCACTGACTTCTCTACCGCAAATTCGGCAGCAGCCAGAGCCTGTTCACAAGTGTAATGTCCACTAATTACTGGGTCTAGTCGCCCACTAGTATGCCAATGGCTTGTGTCCTAAAGTGGTCTTCTGTTTAAGGTGTTAGTACCGCAGTCATCCCTACTCCATTGGAGTGTGAGAACAAATAATATTCGTCCTGATAGTTTGGGATCCCTAGTACTGGAGCATGCATATTGCTTCCTTCAGCTCCTCAAAAGCCTCTGTCATTTCATGTGTCCACTCCAACTCGCCATTCCCTTTCTGTGCCTACTTAAGCCCATTCATTAAGGGTCTTGTGTATGTCCTATAGTCATATACCCAAGCTTGGCAGTAATTGCAAATGCCCAGAAACTGCTGCATCTCTCTCGCTGTCTTTGGCATGGGCGTTTGCTCGCCATTTGTATGTTGCCTAGGTCCATCTGGAGGACACTGTCAGAAATGGAAGCTGACTCACAGTACCCTTGTGGTAACTTTGTATGTTTCCACTTCTGGTTTCAATCTGTATTTATTTATTTATTTCACATTTATAAAGCGCTCACACAGCCCGCAGGCATCGAGGCGCTTTTACAGGAATTGTTTGTTTTTCTTAGTTGCGTAATTGTGGCTTTTTTTTGTCTTAGTTACGTATTTATAACACACTTAAACACCCAGAGGTTTCTAAGTGCAGACCCGGGGATCGAACCTGTTGTTGCTTCGTGTCGTCTTGCTTCCAAGACGCGCACGCTGCTGCTGAGCTATCCTCCCGGGATAGAAAGGAAGGATGTTAAGTCCTGTTTCTCTTGGTGAAGTGGTATAGAAAAGAAGGTGTTCTTAAAATCCATTACAATGAAGTATGCAGCTTCCTTTGTGATGCTGCACAAAATTGTCAACGGATTCGGAACTAAAGGAAATTCTGCCTCGACAATTTGGTTTAAAAGGCATAAATCCTGGATGAAACGCCTCAGTCCCCCTGTTGTCTTCTTCACTGGATACACTGTGGTGTTACACTGCAATTCTGAGGGTACCAGAATGCCTTGCTTCACCATTTTTGCGATTGTCTCATATATGCCCTAGTCTGCTTCCCTCGACAGAGGGTATTGTCTTACCCTTGGTAAAATAGCCCCTGGTTTGATTTTTATCATGACCATTCCCTATCCCTTTTACCAAACCCACATCATAGGGACTGTATGTCCATAAGACACTGGGTACTCGCCCTAAATCTACCTCAAAAAATGGCGGTGGTGGTTTTTGCACCACAACTATTCTCTGCGGCACCTTCTGTAACATATTTCCACCCAATGCTCCTCATCTGTCACGTCAGTCAACCTATATCCCTCCCCTACTGCAATTACAGTTCCCCATGATTGTCCTGTATCGTCAGTCCTGTGCAGTACTATCCTCTCGTCTCTCACTATAACTGCCTCAAGTTCTATTGGGATCACCTTTCCTTTTTTCTCATATGAAGGAACCTCTGGTCTAAATAGGAATTCATTTGGTGTGTGTAACAGCTTACCCACTATCCCTGGGAGCCATGCGATAAATACTTCTATCCCACATGAAAACAGCTCAATGTCTACTGGCACCCCCTTCTGTACTGTTAGGCCTCAATAAGCTTGGATGGGTTCCCTCACATTCATGTGATGAAACCCTGCCGTTGAGCACACTATCCCTTGGTCTATGAATGAAATGACCATGTTAAATCGGTTCATAATGTCTCTACCCATTATGTTCACTGGTGTCTGTCGAGAATATAAGAATGGCATGGTCATGTTGTGTTCTCCCACAGAAAGTGGCAATTTGTCAGAAAAAGGAACCAAGTCTGTGGCCCCAGAGAATCCCTGTGCATTCATGGCAACACCTGACATTGGGTATCTCCCCTCCCTAATACATGTCAGCGTTCTTTAGCGAACCGCTCTACTTCTAACTTCCTTCTCTCCTTCTTAATCTGCAGTTGCCTTTCCCACTCTTCTTCAGCTTTCTGTTTTGCTATGTCAACTAACTCTCTCTGTCCTCTTCTCTCCTTCCCCTCTTTCTCTCGCGTTTCTGCTTGCTCCTTTTCGTTTTGCACCTTTCACTTTCCTCCTTCTCTTCCCTTTCGCTACTTTCTACTTCCTCCATTATCCTCACCCATTCTTTAGAATCTTCCTCAGTCCCCTTACCACTGAGCATTCCCTTCACTTCACGCCCCGTCCCACTTACTGTTTTCCCAACTAGCTTGAGCAGCATTTGTCTGCCTACCCATTTGTTTGGTACTACCGGGTCTTGGCCTTCTTAAATCTTGTTTCCCCCAAGTCGTTATCATTCAGCTTTGCTTGCATGCCACTGCGCTCCTTACGCTCACTGCTGCTATCTCGTCCTGCATTACTCGCATGTCTTGCGCTGTCATATGCGCCATCGCCACTATACGCTGGAGATGCGAAAGTGGGATTGGTGTACCTCGCTGCTGCTTTTAATTCTTTTATGGGGTAAAATCCTTGATGTTCTGCTGTAGTGTCTGCATCTGCTGATTGAGGAGGAAGAGGGGGAGCCAAGGGATGTTCATCCCCCATCTCCCCCTGGCTTAACATCGAATGCCGCCGACCCGCATCCACGTCCTCTTCCGGGAACTTTTTACAGAGTTCTAATATGGACAATCGTTTACTCAATGTATCCCCATTAGTTCTAGTTGTCTGCAAATACGTGATCAGTTGTTTCACACATTTGGAAAAGCTGCCGTCTTCGGGCCCTAGCTTTGCCAATTTGGCCTCTGTATCGTGAGTCCATTCCATGCTATACTTGCGTATCTTGTCTTGATATCGCAGGAGGGACTCAGCAAATGCTGAAAAGGTGTCCCTCATTCTGTTACCTCGGTGCAATACTTTGTCAATACTTACTTTACCTCAAATTTGGATTTCAAAACCTTTACCATTAATCGATACAATATAACAAGACTTTCTTAGTAGCCTCTCCGGTTCACCACCAAACACGGGCATGCTCTGAGCACCAACCTTCTCTCAGCGTTCTCCAATGTCTCAAATGACAATTCCACTTCTGATAGATAAAATGTCTTTGCAAGAATTAACCAGGAAATCACCTTCCACAACATAAGGTAGCCTCTTCTGCTAATCAATATACCCAGGTATACCATTAAATAATCATCCATGAAATAAGCTAGCTGCCTAATTCCACAGGGAACCCAATATAGTGTTTGGCTTTTGTTTTTTTTAATGTATTTATTTATTTTTCCATCTGTACGCCAATCTGACTGTCTAAGCTGACCACCTGCGGGTATCCTTACGTTAGATAAACACTTCGACAACAACACCACGTGGACCTTCCCATCCCCCTTTTGCCAGAAAGCTGAGTCTATACTTACACTCTTACATTGTGTGATCAGCTGAGGTCTCTCAGACACCAAATCTACCCCAACCTGCTACTCTGCTGTCTGGTCTACTAGGCGTCCCACGGGAAGCAGGCAGGAATTTCTCCAAGGCGACTCCTGTCGGCCTCTTCATTATCCATGCGTGGATCTTTAAACATCGGTAACTGCGGGTCACAACACAGCCCTTCTGGCATGCAGCGGAACAAGACGGTCTATTCACTGAGAAAACCTACTCAACCATCCTCTGCTACTAACTTGTTCAAGGTGGGTGGCGGTTTCTATCCTTCACCTTGATTACTAGCAGAGAACACTTGGGCCCATAAAAACTTCCCCTGCCACTAGAACGGAAGCCTCAACCATGGGCCAAAGTTACTGTCTTTTATTAGCAATCAAAATAGACAGGGATCACACTGGAAAATCGATATCCTCCAGAGCTCTCATCTTTCAAGCCTGTGTCGCTTGGTTTTGTACAGTTGTGATGTCCCAAACTCAGGTTTCGGCCCACAAACCTATCAGCCGATTACATCGGTTAGTTTGAGCCGGTCACATATAGAGAATCTATAGGTTAATCCTAATTTTGGGGAAGCATGTCTAGGAGCCCCTCCTGAAACCAGCCCTTCTAATGCCTGTCTACAATGTTGCAGGGTCGCAGAGAGACCATTGGCCCTTGCGACAAATTATCCCCCCCCTGAAAGTTGAATCCGGTTTGGTAAGAGTGTGTCATCCCATCCCTGGGACCCTGGACAGTTACCAGACTGAGTGTACCTTTTCAAGGCAATGGGAATGAACATTCAGGTTCAATGTGTCCCCTAATGTTGCCATTCTCTGATCACCTAGGCCTGTGAGAGTGCATTTAGTTGAGCATCCAGCTGCAACACTTGTAACTACTTCTCCCTTGGTTTGACGGACACAGCTCTCCTTGCCTGCCTTAGTTGAATGGGCATTGTCTCGTTCAGCTGGGCCACGTGTGCTGAGACCATGAAATGAAGGCCCCTCACGTGTAATTATGAGGAGTTTCTGAAGGTGACTTATTGTCATGGTAACTGGAACATTTCCGTCTCCACTTGTCCTTGGCTGCGTGCCATGGTTCTGCTCACCTCTCGCTGTGGCGATAGTGTCTGCATTTCCATGTGCTCAAAGCCTGTCTCCTCTTCGCCATCCCTTTCAGGGACCTATAGCTTCTGTATCACTCCTTCTGGCTTCTCCATGTTAATAGCAGTCATGCATATGCAAGCTAAATATATGAACTCTTTGCATCTTGCGATTTCAGCTTTAGTGAAAGATGTGAACACAGATATATGTATCTGTCCTCTTACCTACATGGATCATTAGCATGTGCTTCATGCCTATATGCAATAAACTAGTGCACGCGCGTGTAAATTCATGAATGGATGCATTTGTTCTTTGTGTATAGTAGGCCAATGTCGTGATATCAGTGGTGACGTCATTGATTTCTGGCTTTGCAGTCAGTCGACTTGCTCGATCGAGGTCAATTCCATATCATCAAAGTCATTGATTGGGTATAGTCTGAACGGTTGTCTGAGTGAATAGCGTTCCTCACACCTGCGATACATTAACGTTTGTGATGATGGGCCTAGGAGTGAGGCACATCTGTCGTTTCTCTGCCTTCGTGCTGAGGATTGTGTGTGGGGCATGAGGGTAAGATTCGGACCCCCATTACACCTCACTTTCTACTGCCTCCATTCTAGCACTCCATCCATCATGGTCACAGCCCTAACACAGTGGGCTGTACCACCTACCTGCACTTTAAAGTCTAATGTTGGTTGTCCTTAATGTATGTATGTCCACCCATACATTGTCCCCAGTGATTGTTGCATTTACTCCTCTCCATAAGCTGGCCAGAAAGTCACTCAAACTCAACCCATTGTAAGAAGCTCACTGCTTCCCGACAAGTCAAATTTCTTATCTATTGTAAGTACTTTTGTGATAAAAAGAGCATTGTTCCTCCCTGTATAAATAAATAAATAAATAAATAAATAAATAAATAAATAAGTAAGTAAGTTAGCAGGTAGCAGTAGTGTGAAACCAGATATCCTAGAAGAAAACAGTCATGAAGAAGGAATGAAAGTACATTAAGAAGACATTAAGAAGGAATGAAAAGTACAGGGGGGAGGGGGGTACGCAATCTGATATGTGTGCCAAATGTGGCCACCACTGGAAAATATTATTGTCCACTGAACCCTTGCAAAGTGAATTGTCCTTGTATGGGAGGATTTCCAAGTCGCTGGACATGGTTCAGAAGCAGGACAGTAAGCTCGAAGGTGAGAAAATGCTATACAAATACACATTATTTTTCTTCAAAAATGACTTGCAGGAAAGTGAGATGGTAATCAATGTAGATAATACAACTGGAAACTTTTGAGAACACTGGTGGTATTGCTTTAAAACCAATCCAAACACAGATGCATTGGCTCCAGAAAAGACTCCCAGTCTAGGAACATTACCAGGAGCTAAAGACATGTGGTTTTCATCAAAAGGTGCAATTAGAAACACGAAATGGAATACAAACAGACAGAATACAATCAGAATTTGGTTCAAGACTGAACAAGCCATCGTCCGCAGCATGAGTAGAGTTGTTATGTTGTGTTAGATGAGAGTTATAAAGCACTTACCTTTACAATATGGGCTTAAAGGCCAGGGGCAGTCTGGACTGATAATGCCTGACACAATCAAACAGTTCATTGCATAATCTGGGAAAAAAGCACAAAAGACAAGTCAAATGTATTTCTGCGATTCAAACCAGTGACTATTGACCATTCCACCTATGTGGCAGCGGGTTCTTAGCCCACAGAGTTATTTTGCATATTTGATTTGCATTTGTTGGCTTAAAATGAAAAGGCCACATTGAAGAAGTTGCACCAATTATTGGAAGTGTTGAGTTCATATAAAATGTATTATCAATAACCACATGTACGGCATTGCAACAGATGCACTTATTGTAAACAAACACAAACAAAGAAGATATTAACAAGTGTTCCGATTAAAGCCTCATTACACGGTAGGCGGTAGGAGTTTACCGGTACCGTTAAGGGCACCGGTACCGGTAAACCCTTACCGCCTTACTACGAGTTCCCTTTGCGGGACCTCAGAGCTAATTACGGTACCGCATTTTGCAGTACCGTAATTAGCACCTTCCCCATTCCCATTATGCCCTATGGGGGCAAAAATGGGAATGGGGAAGAGCCTTGGTGAATGGGGAATTACCGCCCCCGCTCACCTTGGAGTAGGGCGGTAATTCCGCCATCCACCAAAGCGGACACGGTAAAATACTGGCGGCAACCATGGCGCTATTAGCGCCATGGTTACCGCCTACCGTGTAATGAGGCCCTATCATTTAGTTAAATATCACAAACATAAAGCAACATTTAGTTTGGATCTTAAAGCGCGAGACTATTTCCTTTATCCAAATACACTTGCAGCAGATAGTAATGCCAAGTGCTATTTGTGACAGTTCATTTTCTGATGCTTGAACTGACACATTGGGCCTCATTACGACATTGGCGGTAGCCGTGTCGGTAATTACCGGCACGACTGCCGCTGGAGTCGTTTTTTTACCGCCACCCAGAAATGGGGCTGTGCCGGGGCTTTCCAGCCCCAGCAGACCCGGTACATCCCCATTGCCAGGTGCCGGTAATAATTACTCCCCATTCCCATTGAGCCCAATAGGGCTCAATGGGAATGGGGAGGTCGGATGCACCGGCACCATTCGTGAATGGTGCCCGTGCATCCGACATGCTCTGCTAGCGGGTGCGGGTACGCCTGCCAGGTCAGACCTGGCGGGCGGAAGGCACCCGCGAGCAGAACTCGTAGTTTGCCGGTCCGGTAGTAATGGCGCCGGTAGCTTATCGGCCCGGTTACAACCGGACCGGCAATTTTGTAATGAGTCCCACTGTTTCCATTGATAGCTAGAAGCAGAGAGACATTATTCTGAGTTTTTAACTCATTGCTCCAGATTCTCATAAATGAGCCCAAATGCAAGTAGTGCTGAGAATGTGCTCCTTTTATTAATGCCTATTGCTTAACTGCTCAGGTCACCTTATTCTCAGGGATGACCTGAGCATTTTAGGAGGGACTGGACAATAGTGCCAAGATGTGCTGTCCAGTTCCTTTACATGCATCGCTAATGTATGCAGTGGTAGAAGTGTACCGAAAAAAGTAGTGGAACTGTGATTTCGGCAGGTGAGAGGGTAGGCGGAGCATAGTGCAACATGTGGCAAGGTGTTGCAGCCGGGCCATTGCAATAGAAGTGTCTAGTAACTAAGGGTCCCATTACAACTTTACACTTGCACAGGGATATGAATGAACACATCCTCTATATAGAATGGTGCATATGGTCGTAAAAAGTAGAGGAATGGTAAACAGAAAAAAATAATAGTAGTGGAACACAGCTCTGGAGCGTTCCCGCTCAATTCAATCACTGATCCCAAGCACCCGTTTGTTTGCTGGGAGTACATTTCATTGAAATGGGCCGTTAAAGGGCCTGTCTCTGTGCAATGATTGAGAAACTAAAAATGAATTCTAGTGTGACAGCTATGGTTTAAACCATGGCCGTCACACCTCAAAAACAAATCTTGCTGGGACAGAAATGACCCTGACATGATTTCCACCTGCCCCAGTACCTGTTCCAAACAGGATCATGGAGAAGATCCTTATTTCTGTGCACTTAAAATTACATCCCGTCTGTTAATTTTGGATGCACTTTTAAATGCGTAGAAACACCCCCTAATTTCGCAAATCAGCAAAAGTGGGAAATGGCCATCTGAACGAGGGTATCTAACATGGACTTATTCAGATGCACTTTGTGAATTGGGCTGCTCCTTTTTTCGGCACAAGTGAGGAGATGTGTTAGCGCATCATTTGTTTTAAGAATCTGGCCCATTGTTTATATATTTATATATAATATATATACACACATATCTGGTGCTCACACGTGCCTTTTGACTCCCTCTACTGACTTGAACTTCGGTTCCCGAGGGCGTTCAACCTACCAGCGCCTTGAGACCATACCAATGGTACATAAAGTGCTATATAAATGCAAAATAACATAACATAACATATTGCCACTCACCAGAACTTTTCAAAATATGACTCTCTACAACTCATGAATCTTCTAAACACTGGGGTAGTTTGGCATGTCCACAAATCTGTTCATCTCTGTGACAGGCCTACTTATACTTTTTCACTGGAAGTTCACCATTGTTCACCAAACTCTGTTGATTTGCAAGCTTATCTTTAATAGACCACTTTAACATAGAACCTAAGTGGCCCACAAAGTGGTTTGATACAGAACTGCACGGGACTATTAAACAAAGCATGCTTTTAGTCACACATTAAGGCGTCCTTGCAACCTGCGCTATGTTTTGAGCCAAAGTGATTTTCATCAGCTCATTACTGCAGCTCATGATTAGCTGATGAACCAGCTGATTGTGCTGAATCCAACCTTTACACACCCACTCAATGTCATTGTCGCCGGCACGTCCATTTGCAATTAGAAGGTGCTCGCTTGATTTATAAATGACTACACTGCGCAGCAACCGATGTGGCTGTCAGCCAACATGGTAGCGGCACACTGGCAGCCGAATATATTTTTTAAAAACACAGCACTGTAGAGTATCAAGAGGGGTGCCACAGTGGGAACCCCATTTGATAAATACAAACAGCATTTCACAATTTGAAAGGGTAGAACATCATAGATGTGTTCTACTCTGTGTGTCTGAGTCGTTCGATTACTCTTCTGCAGTTGCTGTCCACTTACGCAGGGGTCAAGTTCTCAAAATAAAAGTGGGGGGTACTCATTAACATACACAATCGGATGTGACGTCACCAGAAATCAGCATATCAAGGTGAAATATTAAATATTCAAATTTCATTCAATTGACTTTGCATAACCATACAAATTCCACAGGACGAATGGCATGTGACTTTCAAAAAATAATCACACACGAAAAACCCAGAAAGGATATTTTCTTCTAATAGTGTTTTTAAAACGTTAAACCGTGTACATGTTTTTTTTTTTTTAACTCAAAGGAACAATAACAATGTTTTCCCTGGAACATGCAGTCCAGAAAGTAACATGTTAGCTTTTGTTATTTGCTAACTTTCAGCTGCTTGTCTGATGCAGTGGTGAAGTGCCTGGCCCTGGACCATGGCGACCACTGTTGGATCCCTGAGAGTGGTGTAAACTGCAGTAAATTTACAAGTTTACACACAGCTTCTAAAATACCCAGGAGGACGTGGTCCACTGTCTGGAAAAAGTGGGTGGACTCTGTCCACTCGACTTGAGCCCTCTGCCTAAGCTACTCTAAAAAAGAGGCATTGGCAAAACCATCGGGTTTAGCTTTCGCACAGGAACTCCTTCAGCCATACAGGACAGCTCTCAAAATAGGTTGATTAATGATTCTTAGTATATGGTCAGGTAATCCTTACAAAGTCTCAGTAGCCATATATTAAGATGACATTGACGTAGAATTGACCTGTTCACCCATCCTCTCTCCCTCTAAGGTCTAACTGCTCCTCAAGAATGTTCTTTCATCTCTTGTGCCAGGGTTCCACCTGTGATGTCACTAAATGGATGATGACTGGGAGCATGACTTTAATTTGCTGACAGTAATTTTTTCAATGGATTTTTTCCTGAATGTATTTTCTCTGAAAAAAAATAACTGAAAACAATAGGAAGGTGTGGGGAAGGGTATATAAGGAGTGGGGGTAGGTCAAAAGTGTGGGACGGGGGGGGCTTATGGGTACCCCCCAAAAAGAAAAGTAACCATGTCAATGAGTATTTTTGAGAAAAAAAACATTTCGCCAACAAAAACATTGAACAAATGACCGTCAATAAATGAACATAGAGGCTGAGCAAGATGTAACACACCTTTCCCTTACATTGACCAATAGTATTATGATACTAACGTTTACTATATGTTTTGTGTACTCAGTAATAATGACTGTAAAAGTTCATTTGAACTATGTACAATTATAATAAATAAACACATAAATAAATAAATAAATACATAAATAAATAAATAAATAATACGTTGACCAATGTGAAAGGTGCTAAGGTGTTTACATGTTCAGTGAGGAGCACACTTTAGAGGTACTTCCGGGAATGAGTCCAACTAATCTTTGCTACAACAAAGCATGCTAGAATGAAGATATTAGTGGGAACGCACATATCCCATTTCCATTGGTAAGGGTCACACCTCTCCCCTTTACGGCAATCATATCTCCCATGGTTATTCAACTCGCATAGGAGCAATGCATATCTTCAGTGCTCATTCAACTCACATGCTCTGGTACTTTATTGCGCTGCATTGTTTCACACTGTTATGGATGTTTTTATCCATTTACTAGCAGCACAGATTGTATACATTCTCCCATCACAAAGCGTGAATCAATTCCTCTGTACAGAAATTTCATGAGTGACTGCATCTTGTGTTAATGCGGGAGCGACATTACATCAATACTCTACACAGGTGCATTCATTGCAGTTCTTGTGCTTGGGCTCAAGGCTCATTCACCTCACATGGACTTAGAGTTTTGTTTCCTAGCAACATTGCAGATACATGCATTGATTCCATGTAATGCTATTTCAAGCTAGAGCCCTTCATTATTTCTTCTAGTTTTGAGCCTAAATACAAGAAATGTAATACATAGATGCTCAAAACAGTCAAAGTGGGTTATGGGAAAATGCCACTTCCGGGGTGGAGGCAACAGACAGGACATGCAGCTCACGTGCGCTCAGTAACTTTTCGGTCATGGAAACCATTTCGCACTATGACGGTTACATTGGATTGAAGGCCACGAACTTGGATGTTTTGGTATTTTTAAATGTAGGCACTGTTTCAAATTGCAGCACGTCCAAGAGCTTCAGCGCCAGGAGTCAGGACTCTACCTGGAGGAAGCTTGGGGAGGCTAAAGGGTGAACACGCATTGATCAGTGGACAGCGACGCATAACTCTCTGGTCTACATTGTGCAGTGAAGAGGAGTGTGGCACATGTGTTATCAGCCCTATTTAGAAACAGCCTAGTGGAAACAAGCAGATGAGGGCGTTGCCTGTGGAAGGATGACGAGGGTGCAGGTGGCAATGTTGTTGATCCTCTATGGAGGATGCAAGGTAAGACCAATGAGACTATCAGTCAACTCTCATGTAAATAACACAAGGGAATTCATCTAGAGTGCAGATAGAGGCTGGGTCTTTCACACACTACTTACAAAACACCCACATGTAAATATACACAAGGCTGTTAGATGACTTTTCTTATTGGGCGTTTGTTTAGGGAGGGTTCTGCAACTTCAAACTCGCGAAATGTTTGGAACTGTGACTTCCATGATCCCTCACCATTGACCATGCTGGCAAGGGATGATGGGAGTTGTAGTCCAAAACATCAGCAGAGCCAAGATTGCAGACCCGTAGTATAGGAATGTGGTAGGCAGAGACTATCTATAATTACTGTTGCGAACACAGTCCTCAGGTAAGGAATGCTCAAGGAAGCGAAGCACCGACCGTAGATTATGGGTGTTCCATAACCTCCTTTAAGCCTAGGGGGTGTGTGGCAAAGCAGGCTGTGTACTCAACTGAAGACTCTAAGCCAAAATCCAGGAACAAGACCATCCTCTTCCAAGAGTCTCTCCTCCTCAACACCTAGGCCATTATGTCACCCCTTGTGCCACCTGACTCGCTCAATGCCGCCCTCCTCCCTCCTCCCCATCACCGGATACAGCTGTATCCCTCACATGTGCCATCCTCTGTATCCAACCCCTGCTGTATATTTTTTTTTTGCTGCCTCTCAAAAGCGCTACGTTATGCATCTGTATCGATATTGATATTTTATTTCTATTGTGCTCGTACACAAGTGTTTCAGAGCGCGGCAAGGCAAGGGAGGGGAACAGGGGAGAACAAAACCATGATCTTACTAGGCCCGGTGACATTGAGAACACGCAAGTGCATGGGAGAGGGGGAGGGGAAAAGTCCACGGAAGGGGGAGAGGTGGAAAGTACGAAAGCAAAGGAGAAACAGATAAATAATAATAAATACATAAATAAATAATAAAGGCAACACACAGTGGTAGTGCAGCCAGCAATTGGCAAGTACTAGGTTTAAAGCAGCAGACCGGATAGGTCAGGAAGAAAAAGGGGGGGCTTTAGGGGTACAGATACAGACCTCAGTGCAAGGGGTGGCCCGGAGGCAGTATGGGAGGGTGGCAGGGTGAGCAGGTACCTGGGCCCGGAGGACAGAGGGTGGCCAGGTGCACGGTGCAAAGAGGGAACAGATCAGCAGGTGAGAGGGGGAGCGGAGGCAGAAGAAAGGAGGAAGGTCTTGAGGTTCTTCCGGAACCGGAGATGGTTCTCCTCATGTTTCAGAGTGGCAGGGAGGCTGTTCCAGAGGGAGGTCCCAGCCGAAGACAGAGATCTACCCCCAGTTTGTTTCTTTGAGAAAAGGCTGGCCCTGAGGGAGTTAGAGGTAGAGGAGCGAAGAGCTCGAGAGGGGAGGTATTTGTGGAGGGATAGCTGATGGTATTTTGGACCCAGGCCCCAGAAAGCTTTGTGGACAATTAAGAGGGTTTTGAATTTAATCATTGCATCCACTGGGAGCCAATGGAGGAATTTCAGAGCTGGAGAGATACGATCCCAGGGCTGGAGGCCAAGGACGAGTCTCGCAGTCCTGTTCTGGATTAGTTGAAGAGGGCGGAGAGTAGAGGCAGGTAGATTTGGAAAGAGGCTGTTACAATAGTCCAACCTAGAGTGAACCAGAGCTTGTAAGACAATGAGCTTCTGGGGGAAGGAGAGGAAAGGCAGAGTACCTCTCAGGAGGTGCAGTAGGAAGTTTGACTTTTTAGAGACATCAGAGATGTGGGCAGAGAAGGAAAGTGTGGAGTCAAAGATAATCCCGAGGTTCTTAGCCTCTCAGGTGGGGGTAGGAGGAGGGCCAAGGGAGGCCGACCAGAGAGTGAGGAGAAAGGATGGTGAAGGTGTGCCGATGAAGAGGATCTCCGTCTTACTGGCATTCAGACAAGGATCATTTGCAGCACACCAATCTTGAATGGCAGTTAGGCAATCCAAGATGAGAGAGGGAGAGGAGGTGGCCGAGGGCAGCCTGAAAATGAGTTGAGTGTCATCAGTGTAGCACTGAAATTTTAGCAGAAAATGGCAATGCAGTGGACGAGAGTTGCCAGGTATTGGTTGAAAAGCCAGGGTGAGAGGTTAGACTCCTGAGGAACACCACAGGTAGAGAGGAAGATAGATAATAGAAAGGTGTACTGCTGTATACCTCTGTAAAGCGCTCCATTGCTTCTTGAAGCTAGGTCCACGCCTAATAAATATAATAATAATAATACTAATACTAATACTAATACTAATAACAATAATAATAATAAAAGGCTGTTTCATTATTCATGGGCATCTGCAGTGCAAGCTTCACACATGTGGGACTCATAGAGTTGGTAGCAACCAGTCCAAATAGCAGGCTAACTCTGCTTCTGGAATCAGAATCATCTACACCTGTGTCATCTGAGCAAGGCATGGCTTCAACATGACCAAAAAGAAGTCAGCAATTGCAATTCAGCATTGTGCATGCTTATTATTATTGTTTTTTTTAATTCTGTGCCAGTTCACCCTCCTAGTGGTCTTATAGTGCATAAGCCATACCCACGTTAATACATCAGCAAACGTTATAACGGCTCTAAAGGTATGTAGCTGTTGACGTTCTATAGTTATGAGCACTATAGAAACAGTGTGCCCTGATCCAATAACGTGTATTTAGTAGCACTTGAACCTTAGAAGAGCAGATTAGTTGTTTACCAATTCTTAACCACTGTACAGCAGTTTAACTTTCTAAAGCATGTTGCAGAATGGGAGGTTAACAATATGTAGGCGGATAAGTCACTCAGTACACCATTTATTATTCCTCTACGAGGTCTGCATAATTGATCCCTTCTATATATATTTTGTCAATTTGTAATCAAACCTGGCCAATTAAACAATAAAGAAATGGACCTTTATGATCTGGCTCGGATAAGAACGCATATTATTTATATTTTAAATCAAAAATAAATCATCTGATTTTATACGTATTTGTGATCAATATTTTTCTTTTGGATTGGTGCAGGACTTAACGAAACAACCTCTGTATCTTTACCTTGACTGATTAGGGGAAATCGGTCTTAGTTAGGACACTGCAGCCGGCTGACACTTGGTACTCATACACCAGACAAACACACTACATAACGGTAAGAGGCACACAGACTCATTCTTCCCCACTCGTTCTAATAGATCTGTATTGTTTTTTTTGAGATTTGATAACAGAAGTAATTTGCATGATTATTGAAATGCCTCATTTTCCATCCTTAAGTGCCGCTCGGGCACCCCACGCCAACACTCCCACCTCGGCAGACCCGCCAACCATCACCAACACACCACAGGCACCCAAGAACCCCTGCAAACACAGAACATGCAACACCCAGAAAATCTCATCTCTGCACACCTCAATTTATCTGCCCCCACATCCTTTCCCACACCTCTCACCCACACCATTACGACATCCCCCATCTCTTAAACACCCCCTCGCCACCTTAACACTCCAAGGGAAATCAGCAACCCAGCATCTTCCCAAACCTTACACCCCTCCACTCGTCCCAACTCTACTCACCAACGCACTCTCTCGTTGACCCTTGTCACCACCCTGCACCCTTACCGGCGCCCCACACATCCTCCTTTGCACACTCTCTTTTCTCCCCCCCAACCACACTTAACATCGTCCAAAAGGCCCTCAAAAGTCCCACAAATCACAAACACTCTTTTGACAGAATGTAAGCGTATGCTCAGAGCTTCCACCCTCCATCACAACAGCAGAGACAATTGGCCTCCAGCCAACAAATACTCCCTTTCTCATCTACAGAGCCCCCAGCTACAACAGACACTTTGCTAATAACCTAAGTGACTCTCTAGCGGCCGTCCTGGTCTTCCACCCCTCCCTCACCCTGCTTGGAGATCTCAACATATGGTTCTATGGTGCAGACAACCCCATGACATGACCACTCTTGGTTGCAGGTAACCGGTTCCACTCACACGGCAGGACATAATTGATGCAATTTTCAGCTCCTCCAACCTTATCTTCATGCTCCCCCACACCCACTCATTTGGACTGACCACGCAGCCATTCCATTCTCGCTCCTGTCACCCATCCCCCCTCCATGCATGGATATCACTGGACTATTCACCTGCGTTTCATAATGGAACAAGGACATAGTAACCACAGACCTGGCCAAATCCTTGCTCCCCTCTGTCTGCAATTTACCAGTCAAGGGAGGATGACCGTCTATCAGTCATTTCGACCCAAGGTTCTCCAATACCCTACTACCTCTCACCCTCACAAGATCAACCTCCAATAGACAATGCCCAGATGGTACATCCTTCTCTGCAAATCACTCAACCACTCCCTTGAACGCAGCAGGAGGGATGACTCATGTCTCCATAAGAGAGCATCCTATGCCCATCAGACCCATGTCTACAGAGCCAAAATACAGAAGGCCAAAAAATCCTTCTACGGTAACCAAGTCTCTAATACCTGTAACAGCAGCAAGGAACTCCACAAGATCATCACAGAATTCATGGCCGTTGTTGCGTCCCCCAACCCTGTCGCACACCTCCCAATCTCTCTTTGATACCCTTTCAGACCATTTCTACAACACAGCACTAGAAAAAACCTGAACCATCAGCACAAAACTAGCAGCACTCTCACCCCCTCCACGTATACCCCTGCATAAACCCTCTAACTCTCCCTCTCTATCGTCTCTTCCTTCTCCCCCATCTCTCGACCCAAATTCCTTAAGCTAATTGCCAGCAGCCATATGCCCGGATTCCCAGTGACCGATGCCCTCCTATCATTCTCAAAGAAATCTTTACTTCAACCTATGCAGGCGGAATCGCAAGATCCATCCTTAACTCCTCCCTCAGCTCAGCCATATTCCCAGCAGCATTCAAGACATCACACGTCAAACCCCTCCTCAAAAAAATATCACTTGACCCCTTCCTTCCAGCCAACTACAGACCCATTTCTAACACCTGTTTCTTAGCCAAACTCACTGACCGAATGGCCTACTCCCAGCTCTGCACTTTCATTGAATCCATCCACCTTCTCGACCCTGCCTTTGGCAGATTCAGACCCCTCCATGGAACGGAATGATCCCTAACCTCCATGTGGGATAAAGCACTGCAGACACTGAGGGGTGGCCGCACTCGGAGGCCTTCAACATCATCGACCACACCCCCCTCATTGACAGACTTCACTCCCTCAGCACAAGGGACACAGCACTATGGCGGATCTCTTCATTCCTCTTAATCCACTCGCAACACACAAAACATTACTTTAGTTAGTTGCTTTTAACTCTTTCCGCTACCGCACACATTTTCTGATTCCACACATGCAATGCTACGAGAGCTTAATAGACATTCCTCAGTATGCTAATGGCATAGATCCACAGCTAGTTCACAAACAGAATATCAGTCATGAATAATTACACATTCCTCATCTACTTTACACTTAACATAGATTTTCACTTAGCTTCCTGATGCTGAAGTTCTCGTGTGCCTTCTTCTTTGGTTCTGCTTTGTTTCCCAACGTGTTCCTGTATTCACTAGTTTCCTTTGAATGATTTATCGACGGATATTTCTCAGCAGTTCAAATAACTGTGACCTTCTTTGCTGGTTGTATGAATGAAAATCAGTTAGAACCTCTCAAAAGGTTCCAAACTACCTCACTGAAGCTGCAGAACCAATCAGCTCTAAGAATTGCCGGCACCCTCTTGAACTGGGATCACACCTGAATCCTACAGTGTACAGGTTAAGGAAAACTGTGTTGAAGCTTTCTCAATAAAGCTTCCTCCAACTCTCTGCGTGTGAGCCATTTTTCAAAGCAGAGATTTGGGGGTAGATCCATATCCTCTGCTGGTGCCTACCTCGAGAACAGCCTGCCTGCCTCTCTCCATCTTGAGCTGGACCTCCTTAGTTTCCGGAAACTTCTCAAGACATTGGGGGTCATTCCGAGTTGGGTGGTAAGGGAAAAATGATACCGGTAAAGGACTACCGGCATCGTTTCCCATTACGGCCCATTCTGACCCACCAGACCATTATTTACGGTGTCGTAAAGTACGATGCCGTAAATAGCGGTTTAGTGGCACGCGCCCGGCACGCCATGCCGTAATTAGCGGCATGGCGTAAACCGGAGCTGATCCCAAGTAAAGCGGACTTGGAAAAAACAGCCTCCACAAGACCGCAAAGTACCTTACCGCCATGGAGTAAATATCCGCATCGCTGAGAAGGTGTTAAGGACCCTGAGCAGTGTTTCCAAGAGGAACAGGTGCACTCAATCAGCACAGGTGGAGGCAATGGAGTCTGGCACAGCACAAAAGGAGCACACCCACACCCCTCCCACACCAAGATGATACCAATTGTAGCAGCATTCCTGGAGCTGGAGGCCCTGCTTGCAAGGCAGCAACTACAACAACAGCAACTACAACAACCACAACCCCCACCACAGAGGATACACAGGAGGAGAAGGAGGGTGAGACAGGCCCAGCATGCCCTACCGGTGCAGCCACCATTACCACGCAGGCAGCCCCCAATCCCCCGCATCAGAGCCACCCCCTTCAACCTCACACCAGAGCAGATCCACACCCTGTACCGGCTTGACTGGGACACCATTACCAGCATAGTGGACATGATACATGATGATTCAGTGAGCCGCATAGAAATCCGCACTGCCATCCCCCCTCTACTGAAGGTAGTGTCTGTGCTCCACTTCCTTGCCACAGGCAGCTACCAGCATACAGTGGGGCACATGCATGGCATTTCACAGCCCATATTTTCACTGATACTCAAACAAGTGCTGGATGCCCTCCTCACCCACACAAGGGAATACATATCCCTACCCCATACTCCCCAGGAGATATATGACACCAAAGCTGCCTTCCATGCACTGGCAGGCATGCCAAATTGCATAGGTGCCATCAACTGCACCCACGTGGAATTAGTGGTCCCGCATGCCATGGAGGTGCCGTATCGCAACCGCAAGTAATACCACTCCATCAACGTCCAGATGGTGTGTAATGCCAGTAAAGCCATCACACATTGCAATGCCTGATACCCCGGATCAACTCATGACTCCTTGGTCCTGCGGAACTCATCACTACCACGCTACATGGAGCGACATGCCGGACGACGTGCCTGGCTGCTTGGTGAGTAACCTGAATGGGCCATGGCAGTGCATTGGGGCTGTGAGTAGGTCGCCTGCATACTCCACCTGGGTGGGAAAGGGGGGGGGGATGCATACTCCACCTGGGTGGGAAAGGGGGGGGGATGCACACTCATCCCAGTAATCATCTGCGGCCATGTAAGACTAGTACAATTCTCCACCATGAATGCACACACAATTACCTCCTTTCCACTTCCATGCAGGTGATGCTGGCTACCCTCTAAAGCCGTGGCTCATGACCCCGGTCCGCAACCCACAGAACAGGCACGAGGAGGACTACAATAGATCCCATACCCGTACACGGGTGGTGATAGAGCAGACCTTCGGCCTGTTGAAGGCACAATTTCGTTGCCTCAGCCGGTCTGGTGGGGCACTCATCTACAGCCACGAGAAGGTGTCCAAGATCACCATGGCATGTGTAATGCTACACAACATGTGCATCCGTCGGAACGTGCCACTGCCCATGACGTGGAACTGCTACCACCAGATGATGATGAGGGGGAGGAGGAAGGAATGGCAGGACAGCAGCACGGTGCTGATGCACAGGAGGGACGTTCAGTGCGTCAATCATTGATTGGACAATATTTCTGACTCACAAATCAGCTGAGGGTGTGAGGGTGAGAGGACATTGGACACTGGGTGTGGGGATACAGGTACACCATGCAATGTGCGACATCAAAAGACACAAGCAAAATGAGCAATGTCCACTCTGTTTTTTGGGAATGAACAACTAGTGTATTCAACATTTATGTAGGAACGTGTACAACAAAACCACCACCCTCACCCCCCTCCCCCCCAACTCCCACACACACCCTCACCCCCCTCCCCCTCCCCCCCAACTCCCACACACACCCTCACCCCCCCTCCCCCCAACTCCCACACACACCCTCACCCCCCACCCCCTCCCCCCACAACAACCCCACAATAGTCCCATCAGTGCAACATAGGCCACTTGTGTGTGGCAGTATGGTCATTGTATGCTTCCAGAGCCAGGGGTATCCATGTTCTGGCGGCGGAGTGTGCGCATTGACCGACGGACAGGGCTGGTCTGCGTGGAGGAGCACTGTGAGGGTGGGCACTCCCACTGGGGCTGTGGTCTGGGGGGTGCTGCCTCCAGGGCATCAGCGATCCGGCCCAGCACCTCACAGAGCCGGTTTGTGTTGGCAGTGATGACTTCGCCCAGGGCCTGCAGGTCATTGTGCCACTCCGACCTGGATTCACGGTTGTCCCGGGTAAAGTCCTCAATCAGGCCCGTGAGGCGCTGGGAGTGCAATCCATCCATGGCCGGTGTGGCAGATGTGCTAGGCAGCCGTGGTGTTGAGCATGCAGCCCTTTCGGGGCTTTCTGCAGGGGAGGTGGATCCAGGACTGGGAGGTGGTGCTCCTTGGCCTGTGAGGCCTGCAGTGTCACTCTCCCCGGAGTAGAAGTGTGCAACTTGACTGTAGGATGGGGTGTCTGGGCTGTGCACAATGTCATGGGGCTCCTCCACATCGGATACGGGAACAGATGTCGGGCTATCTGGCTCCTCGGGGAGGCACATGGCAGCATTCTCCCCTGCCACACTGGACTCCTCTGAGTGCACCGTGGGGCATGTCTCCGTCGGCAGTGCAGGCATGGGTAGGGGTGTGGGTGTGGGTTGTGCAGCCTCCATGGGGGTTGCTGGTGCAGGTTGTGTTGCCTGTGCCTTCTTCCTTCCTGCAGGTTTACGCTGTCCCCTGGCTGTGCCCCTGGAGGTACAGGGCTGTGTGGCTTCCTGGCCCTCACTTTCATGGTCGCTGCCTGTGGGGGGGGAGAGAGAGATGGCATGAGCTATGATTTGGGGGTCAGCATTTCTTCAAGCCTATGGAATGACAATGGGATTGCAGCGTTTTGTTGACATTTGGGTTGGGAGTGGGACAGTGATCTGGGCTTGGACGGTAAATGCATCCTGGTGTCTGGGTCACTCATGTTGGTGGAGTACTGTGCTGACTCACATTGACTGCCTCTTTGTGTGCTCTGGCCAATATGGGTTGGAGCCTTGCACCTGGCATCAGCCTGGGTCTTACTTGTGACGGCATGATTTGATGGGGGGGGTTCCCATACGTGATTTGACTGCTTGCCCAGCCCTTGGTGGTGCCTTACATTGGGAATGCATTTACTATCTTCACTCATGACACTCACCTCCATCTGCGGATGACGGGGCACCGCACTCCATCTCGCCGACCCCCTCTATGGCCCATCATGTCCGCACACGTTTGCTCCCAGGGCATCATCTTGATGGGAGAAACTGGGCCTCCTCCTGTCTCCAGGGCCTGTGTTCGGTTGGCCGATAGGATGGCCCGCACCCTGAGACGGAGGTCATCCCACCGTTTCCTGCAGTCCCTCGTCGTACGGGGGGTGTTCCCTACGGCGCTCACCCTCTGTTCCACCAAGTCCCAGATCTCCTTCTTCCTGGCAATGGTCGGCCTACGCATGTCACTGCTGAATACTGTCTCAGCATTTGCGTGCAGGGTGTCCACCAGGACCTGGAGCTCATCCTGCATGAAACGCTCCTTCCTGATGCGGGCGGCACCTTTCTTCAGTGCTTTCGGCATGATACTGGTCACTGATGGCTTTTTTGAGGGTCGAAATATACCTCCGGGTACTGTATTAAGAGGATGGCAGTGGATTGTGTTTTTAAAGATGGCCGCCGCGCTCCTTCCCGTTCCTGTGCGATGACGTAATTTCCGTATCCGTTAATTAGCGGTGACCGTAATTTACAGATACCGTAAATTACGGTCAACGCTAATAACGGACAGCAAAGCTTCGGTGGCGGTGTTGTAATGACCGTCTTGCTTCATGCCGCTAAGGGGTTTTACAAGCCCTTTAGCGGTATGCCGCTAGGGGATTTACCGGCATGGCGGAAAGCTCGTGCCCGCGAAGTTGGAATGACCTGTTAATTGCGGCGTCGTACCAGACCGGACTCAGTCTTTCCGCCATGCCGGTAAAAACCCATACTTACCGCAAAACTCGGAATGAGTCCCATTGTAGAGCAGGAGCCAAGTGCCCCCACCTCAAGCATCTTGCCCATATTGCCTATTTGTTGGGAATCGCAGAAAGGTGAGGCTGGATCAGCCCCGAGGAGCCAAGGTCTTATCGGACTAGTATGAGCAGACATTAGTTACAATCGTGTGAAAGAATGAAACTCCTGTTCAGAAGGCATGGATGAAAACAAGGAAGACGTCAGAGGTTTATTAAATAATAGTATTTTAAATGCACCAGAACTCAAATTTGTGGTTTTCGGTCACGTGGATGGATGGAACTGTAAAAACATGATGAACCACACCTATGCAGAGGGGCAGAGCGTGCCTCTACTCCCCTGAATTGCCCAGAGTTTCCAAGGCCAAGTTCAAAGCCTTAATTGATGTGCAGACCACAGAGGTGATGATATATGATATGCTAATTGGTGGGGCGCTATGGTTATTACCAGCTCACCAGCACCTGGAAGTTCAGCCTGCATGCTGCTAACATAGGTGGAAAAGTACTGACGGATGTAGGAGTGCCAACCAATTATGGGGGGCACGTAATTAAGAGCCCTATAGTTTGTACAACCAATGGGACGTCATGTATTTAGTGATGTTCATAGTGACTGAAGGGTGGGCTTAGTAGTCCCACCTGATGTTGAAGAACCTATCACTTTTTAGACTAGTATGGAACATATACTTAGATGTTCTCCTTAAGCCTATCACATTTGTCACTAGGTTTTTGTTGTAAAGTGCTTATCTGTGAATGCATGAGATGTGAGAATGTTGGAGTCTTGCTGTAGAATATTGTCCTGTGAGTGTGTGTGAAGGTTCCAGCCTATGCCAGTTGGAACTGGGCCTACCTGGGTGATGGGACCCAGTGGTGTCCTCAGGTGTCCTCTGTTGCTGGTGAAACACTACAGTGGTGTCCTCTATTGTAGGTGAAACACTTAGGGTTTATTCTTAATTACACCAGGATCTTACAATAGAGGACACCTGAGGACAACACTGGGTCCTCAGGTGTCCTCTATTGTAAGATCTTGATGTAACTAAGAATAAACCTTATGTGTTTCACCTACAAAGAGTAAAAAGCTACCTTTCTACAGTTTTTGTAGTTTGCCACATAGGATGACATTAGTAAATATGTAGGTTAACATCAATGGCAAGTTTTTGTTACATAAATAATGTTTTTTTAATGAAATACATTGATAGACCATCCTCTGAAACGTCTGTTTATGTCTGTTGTACTCCCTGTTTTAGATAATTGATATTAAAACAGTCAACTTTGCCAGCTTCCTGAGTCGTTTTGATTATTGATGTTTGAGCATCTTCTGCATCCCCATTAATCTCAAGTATTGCTACTTTATCTTAAAGGGCTGGGTCGGCTGTCCCGGTTCACATGGTAGCAGAGAGATGATGGTTAAAGAACCATCGACCTAGTAAGCTTTGGGGTCCCAGCAATATCGGATGTCCTCTGCCATTCGGCTGAAAGGCTGTAAAGCTCCCTGTAGATAGCGGATATTAGTTTAAAATAAGGCTTGCAAGCGTAGGTGAGACGGGTCCCTTGTTTTCAGGCAAAATCCCTGTCTCGATTTCTACAGGAAACTGAGCGGATGGAAAGTTGAAGAGGCAGATTGAAGAGGCGTCAATCCCGAGAGTCGGAAGTTAAAAAAGCAAATGGTGAGTAAAAACTAAGTGAGGTGGTAAAATTGTGAATGGGCAGCGAGTGTAGAAAGTGATAAGGGGAACCGAGTAATGGAGGGACGTTTGGGGGTAAACAACTCGAGACGATGAGCGTCAAGTTTTTAACTAATTGACTTGAGGAAAGGAGCCAAACAATTCAGAAACTGTGAGATGAGGAACGTCACAGTAGAAGTAGCCCAGTGTCCTGCGTCATAGTCGTATCTAGAGTCCCATCAGCAGATTACGTAGGCTACGAACATGTTTAAAGACGGTCTGAAGAGAACGATTCAAATTTTCTAGGAGTGTTTTTTAGGGGTGTCACAAAGATTGTGAGTGAAAATATAGCCTTGAGGATCGTAGCCTTAAATATATGGGCCGGGTGAGTTTGCCAGTTTGTCTGTTTGTTTCATATGTTGTATAAATATATAATGTGGTGAAAAAGTAATAGACAAATTAAGAAACGTGAAATGATGACAAATTTGCACACAGCATGCACGGGATAAAAGGCCAGCGAGCTCTGGAAAATGTACCAGGAGGAAAGAGAAGAGCCGCCTCCTGAGGATTGGATACTTAAAATATGCAAAGAGGGGGGTGAGGAGCCTTCTGCTCCCCCGATGCGCCTGAAATAAAAGGCCATAGTACAAAAGATAACGGAGTGTACCCATTGAGAGAACTTAAGGCAGCGACAAGGTACAGCAATCCGGCATATGAGTCACCTGCGCATAGCAGTGACAAAGGTACTGAGAAGATTTCTGAAAGGAGGTGATCTCTAAAGTCCCAGGGGACAAAGAGAGATGGGATAAGGAGAGAGGTTATCGACCAAGTACATCCTTGGATATAGGAACAGAAATAAAGAAATGGAAGGGAGAAAAAGATAGGGCTGATGAGGTAGTGCTCATACAGAATGAAGGGATGGGTGCTAAGATTTTTCTCAAACTTGATGGAAAGAGCATTGAGGAAGTAAGGCAAAAGGACAATTGAGACGAACGAGACAAAAAAGATAGGGACAGAGAGGAACTATTGAAAGAAAATGGGGCAAAAAGGAAGGCTAGACACAGGCGGGAACAGTTGTATCAAGATGAACAACTGAAAAATCAAGATAGGGCAGAAGAACAGAGAAAATATGACAACAGACAGAGGGCAATCGAAGAATGAGAAAGGCTAAAAAGAAAGAGAGAGGAAGAGGAGGAACAAAAATGAAGGGATAAAAGGATACAAAGACATAGAGACAAAGAAGTACAAAGGGCAAATGAGAGAAGAGAAATGAAAAGAAAGGAAGAAGAAGAAGAAAGGGTAGGAGAAGAAGCAAGGAAACGAAGAGAACTTGATGATGAAATAGAACGAAAGAGAAGACAGAGAGCACGCAACATTGAGCCTGTAGAAAAGGAATTAATGGATCCTAAACCAGTTGTAGCATGGGAGGACATAGAAGAATTCTTCCCAGCACATAAACCGATGCCAGGTCCATCTAGAAAAAATCTAGAGGATGAGTTTGACTCTAGAAGCATTGGGGATGCAATCGATAAAGTCTATCAAGATATGAGGACTAAGAAAGAACTGAAAGGAAAGGGTAAAAGGATTGACTTGAGAGTACACAGTTATACGACAGATAGGGAGGATAGTGTAGTTTTGAGCTTAAAGAGTTGTCTTTAGACAGACTGACTCTGACTAGAGATGAAGAGGAGGGAAGCCATACAAGTTGGGGACAGGATATGCCAGACGAGCACAGAGAAACCTTCCGTGGGGAGGAGGGAGATAACGCATGTGGTCCAAAAGGATGTTCTCCAATGGACAAAGAAGTGAGATGGTCAGATCTAGATTTACCCAAATCACGGGCATCAGAGTCTCTGGCGCGACTAGATAGACCTAGAGGGTGATCCAATAGTGACAGGGGGACTCGCCGCCTTATGTAAGCAGGTTAATATCGCTACCAGGAAGAAGGCGGTGTGGAACCACTGTCCCTGCTATGGACAGACAGACGATGGGGGATGAATGTGAGTTTGGGATATCGCAGTTTCCTTTGTTAGCAAAAGGAGGAGCCAGACCACAATATATACCATGGCCACAGATGGATAGGGATCATTTAAGGTACAAACATCTGAGTTTAACTTCCGGTGCTGGGAAATGGATACATGAGTTAGAAAAAATGACAGGAGGAAACACGTTAGCTATAGGAGACATTAAAGGTCTTCTAGCCGCTATCCTTGGAGAGAGAGCAGACAGTGTTTGGTCGAGAGCAGGATACCCGAGTGTCACTATGCAGAACACAGCTCATGATCGAGCACCATTTAATAACTGTAGAGTGACAGTTTGGAAAGCGTTTAGAGTACTATATCCGGATACATCAGAAATGGGAGCTATAATCGCAAGGAAGATGCAGGAAGGGGAGAATCCTCGTGTTTACATTCAGAATTTCCAAGAGCAGTGGTCTTTGGAAATGCACAAACTGTGGGGGAAATCTATACCTGTGTTTTACCATATACTATGCAATGGGCTGCCAGACCCAGTGCACAAGCAGCTCAAGAAGTTAGTAGGTATGGAAGCAAAACCATGGTCGGAGATACAGCTGACCATCGCGCACTATTGCAGATTATTGCAGGAGAAGAATTGAAAGAAAGATGATGCTAGGAAAGGTGAAGAAGCAAAAGTATTGCAGAAAAAAATGTCAAAATACGCCTTAGAAGGGATGATGTTGACTAGTAGAGAAGGGTCAAGTTCACAGCAAACAGCAGGTATGCCAAAGGTGAATAACCGAAGGCAGTTCGATCAAGGTAATAATGGATTCATACCACAGGAAAAGGGAGGCTTCCGAGGCAGAGGCATCCAGAATAATCAGGGACATTTCCAGAATAATTAAAGTGGATTTCAAAATGTTCAGAGCGATAATCAAGGCATGCAGGGAGGGCAAATTAGGAGACCTCTTGTTTGTTTGACATGTGGACTGACAGGACACATTGCACACGTGTAGAAGTCAAGAGTTTGTGCAAAACAGGCAATTCTCAAGAGAGGGGATTACATACCTGCCTGCATACACTCAACAAAGTGGAGAGGGGTTCGCCCAAGATCAGACTGTGCAGCAAACACAAGCGCTGAGAATGCAGCAAGGTTTACAAACAGAGCAGGCAACAATGAATCCGCTGCAAGGGCAGTCACACCATTCACCCATGCAGATACAGCAGAGTCCGAACACAGGGCTGTTAATGTCTCCTAGGATAGGGGGTGTCACTGTAGAGGGAAGGAATCCTTTCATAGGTTCAGGGATAAGTATGTAACCACAATAGGACAGCTCACTGGGAGACTTGATGTGTTCAGTGCTATCAGTGACTCCCAATCCTCAAGAGGAACCAAGGGTTGACGTCACTCTAGGGGGCAAATATTGTTCTTTTTTAGTAGACTTGGGGGCAACACGCTCATGTATATGAGAGGGGAAATTTACATTATCTGTGAATGCCATGAATGCTCAAGATTTCACAGGAGCTACAAGTAGAGTTCCTTTTACTGAAAAGTTGCCAGTCTCAATAGGAGACTGTGATATGTCTGTACCATTATTATATTCTAGACAGACACCTGTTAATATATTAGGTCAAGATTTAATGACAAAATTGAACATGAGGATTTCATTTACTGATGAAGGCATAGTGTGTTCAATGCCAGGAATGCATTATTTAAACGTGAGTGAATTTATTATGGCATTCACAGGACAAATGGCCATACAAGGAGTACCACTTGAACCCAAGGTTTTTCACTATCGGGTACGCATTTTGTTAACATGGCTAACAGGTTTAGTGGGTTAAACTGTGAGAATACCTGATGAGTTTTTATTTAGGCCAAGGATACCTATGGATGAAGAGGGAGGATGCATCTTTTCCTTAGAATTGCAGGCAGCTATAGTACGAGGGAAACTGGTTATGCATGATGGAGTTGATTATGAAGGCAGACAATGCTGCACAGTGATTGCCATTGGGGAGGGTTATTACAAATTGACTGACGTCACTGGTGAGGATATGTTTAAAGACCATCTGTCAGATGACGAAGTACTATTTGAAATGTGTATTACTTAATGGATGAGAGCATTAAAATGCGAGGTTCCCCATAGAATGATGCTAGCATTGAAGTGTCCCGAGTTTTTTGATGAAGATATGGCAAAGGTGCCAGCTAAAATTCTTTACTACAGGCCCCTATGACGTAGGCCTATTGAAAGGGGCTGGAGAAGTTAAGATTAAACTGAAACCAGGAGCAATTTTACCTTGAGAACGATAGTATCCCATGTCTCAAGAAGCAGATGAAGGTATTTTCAAGACAATATCCGCCACGATGGAACAAGGCATTTTAGTGACCTCAGACTCACCATGTAATACGTCAGTGTACCCTATCAAGAAATCTAAGGGGGGGTTGTGGTGTTTAATTCAGGATTTACTCCCAATTAATCAGATTGTAGAGGCCAAATTCCCTCTAGTTCCTAATCCGGAGACAATCTTATGTAGTATCCCTATTGAGGCAAGATATTTTATGGTGATTGACTTGAAAAATGCATCTTTCTCAATCCCATTGCATAAGGATTCTCACGATCTGATGTTATTTATGTTTCATCAGACTAAGTTAAAAAGCATGAAATTACCTCAGGGGTACAGTGAGTCTCCATCTATTTCCAATAGAGTCTTTCAGATGGACTTAAGCAATATTGATTTGAAAAGTGTTGTATTGCAATATGTAGACGACATCTTAATCTGTAGCACCTCAGAGGAAGAGCGCAGACAAGACTCAGTTCAGCTAATGATTATTCTTGCAGAGATAGGATATAAAGTAGACAAGGACAAATTACAGTATTGCCAAGAGGAAGTGCTATACACAGGTCAATTAATTTTGCATGAAGGAAAGAAAGTTACTCCTGAGAGAGCTGAGGCTATTTTAAAAACAGCAAAGCCACATACGATAAAGCACATGCAAAGATATTTGGTACTAAGCAATTATTTGAGAGCAGGGGTCTTTGATTACAGTTCATATATAAGGCACTTGTTGCAGGTTCTGAAAAAAGCACAGGCAACTCAGGAAAGAAATATCTGGACTGAGGACATGGAAAAAGGGTTTGATGAGTTGAAAAAGACAATTGGCAAAGCTTCAGTTTTAGGGATTCCCAATTATGCTGAGGAATTCTTCTTATTTTCGCATAGGAATGAAACAGTTATGACAGTAGTACTCACGCAGAAAACCACGTTGGGGTACAAACTCTAGCATATTACAGTGGGACTCTGGACCCAGTAATGAGGGATCACTTTCCCTGCAAACAATCTTTAGCAGCCGCCACGTTCACCATTGAGAAGGCTGCTAGCATAGTAATGGGATGTTCTATGACGTTATTAGTTGAACATGCGTAGTTTGCCATTTTGGAGAAACCTAAGGGTACTTTGACTTATCAAATGGCTTCTGCCTATGAGGTAGCCATATCAAATCCAGCAATCAAAATAGTCAGATGCAGAATAGTGAACCCTGCCATGTTTATAGCGGAACCACTGGCAGAAGATGAGCATGTGCATGATTGCTCAAACTATGAGTAATTCTATGATGAGATCCCGAGGGTAAAGGAAAATGCTTTGGCAGCTGTGGAGATTCTTTTTATTGACGGTTCTTCTAGAATTGATCAGAATGATGGACAGAGATATACAGGTGCTGATGTGGTAAAGCACAGAGCCAATGGAGAAGTTGAAGTATTGATTGGAGAATTTGAAGTATTGATAAGTGCATGACTACCATCTCACTTTTCAGCACAGGCTGCAGAGCTGGTGGCGCTGATTGTCACGCTCGAGAAAAATACAGACCAGGAAGTAACCGTGTACAGTGACTCCGTCTACGTGACATTGACAGTACACGCAGGACTGGTAAGTTGGAAAATGAGGGGCTACCTCAGAGTGGACCGCACTCCAGTGCAACATCCCACCTTATTGGACTGACTTATTAGAGCACTACAACTCCCAGTAACAATTGCATTAGTTAAATGTGCAGCTCACACTAAAGGAGCAGAGTTTATTTCACGTGGAAATTAATCTGCAGACGAGGAAGCAAAACAAATTGCACATTTGGAAGACATTATGAAATTTGATACGCCTGATGTGAATGAAAGCATGGTGGTGATGATGAGTGTGCATGAAAGCTTTAATACCTTGTCTAAAACTCAGTTGATTGAAACTCAAAGGGAAGCGCCACAGGATGAGAAAGACCTGTGGACGCGGATAGGGTGTTCTTTAACTCCTTCCGAATCATTGTGGCAACAGGAAATCACTGGTAAACCGGTGATGCCTGTAGCCTTATTAAGGGTGGCATTGGAACAGCTGCACTACCCTGTGCATGTCACTAGAGATAGTATCACAGTGACGATTGCAGAGGAATGGCTTGTTCCAAATTTGTTAGAACACGATGCATTTTATGTAGTAAACTCATCATATGTCAAAAGTTTACTGCTGGGCACACACTGAGTACAGTTAGAGAAGTCCTCCTAAGACCTAATGGTCCTTTCCAACATTTACATATCGACTATGTCGGTATGCTGCAGGTCTGTAATGGATACAGATATATGATAGTGGTAGTATGTCCCTTTTCAAGGTGGATTGAAGCTGGTCCATGAACACATCCAGATTCCACCTGCGCAGCAAAATCTTTACTACGAGAAGTGTTTCCTAAATGGGGAATATGTGAAGTGTTAAGATCAGATAATGCCCCTCATTGTGTTAATGAAGGCTTTGAACAGATAAGCTCGTTGTCCAGTATAAAGCACAATTTTTAATCGGCTTATCGCCGGCAAGCAAACTGGGTCTGTGAGAGACTCAACTGCTTGCTTAAAGAAAGAATAGCCAAATTGAAGCTTACCTTGAAAAAAGGATGGTTGCATTGCCTAACACTGGCATTGTATGCATTGAGATATCAACCAGATTCCGACCACCATCTAACACCCCATGAAATAGTGACAGGAAGGTGGATGAGAACACCCCTCAAACATCCATCTAGAACTAAAAGTGATGCCCAGACGACAGCAGAATTGTTAGGAAAGGAGTTACATGCCTACTTAACATGTATGACTTTAAGTATCTCTGTCATTTCAGATCAGCTCAAGCAGAAGGGGTGTGGGGTTCAGAACAAAGATGGAGACCATGCATCAACTGGATTTAAAGAACTATGTCTTCCCAAACTTTTCCCCGGTGATCAGATCTTGATTAAGGAACTTCACGCGTATATGGAACGAGCCACGCTTTAACGGCCCATTTGTCGTGGAGGATGTAATGCTGTCAGCAGTGAAAGTTCTAGGAAAACATGTGTGGATATTTCTCAGAGATGTGAAGATCTACACTGGAGAACCCCGTTCACCCCCACCCCAATCGGAGGCAAGCATCGGGGAAGAACCTCAGCACATGCAGACTAGGTCCATGATGAGGAAGAAGGATGCAGAGACTTCCAAATAAACAGATAAAGAACACTTTGGACGGTGGCTTGCTTCGGGAAACTCTTAAACTGCTAAAAAAGGAAGGCTATTTGTTCTTGAGCCACAGGAGCTTGCTAAACATTGGACTGAGACACATTTAAGTCTTGATCGAGAAGGATGGATGCCAGATCTGGAGTTCTTTTTCAACAAATGGAAAAGGGAACAGTTCCCTGATTCCTTTCTCACTGAGTTTCTTTTCAGAGGTACCCATGATAGTGCCTAATGGCCATGTTCACAGGATCATTCTTACAATTTTTCTGTTCATTTTTCGTGCATATCCTGTGCTTGTGGGGAGAGCTACTAACATTCATCTGTTCCTGCAAGATCCTAAGAATGGCCTAATCGTGAGGCGATTGCTCACAGCTATAATATAGCAGATTCTCCAGCATCCTGAGTACAGTGGGGAAAACACAAATTCCCCTATTTTATGGGAATGCTTATAGACTAGTAGGGTTGGTTTTCCATTCTTTGATTGAGGAGTGCCCACATCGTGTTGGAAGACAAACTGATGTTCACACTTTCTTGAGAGATCCAAGGAATACAGTGGCACTTAACAAATTGCTATGTGATATAATTGAACAGGTTAATCTATATTCTGAGTGAACATTAAGAACATACTGAATGAGACTTTTGGAGGAAGAGATCCAGAGCCTACTATCTGTAGTTTTCTACTTCTTGCTGGAAATGCATCCACATTTTGTTTGGCAAAAGGATGACTCTTTTCTGTACATCAGGAACCCCGTTAATCGTCCTGCAGTCAGCCAGCTGTTTGAAGAGCTTGATGAGAAGATCAAGATATTGCCAAAGTATTGCATTATATTAGCCAAATACATTTTGATTTATTCCTTAAAAAAGAATGAGTAATGAGAGGCCCTCACAACGAGTAAGAATATACTGCTGTATGAAGTGGGCTATCTATATGTTATCTATATATGCATCTTGTTTATTGTGATTCTTACTTCACTCACAGTACGTACTGCTTACTATTGGGATCCAAATAAACCAAGGATCCCTGTGTATCTTCCTATGCAGAGGAGGGTACAGATGTGGCAAACTACAAGGCAGCCAAGACCTTATGTGATTGTCCCCACTCCAGTAGACTGTATAAAGGTTATTGGGTCTATGACAAATGTCACTTGACATTCATACCCAGGAAAGAGTGCTATAAAGATTTTTGTTGAGCACCAGAAACAGGCTCGTAAGGAAAGGCAAAGGAAAATATCCTCTAGGAGAAAATCTACACAAGTAGCACATGTAAAAGCACCAAGTTTACAGACAAATGTTCCTATGATTGGTCCTATAAGAAGTAATTATGCTGACATACTTCATGAGATGATTATAGAAGCTCACAAGAAAAGTAAGAGACCTAAGAGAAGTGCTAGGAAGGATGATCATGAGTTGAATTATTACCTGGATAGTACAGCACACTTGAGGAATAACATATGGTATCAGCGTATGAAAGAAGTGGGAAGGAGGCCCTCGAAGGAGGAATGCTTTGTATGTGCACTCCTGCCTTATAGCATTGGGAAATCCAAGATCTTTATAGCTATTCAGATAGTTGTCCTGACAGCACATTGTCTATCACACATTGCGTTCTGCCATGCAAGAGGCCAGTTCATGGACCGAACAGCCTATCTCAAATGGACAATTGAATGGACAGATCCAGAAGAAGATGATTACGTCCAAGACACAAAGACGATGCTAAGAGCTCATACTAGGAATCATGTGATCAGATATGAAAAACCTGGAGTAAATGGAGCTGAATCAGATGGGAAGTAAACAGAAGACAGGAGATTCCAGGGAAATCTGCAGAAGAGAATTGTAAATCGAAAAAACAGAGGCCAAATGCAGATCTGGGGATCAGTGCTTTCACCAGACATTGGGAAGAAGATGTGGTGATCTGCAGAGACTGGATAATAATGGGTCACTACAACCCAACTATTGAAAATGCAGAAATGCTGTGTAAACCTGTATGGTCGAAACCTGCTAAACTACTGACATGGGTTGAAGATAAAGGAGGACCTTTGCAGATAGTACCTTTAGAAAGTGCAAAGCTGTGCTTCAGAAAAAATGGCACAAGAAACGTCAGAGAAAAACAGAACTGTGGTCGAATCTTTGAGGTACAACGGATGAACATTGGGACAGCAGTGATCATTGATCACTAGTAGGCGTGCGGAATTCGAACTTAAATGAAGCTGCCCAAGTACTGGGGAGGATGATGTTCTATAGTAAATGTTCACGTTCCAGCATTGGTGATTCCTAAAAGTGACTTAAACATTGACAGCTTTCCTAAAGCAGATGCTCACCTGAGGAAGAAGAGATCTGTGGAACTGATAAGTAGAATGAAAAGAGAGAACTTTTTGATTCCATCCAATATGAACAAAGACTGTTCAGCCAGACTTAATCGATATTCACATTGATCTTCATGCCGAGGATCCAGACTGCAGCAAATACTAAATGGCTGCAGATCACCAGATGGGAGTTGTTGCAGACAATCAACACTACCATAAAAGGGATTCAATGCTATCAGGGAAGAGCTGAGAGCAATACGATTGAGCTCTTTTCAGAACAGATACATCCTAGACTTCATCACAGCTAAGGATGGAGGCGTTTGTGCAAGAATTGGAGAATCATGTGCACATTTATACTATCTCATGATGACAAAAATGGCACCTTGCGAGAGGCCATAGAGATGCTGATGAAGCTGCACGCCCAAATGTTAGACAAAGTGGAGGACATTGCTGATGATAGCTGGTTTGGATCGCTCTTTTCTTGGGTTCCACAATAGATGCAGATATGTTCAAATTCCTTGGAGGCCTGATAGTGATGGTATTGCTTGGATTCTGTGTGGTTAGGATAATAAACTCATAATGCATAAATACTGCAAAGAAAGCCATAGGGATGAAATTCATGATTGATGTTGAGTCCGGATGGAACACTAAAGAGTTGACAGATGATGAAATCAGATATTTCATGAAGGCCAGCATCCATGCACCTTGCACCTGAGGGAACGAAATTTCTGTATCAAAAGAGCCATAAGAAATATGTGGGAAAATGGATCTATTGCAGTCCAAGTGGCCAGTGCATGCTCATGACTTGGAACAATGATGAGCATGTTAAATCAGCTGGATGTCTGAAAGGAGTCATAAAGATATGGGTCTCAAAAGAAGCATTTCTTCAGGAAAGGATGTCTACATGTGAAGGATGATGGGAGAGTGGCCAATGAATCGCCCAGAGGGAGGAGTTAGATTAGAAGCCAAGTGCCCCCACCTAAAGCATCTTGCCCATATTGCCCATATGTTGGGAACCAGAGTGTGAAACACGTGCAGTACCAGTGAAAATATCCATACCAAGGAGAATCCTGTAAGCAAGGTTCCCATTGAGAAAGCCACACCTGCATACAAGACAGTATGATGGCCGTTTGAATGAAATCGCAGAAGCATGAAAAGACAGCAAAAGAGCAGATTGGTGACGTCATGCAAAGTAAAACTGACACTCCTAGAAGAGATGAAGAGACACGAATGAGAAGATAGTATGTAAAGCATCAAGGAAGTATTAAAGATAAGAAACATCTCGGGCTCGAGATGAAGAAACTTATGCTACAGAAACAATGAAGATATCAAGTTATTTTACATGTGTACAGATGCAAAGCAATGCAAGCAGACAAAGTATTCTTGAGGTTAGCTATGTAGTGAATAGATTGCGGCAAGGGAGAACATTACATGGCCACAGTAGTGGCCATGTGGTTATGGTTAAGTTGCTGTTTCCATAGGAAGAGCACGTTTTGGGTGGCTTATAACTTTGCTCCCCCTGGACGAATCCTCACCAAACTTTGCAAAAAAACGTATATGGGCCACTCTGAATTTTTTTGCAAAGTTTGGTGATGTTTGGTGCTGGGGCGAAAAAGTTATAGGGTGTCCCAAACCATCTTTTTTTCCCATAGACTGAATGGGGAAAAACTTTGCGCACGGCTACAGGCCAGACCGCTGCACGGATTTTCACAAAATGTGCAGCACGGGCAGGGCATTGGGCCCGAAAGAGTGCTTTTGTAAAGGTGGTGACCTTCCGTGCAATACTTTTCTTTAAAATGACCAAAAAATAGCTGTCAAAACATTATGTCTGCTTTGCGGTCACACTTCCCTGTTCGCTCCATGTAGAAGGTTTCAATTGGCTAATCCGTGGCATGCTGCATGCAAACAAGTTGCGCTTTCACCGATTGATTCCGCCACAGCGTGCAGAGCGCCTCATTCTTTCGATACGCCCTCCATGTTTATTTTGTTTTCTGTTGTACACGGACATTGCCGCAAACATACACTTATGGGACACTGTGTCGAAAGGTGAGTGCTATTAACATGTGGCAGTAGCAAGTCAACAGTGGTTTATTCTTGTTGCCACAGTCATACCGTAAAGTGGAACTTGGTAGTCTATTTGCAACAAGGTCTTATAGCGTCTATGTAACAGGATATAAACAGCAGTCCTGCGGTCAGACTGCTGTCCTACAGTTTCCAATCTGAGGCAGCCACCTGCACTGTTTTGTACACACAGCGCTTCTGCTCGTGTATGGGAGTAATGTTTCTCATGAATGCCTGATGATATGTTGTTGCAAAAAGAGCATGTATTTCCATTCTGAGTGAAGGTCACTAGGTTTCATTTTTGCAGTACACTCTCCGTATGGCCGCTGATGTCTCAAAACCCATAAGGGTCCGCTGTTTTTTGTCCGCGTACAACAGAAAACGAAATTAACATGGCTGGCATATCGAAAGAATGAGACGCTCTGCACGCTGTCCGGAACCAATCGGTGAAAGCCCAACTTGTTTGCATGCAGCACGCCACGGGTTAGCCAATAGAAACCTTCTACACAGAGTGTACAGGGAAGCAACAGAAAGAATGCAGGGAGTCACATTTTGAACCACATACCCTTTGATAATGTTATCCTTCAAAAGCCTTTGTACGACACATGAAATATCAGTTCCCGAAGAAGGTTTCCAGCAAACAACCTACTCTCTGCCTGTAGCGGACGCAATGGAGCCAGTACACATAATGTAAGTTTCTTTTTGATGCCTGTACCGCAAACTGTCATTACCGTGTTTATTTCCCACAAAATAAATTGTGCTCTTACTAATGAAATACAAGGTTTCTGTGCCGCTCCAATTTTTGTTCCCATTATGCAGATTGCACATTCTCGCCGTTTGAAAAATGGCTCCACATTTCCAATCATGTCATTTTTATGTACTTCAAATGTTATGTGTTACAACTTTAATTTTTGCAGAGGTTGCCTACTGCTACCTGTTGTATTTCCCCTTTGTTGCTTAGCTACTACCATACAACAATTTTAATATTACTATTGCCATAACACCCTTATGCAGATTGAATATTGGGACTAGGATGTCACTACATTTCCTTCCATTGAAATACGACATTTCTGTGCCATTGCAATTTTTTTACCCATTATGCAGATTGCACATTGTCGCCATTTGTATGGTCGTTCTACAATTCCCCATCTAACATCACCATTTATTAAAAATGTTATGTGTTGCACCTTTCCTTTTTGCAAAGGTTTCGTATGGATACATATTTTTTTTTTCCTTTCGTCCTCAGCTATTTCCTTCCCTATTGCGATTGTCACGGCTTCCAACATCCCAGTGATGTTTTTTTTAACCATCAAATGCAACTTTTCGTTACGAGTTGTCTGTCCATCATTATTGAATGGGATGACCGCATTGGACCTCTATGCCCGTACGCAGCTGTCGCAATAAGAAGTACCATACCATCCTTTCTGGTGTCGTAGATCACAGCGATTGACGTCGTCCTGCAAATGAATGTGTGAGGAAATGACTACTGTGCCGACAATGCACAGTTTCCGTCTGTGTAAACAACAATGTGCCCAGTAACATTAACATTTTCAATAACCCACCATCCTTTCTGATGCAGTACATCACAGCAAATTATTTCGTATTGCCAATGAATGTGAGAGGAGAACAACTACAGTGCCGACAACCCATTCCTTCTGTGTTCAAAAACAACGACACCATCACCATTACCAATTTCATTGTTCAGCACAGACACAAACTTTCCATTTCGATGCAAATGGGAATAAGAAACTAAATTTTGCAGAGTGTATTGTGAAATAAAACTATGATACTAATTCTTACATGTTAGTGTTTTTTTAGAAATTTGCTCTTCTACTTCAAAATGTGTCATGCTACCTTGTAGATCCCAGCATATTCATTACACATTTCCATACGGTGGCACAGTACATTATCGCAAACGGTATTGCATAACACTTGGTTTGGGTACGCAAGGGTCAGACCCACCTAATATGCTTTTGCGCCACCAGGCCAATTTCTGTCGCCCAGATGCCCCAATGACCAAGATTAGTTTAGGCTCCACACGCTATGTTGTCACATTTGCTATCTTTCTAAAAGAGGAAAAATGAGGTAAGGTGCACTACAAATGTTTGCTGTACAAAAATGTTTGTAAAAGAATACATGCTTACACCCTCCCACTGGACACATCTTCAAACCTTTCGACCTGTGACACTTACAACATTATGTATCTAAAGGTCAGTGGCAATAGTCTTCTTTCACTATTTCTGACGTAATGGCACTTGACTTCAAAAACATTGTTAGTATTGTGTCCAGACGTAACAAACCTACTGCTTTGCCTTATCTACGTACATTTTTGCAAACAATATGTACTGCCAGCTCTAATGGAAAGCAAAAAAGGGTTTCTATGCAACACCCGCCTTCCCTTTCCATGGTGGCCATCTTGGAAAAGGATTTGTTTTCTTCAAACGGGATTGTCAGTTATTCACTGACAATCACAATATAAAAATTGAAAAGTTGCTGTATATCAAAACGTTAACCTTGTCGTATGTTCTTAACGCACATTCCTTAGGGTCTAGCCTCAGCTCATGATGCACATTCATGGGGCAACAGCGGGCCACCAACATACATTTAATTTGCACACTGGAAGATAAACTGTTTCTTCATTACTTCAGTTTCCCTGTATGTGCCTCTGATTTATATGCATTAGGTCTTCAAATGTATTGTTTGTACTAGCACAAGTGTGTAGTAAGTCTTGCTTTGTTAACTAGTTATTACATGTTTAACATTACACAAACACCCCTGACATCTTGCTACCAACATAATAGAAAGAACCCCTTGTAGGTAGGGACTTATCATCAACATTCTTTTTGCATGTGATGTCATCAGTGATGTCATCAATGATATTTGTGATGTCATCTTTCATGTCCTGGGTGTTAGTGTTAGAAATGCACATAGATGGTGTGAGTTATGGTTGCTTAGCTTACCATAACTGGTGAATTTCAGGGTTTTTTCGCTTTTACTTGTAACCATAACGTCCTTTTAATGTTTTTTTACTGAATTGCATAGGTTTTTATTATTGCAACTTAACCATAACGTCCCTTTAACAAAGTTTTTTTTGTAGTGTATATATATAAACGAGTAAGTAAAGAATGGATGTTGGTACTACGTGTTACAGCAGACCTGGACCAGAGAAGGAAGGACTTTTCCAGTGTGTCGCAGTTGAAAAAACAATTGAATTACAAAAGTGAATCTCAGAAAGGCGAGGCTGGATCAGCCCTGAGGAGCCAAGGTCTTATCGGACTGGGATGAGCAGACAGTTACAATCGTGTGAAAGAATGAAACACCTGTTCAGAAGGCATGGACGAAAACAAGGAAGACGTCAGAGGTTTATTAAATAATAGTATTTTAAATGCACCAGAGCTCAAATTTGTGGTCTTCAGTCACATGGAAGGATGGAACTGGACAAACATGATGAACCACACCAACGCAGAGGGGCAGAGCGTGCCTCTACTCCCCTGAATTCTCCAGAGAAAAGAACATGTCCAAGGCCAAGTTCAAAGCCTTAATTGATGTGCAGACCACTGAGGTGATGATAAATGATATGGTAATTGGTGGGAAGCTAGGGTTATGACCAGCTCTCCAGCCTGCTTGCTGCTGACATAGGTGGAAAAGTACTGACAGATTTAAGAGTGCCAACCAATTATAGGTGGCCACATAATTACGAGCCATATAGTTTGTATAACCAATGGGACATTGTGTATTTAGTGATGTTCATAGTGATTTGTTTGAAGGGTGGGCTTAGTAGTCCCACCTGATGTTGAAGAACCTATCACTTTTTAGACTAGTATGGAACGTATAGTAAGATGTTCTCCTTAAGCCTAACACATTTGCCACTAGGTTTTTGTAGTTTGCCACGTAGTATGATGTTAGTAAATATGTAGGTTGACGTCATCAATGCGAGTTTTTGTTATATAAAGAATGTTTTTATGAAATGCATTGAGAGACCATGCTATGAGACATCCGTTGATGTCCTTTGTACTCCCTGTTTTAGATAATTGATATTAAAACAGTCAACTTTGCCAGCTCCCTTAGTCGTTTTGATTATTGATGTTTGAGTATCTTCTGCATTCCCATTCATCTCAAAGTATTGCTACCTCGTCTTAAATGGCTGGGTTGGCTGTCCTGGTTCACATTCCTTTTCTCTTCCTCTTTCTCCCTCTCACTTGCTAACCTCCTTCCCTTATCTCCTGCTTCCCCCCCTCGTTCTCTTCCCCAATCTGCTCAGTCAGCTGGCTGGTGACCTGATGCACCCCCAGAGCCTCACAGGTATTAGGCTCCCCCGCCAGTCCTGCACTTGCCCCTGGACATCCGCACTCTGCCTTGCATACTGCACTTGGAATACGTTCCTTGCGAGTGGCACCCACTCTGCACTTAACCCTGACCACTACTGGTCAGGGCGCACTTGTCACCCTCCTCCTCCCCTGCACTTCCGTCTGCGCATTTGCATGCCCTTGAATGTACTAGTTTTAGCATGTTTGTCTGTCCTATCTTCCTCTATCTCCCCTCCACAGGTGGCTATGCCTGCATGCTTTGGCGCATTGATGACCAATCTTTATTGTCTTTTATGTTCCTCTCCTGCTCTCCCTCTTTTTTCCCCCACTCTTTGTCACAAACCTATACTAGTAGAAATGCACCGGCCGAGTATGCTAGTTATTGTTGTTAGATCATTTGGAATCTTCAAGCCCTAAGAATGACAATGATATGCCCTTGTTCCGTTCCCGCCTTGAAGCGCTTTGATGCACTTCACTTGTGTATATGTGCTTTACAAATAAACAATTACAATGACAAACAACAGTTTCTAGAAGCAAGTTTGTTTCTTGCATTTCACACCTGCCCTGAGCTGCCAGAGACCTTTCCTAGCTTGCACGCTAGAGGGGTACCTGACACACTTGGCCTTCCAGAGGGCCTTCAAGACATGGCTATTCCACCTACCACCCTAACAAACCCTTCACTCTTGAGCCAGTCCAGCACTTCAGGTAGGCCGAGGCAGCAAAAGAACTTCCATGAAATCACTGAATGACAGCAGAACACAGGAGAGTCCATGCCACATCTACAAAAACAAAAAGCCAGCCAGAGAACACAGGTACTGTGAAAACAAAAAAAAGATATCAAGGCTGAGTACCCCAAAAGGAAATACACCGAACACGGGTTACAAAGGACCAAAGATCTTTATTTTATACTGAACAGTTTCAAAGGACAAAGCACCAGATAGCTATCGGCCCTCAGTACAACACAGCGAACTTCAGCATGGTTCGGTGTGCTCAGTGAGTGGGACTGTACATTAGAATAGTCACACTCTTTATACCCTCAAAAACACGATGTTCAACCCATTTTCCAGTTAATATTTGTTAATACATTATGGATCTAGGGTTCGTGCCGAGTTCACGCATCTGTGCACTTAGGGTTTACCTTTAATGTATTCACTTAACAAGCTTCAAATGGTGAAAGTGTATCTTAGGATTTCATGTTAAGCCTTCTTAAACAGTATTATACAATATAGTCAAACAAGTGTTCACATTTCAGTATTTGAATACATTGTGTTTAACATGTGCTTGCGGTTTAGCTTTGTTAGCGCAAGTAATCCTCTACACACAGGTCAGCAAAGGAAAAGGTCACAGTTCATGACCCCAACATGTAGCCTGCAGGCAAGTTATACATTAGTTTATACACAGAGTTCAAGACGGACATGTTGCATTCGGAATGACATTGTCCACCATCTTAGAACACAGGGTGACTTTAAGAGCGAGAACCTAAAATGGCGGATATTTTTAAAATGGTGGTTTACCCTGATCTAAGGTCAAGACCTTGCAACGCGGATTTCCTCACAAGTGGCTTATAAGCAGCTTGGCGTAGGCCAATATACATATATTCATACAGTATAGGAGGCACGATATAATTTCCTGTTCAACAAACCTTCCTTTTGGCCTATGCCAAGTGCTAACTACTACTACTGGTCACTCTGCGAACAACTTCGCGTCTCAACATCCATACACCCTGAATCACTGTCAGAAATATCTATTGCCATTAGATCGTCTATCAAGATCTCTTCCAGCACATACTGTTTGGAATTCTTATCTGGGGTGTATACCTTGTGTCCTATTGTACCTATCGCTTGTGCGCAACATCCCCCTAGCATCGAACATATACTAGGTAAACACTGTATACAACAGCAAAGAAACAACAGAATTCCCAAAATGATCAGTAAGACCGACAGCACCTTCCAACCCCAAGATCGCAAGAAGTCCCAGAACCAAGCGCTAAGATCCCAGTTTCTTTCGGGAACATGCACTTCTGAATTTAGGACGTGCAGATTCTGTATTGCCTTGAAGATAGTTGGGGAAGAATCTGGCGCGAAAACACAGCAAGCGGACCCCACCAATTTACACACTCCACCGCGTTCAGCCAGAATGACATCTAATGCCATCCGGTTCTGAAGTGCGACTAATCTTATTGCTTTCTGTTCTAATGTCATATTGTAGAGTATGTCCGTGGTCCGGTTGATGGCTCTCCCCAGTACTCTCGCTAGTCTCCTGATGTCTTCAGAGTTTGCCATTTGTCTGGCACAAGGGATTAGGCTACGTCCCCCAACACCTGTGCTGGAGTCAAATTTGCAACATTGGCACAACCTTTAAAATTTCCCATTGACTGAGTACCATTCCTCTGCATGCAGAAAGAAACTGAATCAGGGCTATGGTTAACAGTGTACGAAGGAGGCATGGCATCCTTATTGTCTATCAGAACCTTCTTGAAGGAAATCTAAGTTTGCAAAGGACGAGACAGTCTATGAGAAGGCCTAATAGAAGCAACGTTTGGCTTACTTCTATTTGCGAAATACGAGGATCCCAGCGGAGTCAGAACACGTTTCTCAAAACTATTCAAATTAGTGCCATCAAAGTTCCCTGAGATGCTATCGTTCCATCGGCCAAAGAACAGTGCTCTAAGAGAAGCATAACAAGCAGTTGTCAAAGGTAAAGGATGAATATACCAACCTAGCCCCTTATCCCCATGTTGCGGTAAATGCGAGCAGACCCAACAGTTGGACCTATTAAAAATGGCATGTGTAGCATTCATGATAAGTTACAAGGTATTGTTGTAATATCTTTGTCTATGCTGAGAGTCCCTAGGAGACAGAGTATGCAAATGCACAGATGGAGTAGGGACAGTGGGTATATTTTCAGTCGGTAACAATGTTTCGAATGGATACACTTCTTCTAGGTGCCAAAAACTTAGCACAGTTACTATTATATAACCAATTGAGATTATAAAAAGACAGCAGTATGTTTTCGCGGATCAAGTAATTAGTCCATTCTCACTGTTGGTCACTCGATCATTTATCAGTCCTGTACGAGTGGTAGCGGTTGCAGGCATTGCAGTCTTCAAATGAAAAACCCCAATGTTATTGGCTGGCGAACCCCCCCACGGGCCTTGCGACTTCTTAGTCCTTCCACAACCCTAGTCAACAGAATCCCCTTTTTCAAACAATTTATTTGTGCAAAAAGCAAGCCCTTGATGATTCTTTTCCTTCTCCAAATGCACATCCGAAACTGTGCCGTAAGTCTATTTTCTTGGACGCAAATTGTACCTTGTTGTCCCCGGTATTGATTGATCCGAGAACAATGTGTCGTCACTTCCCGTCAGAAGCGGCGTATCAAGGGCAAGTGAAGATGCAAGATCCGGAACGACAGTATCCAGAAGCGAAACTCTTGGAGACAAGATGGCTGGTTCCCCAGGCCTCATGGGCTCAGAGAGAATCTCTGATGCACTCTCAACGCTATTTACTGCTTCGGGATCATTGGTTGCAGCGCTAGCGAGGGGTTCTGTTTCTTCTGTATCGTATGGCACTGGGTGAGGAAGTTTCTTGACATGCGTCGCGTGGATCCAATGTTTCCTGCCTGCGACATGCACCACAGTCTGTGTGACCAGCAGGACCTGGAACGGGCCCCGCCACCCAGGTACAAGGCAAGAAGAACGCTCAAAGGCCTTTGTTAATACCAAATCTCCAGGCCGGATGCTATGACCTGGGCCCTCGTATCGTACAGGTAAAGCCTCTCGGACCTGGTGATGAATCATATACAGTTTTTTAGTCAACTGGCTACAGTAATCTGAAAGAAGTACATTTTCAACATCCCTTAAAGATCGACATTTAGGAAGGTTCCAGATATCGGCAGGTCTCATTACCACCTCAAATGGAGAGAGCCCAGTCTTAGTTTGAGGGGTTGTACGCATGGCTAGTAACACGATCGGTAAGGCGTCCGGCCATTTTAGTTTGGTGCCGGCACACGTCTTTGTGGGCTTGTTCTTGATGATGCGGTTGTGTCTTTCTACTAGTCCGGCACTCGGAGCATGTCTGGCCGAATGGACCCGTTTATCGATTTGTAATGCCGCACATATCTGCAGAATTACAGCAGCGATAAAATGTGGACCATTGTCCGACCAGATGACTCTTGGTAGCCCAAACCAAGGAATATATTCTTTTAACATAATTTTTGCAGTAGTCATGGCTGTAGCGTCTTTGACAGGGAGAGCCTCGACCCATTTGCTGAAAGCACAGATGACAACTAACACATATTTCAAATTATTACACCATTCCATTTCAATAAAATCAAAGTGGATGACCTCAAAGGGGACAGAAGGTGGGCCAAAACTTCCCCTCAGAGTTGATGTTCCTTTTCCCAAATTGTGTTGTAAACAGATCATGCAATCTTGAACATAGCGCTGAGCAATTTTTGAAATTTTGTCATTCACCCAAACTTTTTCTAACATTTTCGTAGCCTTCTCGGCACATATATGTGTAGGGCCATGGGCCATGACGACCATCATCATCACGTATGCATCAGGAAGTAGCCATTTCCCTTCAGCTATGTCCACCCAACACCAATCATCATCGAGTTTCCCAAGCCCTCAGCCCACCTCTTGGATTCTTCCAACGTGGCATCGGCCTGGATATCCCTTAGGGACCCAACACCCTCGTCCATTGCATAGGCATTTACAGTCTCCCTTGAAACATACATCTCGGTAAAGAGATTGGTGGTAGTCTGTTTAGCTATCTGATCAACGAAAGCATTCCCTTTTCCTACATCATCTATAATCTTTCGATGTGCTGCACATTTCACGACAGCTAACTGAGTAGGGAGCGCAAGCGCTGAGAGCAGTTGTACTATTAGGGAGCCATGCTGGATCTTTGTCCCATGTGAAGTTAAGAACCCTCTCTCTGACCAAAGTCTCCCAAAGTTGTGAACCACCCCAAAGGCATACTGACTATCAGTATATATGTTTACTGTAAGCCCTTTGGAAAGTTCACAAGCTCGGGTCAATGCTATAATCTCTGCGGCCTGTGCAGAGTTATGCGTGATTCTCTTGGTTTCCACGACCGTGCTCAATGTAGTGATTGCATAAGCAGCTGTGGATGTACCATCCAGGAGTTTGAAGCAGGAGCCATCGCCAAACAGCTCCCCTTGTGGATTGTTCAAAGGAGTGTCTTTTAGATCAATTCTACCCTTTGTCTCTTGCTTGGTAGTATACAGACAGTCATGTGATTCTTCGTCACTGCAAGCAGTACCTTGTGGGAATGGTAAGAGTTCAGCCGGATTAAGAACACAACACCTCTTAATTTGTATGTGGGGAGCGAACAAGATCAATTCATATCTCGTCAACTGTGCGGAAGTGAGGTTTTGCGTTTGAGTTCTGTTCAGTAGAACATCTACAGAGTGAGGCACCATCAGGGTTAGATCATGGCCTAGGACCATTCCCTCATTCTGTTTTACAAACGCAGCAGCAGCATCGACAGCTCGCAAACATCTTGGCAAAGCGCATGCTACAGGATCAAGGGCGGAAGTAACTGCATGGCCTATTCTTCCCTCCATGTTCCTGCGATAATACAGCCAAAGCACATCCATCACATTCATGCACAAACAACACAAAGGCCTTTTCATAGTTCGGTGTGCCCAAAACCGGTGCCGAGCACAATGCAGTCTTGAGCAGATCAAATGATTGCTGGTGTTCCTTGTTCCACAGCAATGGTGAAGAAATGCCCTTCTTCGTCAAAGCCAACATCGGTTTAATCACTAATGAGAAGTTTGGGATCCACAACCTACAGTAAGAAGCCATACCTATCAAGGCTCTAACTTCCTTCTGCGTATTTGGGACAGACATGACAAAAATGTGTCTTATACATTCAGGTGTCAATCTTCTTCCCTCCTTTTGACAGGAGACAGCCCAAATAGGCGACCTCGTGACAACAATATTGAAACTTTTTAAGCGAAGCTTTGTGACCATGTTTAGCCAGATGAATAAGCAATAAAACAGTGCCCTCCTTACAAGGACTCTCAGAGTCTGCAGCTAAAAGCAAGTTATCAACATACTGAAGCAATGTACAAGAAGAGGGCAATTCAAGGGTATCAAGCTGTTCTTTCAAAGCCCTACTATAAATGCTAGGACTTTCCGCGTAACCTTGCGGTGCACAGGTAAAGGTGAACGAGCGTCACCCTAAGGTGAATGCGGACAAGTATCTACTGTCCTTGTGTATAGGAATACTAAAGAAAGCATTCTTCAGATCCACAACACTAAAGTAAGTAGCTGAAGCCAGAATCATAGTTAATATTGTCGTCACATCAGGCACCATTGGAAATTGTGGAGTGACAACCTTATTAATGGCACGCAAATCAATTATGAAACGAAATGGAATTGCATTATCGCCTTTTTTGTACATGGGCAAAATTCGACTATTGCACAAACTACCTGATATTTCCTCAATCACTGCTCGATGCACAAAATCGGAAACAATGGGCCTCATTACAACCTGCCAGACCGCGGTAAATCTGTGACGGCGGTAAAAAAGTTTTTGTGTGCGCAAGGTTGCGGAAAGACCGTCCGATTACATGTTGTCGGTCGCGCGCACCACACGGACGCGGAAACGTTGTTACCGCCATCACGGAAAAAGTCACGGAAATGGACATAGCGCTGCCACAAGTAGTGCAAAACCAGTGTCCGCCTCTGTCACCACGGACAAGGAACCGGAAATACCATGATCGCCAAAACAGGAAACAGAGAGGCGGCCATCATATAAAAGCACAATCCATTGCCATCCAGAGTCAGCACAAGAACAATCCATACTGTGAGAAGGCAAAAGGAACCACCAGCATGTCCGCCAGGATTCCAGCTCAGAGACAGCGTAAACAGCGCTTCAGTGAGACGGAGCTAACTGTCCTGGTGGAGCATATTGTGGAGAATGCAGAGATGCTGTTCAGCGCTGATCAATGGCGTGCCACACAGCAGCGGAGGAAGGAAGTGTGGGCGTGACATTGCGGAGCGTCAAGGACTGCCACAAGTGGTGGGACGACCTCAGGCTGAGGGTACGCAACCTGATATCCACACACCGCCAACGCAGCAGTGGTACAGGCGGAGGACCCCCTTCCCCACTGAGGCTGCAAGCATGGGAGGAGCGTTGCAGCAGTATCCTCCACCTTGAGAGCATCCATGGGATCAGGGAAGCTGAGGCAGGAGTGAGCCCACCTGCAGATGCTGGAAAGTGGTGAAACCTGAATGCCATATGAGAATATGTAGATGGCAGTACTGGGCCAAAGGACCCATTAACAACCCCCCCCCGGCAGTGCATGCCGGCCCATAGGACCCATGAACAATCCCCCCCATACCCGGCAGTGCATGACTGGCCCATAGGACCCATTAACAACCCCCCCCCACCGGCAGTGCATGACTGGCCCATAGGACCCATGAACAACCCCTCCCGGCAGTGCATGACTGGCCCATAGGACCCATTTACAACCCCTCCACCCCCCGGCAGTGCATGACTGGCCCATAGGACCCATGATCCGTATGGCAACCAACATCAGAAAAATGCATACCCCCAGTAATCAGATGCATATAACTAACACTATTCAATGTTCAACCTGTATGACGCATGTGATGCACCCATCAGCCACCACCACAACACTAATTGCATGTCCTTTGTGTCCCCACAGCCGTATCAAGTGACAGTGACACTGCACAAGAGGCCAGGCAATCTGCACTGGCAAGTGCCCAAGCCACCGCCACCACACAAGAGGATGCTGCCGGCAGTTCGGCATCTCTGCCCACATTACCAACTGCAAAGGTATGCCGCCCACCACCACCGACATCCCCACCGTCTCCACACTGCCTGAGGCAAGACAGGTGCCACGGGAACCCATCATGGCCACCCAACCCAACACAGAAGGCAGCAGCACTGCAGAGGGGGCGGCCTGTAGTGATAACAGTGCCCCGCAAGAGCACTCTGATACTGGCCACAGGGGAAACGCCCACATTTGAGGACATGGGTTCCTTCCATAAGCTGGAGTTCAGCCCCACCTCAATCAGGAGTCCCATGAGGTCACCCACCCCATCTATGGCCGAGCTGAATACCCGCATGCAGCGGATGGAGGAGCAGCAGGCTACCCTCACGCAGCTGGTGGAGAGGCAGCTTGAGGAATCTAGGCTGCAGAGGGAGAGCTATAGCACCTCAGTGCGTCACCTGTCAAGGTCTATTGGACGCTTTGCAAGCACAATAGTCACCCTTGCACACCATGTGCGGGAGGGTAACGACAACACCTCCAGGCTCATAGAGGCCATGTTGATTGGGCAACAGGCAAATCTGGCACGGATGCCATCAATACCAGATTCAGTGCCATCAAACACCACCACCCCATCCATCTCCACTACTGCCAGTCCAAGGAGGCACTCGAGTAGGCTAACGGGGCCCTCGGGCAAGGTTGCACAGGCACAGAAGTGGGCTCGGGTGTACAGCTTCCCTAACCAATGCACCTCCTTCCCTGTTGCGTTTACATCAATATATCACCATTTGAAATCAAGACATACATGTGTGGACATTGATCATTTCATTGGCAGTGCAACTAATCATTTATTGTGGTCACCATGTTCGTGCATTGCTGTGAATGTGCTGTGTCTCAAAAGTAAATGCGAATCAGGCCATGCCGTGCTCTCTGGCCATCAAGTGGACCCCCAGGAGGAGGTGGTGCCATCCCATCCCCATCTCCATCCCCATCCCCATCCCCATCCCCAACCCCCATCCCCATATTCCTCATCTGCGTCTGGTGGCATTGGGATGTTCCTGCGCAGGCATATATTGTGCAGCATGGCACATACAAGCGTGATTTTACCCGTCTTCACTGGGCTGTACAGCAGTGATCCGCCAGATCTGCTCAGACAGCGGAAACGTGCCTTCAGCAGTCTGAATGTCCTCTCGATCATTCCACGTGTGCGGACATGTGCCCTATTGTATGCCTCTTCATGCCTGTTCCTTGGTCTCCGTACAGGTGTCATCATCCATGGCGTGAGTGCATATCTGGCATCACCTACATGGGATGTAGATGGGGGAACATGTCAGTGTTTGTGGCATCATGTACTCATCTGGTGCTGTGCAATCTTGTATCATTTTTCATTCATGCATATGTGCCATGCAGTGTTTGGAGGTGTATATTGGGCATCAGAATGTATGTCGGAAACTGGATATGGGCCAACACATTAACGTGCATGTCTACTGTGCCCTGCGGGTGACATTTGATTGTGAGCATGTCACAGTGCAGTGCTGTCCACACTTGGCAGAGTGACTCCACTGTACTGAAGTAGTAAATGCACAACGACTCATTTACAGGCATCTCGTGCATTTTGAGGGCAGTGTTTCATTTGAGGATGGGTTTCTGCAGTGGCACAAGGTACATGGGACAGTGACGGGATGGGCTGTGGCAGGGTGTGCACGGGAACATTGTGGTGACCTGTCATGTCTTCCTTTGTGATGTTTGGTATCCGCTGTGTATTTGGCAGATGGAAGGGGTGTCAGAATAGAAACAATATTATGCCTCCTATTGTAACAATTGTATGTGTATTGGCCTACGCCAAGTTGTCTAAACATCATGTGCGAACAAACTCCACGGCAAGGTCTTGACCTTAGAGAAACCAATGTAAGCCGCCATCTTGGATTGAGCCGCCATTTTAGGTTCTCTTGTTATGTAGAAGTCACCCTGAACATCAAAATGGAGGCCAAATGACATTCTGAGTAAGATTCTGGCCGTGTGACCTCCGTACAACTGAATAATTAATATGCCTGCAGGCCACTTGTCGGGGTTGCGAACAGAGACCTTGTCCTACTGTTGACCTATATGTAAATGTATTACTTATATCAGCAAAACTAATCGAAATGCATATATTAAAGGATTGACCTGGCAAGGAGCCCTAAGACCAGAATTAAATATTTGCAGAATGGTTAACCCGCAAGAGGGTTGGCCAAGGGCTGGAAAAATTGTATAAAAGGCCCGGGTATTCCAATATGCGGTCTCTCTCACTAACACATCGGACCTTCGTTGAAGTTATGTTATACTGAGAGCCGAATAGCTATCCGTTTGTCAATTGACTTGGTAACTGTTGTAGCTTGAAATAAAGCACTTGTATGTTTCTTTGTAACCTGTGTTGGTGTGTTTCTTTTTTGGGCTTCCCGGACTCATATTATTTTTCTGTTTTCACAGGGGGGGTGATGCATGTGCGGTCACAGCGGCACACTCACAATGTTCATTGGCCTGGACACACACACACCACTTCAACAGGGTTGGTGCATTGTCAGCTCTACTCACCCGATAGCCATGTGCTTTGTCCGGCATAGCGTTCCATGTACCGTGGCAACGTGGAATTCCGCAGTACCATTGAGTCATGGGTTGAGCCTGGGAAACGTGCGCATCAGTGTGTGATCAGTTGCATGGCATCACATACCATCTGTACATTCAACGAGTGATACTGTTTCCTATTGCGGAACACCAGCTCAATTGCACGTGGTACTGTCAGCTCAACGTGGGTGCAGTCAACTGTACCTATGCAATTTGGCATGCCTGCTATGGCATGGAAGGCCAACTTGGTGGCAATGACCTCGGGGAGGGTGCGGGGTAGGGCTATGTGTTCCGACACATGGCGCAGCAGGGCATCCAGTACCTGTACCAGGATTTTTGAAAAACAGGGTTGTGATATGCCGTGCAGCTCACCAACTGTGTGTTGATAGGTGCCAGTGCCAAGGAAATGCAGTACTGCCACAACCTTCAGGAAGGGGGGGATGGCAGTGGGGGTGTCAATTGGGCTGCTGATGTCGTCCTCAATCATGGCGGTGATGTGCAGTATTGTTGCACGGTCCAGCCGGTATAGTGTGTGGATCTGTCCTGGGGTGAGGTTCCAGGGTGAGGCCCTGATGTGTGGTATTGCTGGCTGCCTACAGGGTAGGGCCGGCTGGACAATGGGGTTTGCCATAGGTGCAGGGTTGGCTGGTTGCCACCTGCGCCTCCTCCGCCTCCTCCTCCTCTGAGCCATTACTGCCATCATGTGCAGTGCTGCCTGTTGGTTGAGTAGGCCCAGTCCCAGTGCTAATAGAGCTGCTGTCTGCATGGTTCTGTGTTGTGTTGGGCTGGGTGTGGCCCTTTTGTAGGCTCCCAGTGGACTGCTAGGTCCAGCTGGGCTGATTTGGTGCACCTGTGCCCTGATTCAGTTCAGCAGGCAGTGTTTAACGTCATGTTCGTATTGGCGGCGGTACCGTGTCCGCGCTAGTTGTGATGCTCGCAGTGTTTCGTGTTGCCGGTAACGGAGGGGTTTCCGTGTAGACGGACTTAACGGAACACTTATTTCTGCGGTGGTGGCTGGGGGTGGTGCTATTTCCGGGGCCGCGGGTCATGATTGGGCGGACGTGGAAATGGTGCCGGTATGGTTTTACCGGCAGTGTTAATTCCGGACCGGAGTACTTGTAATGAGGCCCAATGCATTTCAAAGCATGCTCGCCCTCAACTGAAATCTTATATTGTGGAATACGTGGCAGCTTTATTCCATGTTTCAAGACTATCGTAACAGACTCAATTTGTAAAACGCCAACGTCATTGACATCAATTGCCCATAAATACTCTGGTACATCACTGAATTCTGGCAGCAAAGGTCTGGTTAAGAATTGAGAGACAGAAAGTTGCTGTGGTGAAATCGTCAAACGCACTCCCTCAGAAGAACAATGAATTACCGCATTTAATTCTTTCAACAGATTCAACCCCAGCAAATTCTCTCCACAATTCGACGTCAAAAGGAATGGACAATGGTCTTTAAAGGGACCCAAAGAAATAGGTACCGGCGAAGAAACTGGACAAACGACTGGTGTGCCAGAAAACCCTACAGAAACATTGGTTTACCCTGACAGTGGAATGTTTGGAACCCGAGAATGATCAATTGAACACTTCTGTGCCCTTGTATCTATCAAGAATAGATGTTTCCTATTTCCCACTAACATTTCAACATAGACCCCTTTCTGATTAACGGGAATAGGCGTAGGTTCCAAACCCTGCTTCGGGCAATACTACCAAAACAAAACATTTCGTCAAAAGGAAGCTCTTCAGAGAGATATGCAGCAGAAGGATGATAAAATATGTTTCTAGTATCCACACTTGGTACCTGATTATCCTGCGAAAAAAGGTCGCTGTGGATCCTGTGCAAACTGACCTCTACCAGGGCCCCCTGCACCTGGATGACCTCTGGATCGTCTACCCATATTTCCGAATGTATTATTTGACCTTTGTCGAAGGATCGGGCATTGTGCACGCCAATGACCCTCTTGCCGACAATAGGCACACTGGTTATTGTTCACAGGACCCAAGGGCACACTTCCTTGTGGAACATGCTGACCTCCAATCTGCAAACTACCCCTCTAGGGCCTCTAACAATTTGCTGTAAAAACACTTTAGTCTTTAAATCACGTTTTCTTTTCTCGACTCTATCCTTTTCATTATTAACACAATTATCATAGTACTGAGCCATGTGCAGTACTTCTGATTGAGACTTCGCTGCCAAGTGCTCTCAGAAGACATAATTTGTGACTGGATGTCAGGCCGCAATCCACGCACAAATTTGTCTACAAATAATCTTTTCCCAGACTCTGTGCCTAAGTCTTGTCCACTGAAATCCGAGAATACCTGTTCGAACCGATTAAAGAACTCTGTAGCACCCTCAGAGTTCCCTTGGGCACAGGCCGTAAGCTTGTCCCAGATAATCCTCTTTTCGGGAATTATGGTTTTCAATTTTGCAATGATTCTATCAGGCAAGGTTAGTATCACCTGAGGCGGTCTCTCACCAGCCGGCCTTTCTCCATCAAGTCTAATTATGTTAACCCATGTATCTCCCAACCCTGGTACGTCAGCTATAGTCCTAACCTGTTTCCACAAATCTACGGGCAGGAGTACAGGAAATAACAGATCAATATCACCCAAGGTGAATACTGAGGACTGCAAGACAGACTCTATCTCTTTATAGAATCCTGTCGGATTTTTCCTAATGTCAGGAATAGATTGTCTAATGGTATTCACTTCCTGTCTCGAGAACGGGATGTGAACAAACTGTGATGCATAATGTGCAGGAATGTTCACAGTAGCTGCATTCGTTGCGGGATTAGCCGCAATCTCAACCTTCGGGACAAATGTCGGAGGAACCTCTCTCATAGGCAACTGAGAAGTGGGCAACTCCGAACGCTTACTAAGCAGCAGAGCCAAATCGAGCGCTAAAGCAGCTGAAGAAGTGTCAAGTGAAAAGGCTCTCTTATAAATACTCAATAATTCTGTGGGACAACAAATCTTTCTCTTTGCACATTCATCTTGCAGGTAGTCTACCATTACCTGTATCACTTTCCTCTGCATTTCTAGTTTATACTGACTATACGTATCATATACTTCAACTGGAGTTATCGATATGTCTGAAATCCATCTAATCGCATCTTTCGTACAAATTCGTGTTTCATCGGATATCGATTTGTGACAAGGAAGGAACCGTTTCTGTACATACATACTATCCTCATCATCATCCTCATTCTGTAAACTTTCCAACTCCTTCCTATACTCAAATATCCTCTCAACATGCTCATGTACTTTCTCCACAGTGTCTCTTGAAAATGCTAAAGTGTTCAGATCTCTCAACCCTTGTGGGAGATCTGCATTATTTAATTTTCCCCACATTACACATAAGTGTATCCCTAATCCCTCAATAAAAAAATGTTTTCAGGAAAATTGTCCATGTTAGAAAGTGTGGCAAAAACATTAGCTTGATCATCTCTCTCCATACAATGCTTAGCCCATGCAATCAAATCACGTTTGTTCTCTGGCGGTACAGTATTGCGAGTGACAACCCTCGACCCTGCACCCTGATCGACTACAAGCGGTGGAGGACCACTTGGGAGAGGGGGAGCAGGCAAATTCAATGGAGGTACTATTACTGGTGCAATAGGAAGAGGTGGAAAAACAGGTGGAGGAACAACAACTGGAGGAAGAGGAACATTAGGAGGAGCAGGAACAACAGGAACAACAGCAGGAAGAGCAGGAATAACAGCAGGAAGAGGCAAAGCGGCAGGAAGAGAAACATACAGAGGTGGTGCAGAGGCACCAGGCCTTTGTTCATTTAACAATTTGTCAATAAATTTGTCGGAAACATGAAGGTCCTTAGAAGGATAGATTTTCTGAATGCCGAGTGAGAAAGCCCTATCCATATTCCTAGTCGATTCAGACTGTTTATCTTGGTCATATAACAATGCTTTTTCGGCATTTGTTTTATGACGGCGCGCATGTTTTTCTCTACTCTTGAGCTGCTGTAACGCTTCTTTTTTCCAATTCTGCAAAACATCAAATGCTGCAGGTCTAGCCTTTTTCTTTAACAAAATTGACTCTAAATATTCAATACGAGGGATTTCAAAACTGATTGGCCACTGAAGTTCGGAGGCATGTCTGGATCGTCTGTGCCAAATATCATTAAACACTATACTTCCAATGCCATGCTTACAGTACATAGTACAAGCCGGCAACTCCTCCTGTGGTGCCGGATGGCTAAATTCCAAAGATTGCCTATCACTGCGGAATAACGCCCTGAAGCAGGCAGACAATTTCCCAGGCATATCAACTTATTGGTGTTACCTGGTCAATAATTGTATTTGCAGATACAATGCACCAAAACAAATTATCAGGATACTTAAGAATCGGGTCACGATTCACCTCATTAATCCTAAAGAGGTCTGATTGGATTACAAAGATTCTTACCTAACTAATCTTACCTAGTGTTTGGTGATTTTGGCATCTGCCCGCCTCGGTAAGTGGACCCTCGTCAAGATGCCGTCTCAGACCACAAGCTCATCGTCCAGGTATCAGGTGGTGCAGCGCTGCTGAGGTGTCGCGTCTCATTCAGAAAGGGGCTTTGTCACACTGTCCGATCCCGGTCCGATAGCGTGTGTCAACCTTCGATGATCCGACATCAATCTTGAGGGTCCCTATTCGGGCGCCAACTGTGAAAACAAAAAGAAGATATCGAGGCTGAGTACCCCAAAAGGAAATACACCGAACACGGGTAACAAAGGAACATACAAAGATCTTTATTTTATACTGAACAGTTTCAAAGGACAAAGCTATCGGCCCTCAGTACAACACAGCGAACGCCAGCGTGGTTCAGTGTGCTCAGTGAGTGGGACTGTACATTAGAATAGTCGCACTCTTTATACCCTTGAAAACACGATGTTCAACCCATTTCACAGTTCATATTTGTTAATACATTACGCATCTAGGGTTTGTGCCGAGTTCACGCATCTGTGCACTTAGGGTTTACCTTTAATGTATTCACTTAACAAGCCTCAAATGGTGACATTGTATCTTAGGATTTCATGTTAAGCCTTCTTAAACAGTATTATACAATACAAGTGTTCACATTTCAGTATTTGAATAATTGTGTTTAACATGTTTAACATGTGCTTGCGGTTTAGCTTTGTTAGCGCAAGTAATCCTCTACACACAGGTCAGCGAAGGAGAAGGTCTCAGTTCATGACCCCAACATGTAGCCTGCAGGCAAGTTATACATTAGTTTATACACAGAGGTCAAGATGGCCATGTTGCATTCGGAATGACATTGTCCACCATCATAGAACACAGGGTGACTTTAAGAGCGAGAACCTAAAATGGCGGATGTTTTTAAAATGGCGGTTTACCCTGATCTAAGGTCAAGACCTTGCAACGCGGATTTCCTCGCAAGTGGCTTATAAGCAGCTTACCGTAGGCCAATATACATATATTCATACAGTATAGAAGGCACGATATAATTTTCTGTTCGACAGTACGTATCACACTCCATGCTTATGGAAGATAAGCGAAGGTAAGGCCTCCCACCCACACACATCTGCAGCTTTGCACCACTCCCAAAGACACATAACACTTCACCTCTGTCCTTAGAATATAGCTATCCCCCACAACAAAAATGTGGTCTAACTGGACACCTAATGAGTTTTACTATTCATGCATACTTCCTACTCTCTTGTCAACTTCAATACACCCATCCATTTGCCAACTCAATATGGGTAGCTAGTAGGGACTTGGACACCCTTAACCAACTTTGATTTGGCCAAAAAAGCACACGCACATTAAACTCCTCTGATCAGTTTCCCAAATCCTGGACTGCAGTCCCCGAAGGGCGTTCACCTACAGCACTTTGAGGCCATATCAATGAGATAAAGGCGTTAAACAAATCATAAAATACATTACAGATTACATTTCCTCTTAAACTATCAATATTACCATTGATTGACAACTGCCCAAGCCTTAGTCCTCTTCCACCTGGATGGTGGCAATGCCATTTGGAATTCCCTCTGCCAACTACCCAGGCTCCCCTCAGATGTGTCCTACATGCTGCAGCATAACTCATCAAAGGACTCTGCAAATTCGAACACATCAACCGACACTCAGAGAACTGCACTGGCTCCTGTTGCAAGTCCGTAATATTTTCAAATCCTGCAGCATCATCTGTCACCCTGAGGTCCCTTAGCGACCTCGTAGAGAACCTCACCATGTTTGTAGGCCTATGATTCACCAGGAGTAATGACATAGTAAAACTCTGGAACTTCCTCCCCATCAACACCTAAATCGCCCCATCGCTTCTACAGTTCAGGAAGGCGCACCATGACCCCCCTGTTCAAGGAATGGCTCCTCCCTGTAATTACTATTAATGCAACTTGGTCCGCCGCTATTAGTGCCGGATCATAAATTGCGGTAGCGGTGTGAGTCCCCATTTCTTATGAGTCCATAGGACTCAATGGGGCATTTTCAGTGTAATTACTGCAGTGGTAATTGTGCAGCGGTAATTGCACCAACAATAGGTGGAAAGTTGGCGCATTCCCCTCCAGCTCAGTGCAGGAGGTGGACACTTCCCGCTGACCCGGATTGGGAGGTGTCGGTAATGCAGCGGTAATAGCATTACCACCACATTTTTACCACAGTGCACACCCCCTGATGAGGGCCAATGTCAATTCCTGTCTATCTCTCTGTGGCGGCACAAAGTTGATGGACGTATTACTGTCCTTTTCTTTGCAGTATTGACACGATAATCCCTCTGTGGCGGTTCACGTGCTATTTCCCAGGGAACAGTCTAGAAGAGGTGAGGCGGCGGCTTTCAAAGCTGCAAAGTTGTAAAGCTCTCTGATGCTACCTGAAGCTAAGTCTGCGCTCAACGAATAGCCAAACAATGAAAGCTCTGGTGAGGCTCCTGCTGCTTTATCCTCTGACTCCCACACGGTTAGAGACTTGAGCGGGACTTTACACCTATTGAATAATACATCCTTAAATCAAACATAAGCACTTTGTATTGGAGCATTAGTGAAATATGATGACACATTATTTGAGAGGCCTAATTCATACTGTGCATTATCTAATGTTGCAGTTACCCACTCAATGCCGATGTACTTGTATTTCTGTTTCTCTCAGTAATGGTTTCTCTGAACAGAAGCTGTGTAATCCTATTGCATGCCTTTTCAATACACACTCTTGATCGTAGGTAATCTTCTTCAATAAGCTAGGTCCCTTCAACGCATCCACTTTTATTATTCGTGTTTGTTTATTTTAATAATAATAATTCAGCATTTATATAGCACTACGAACCCTCAGGTATCTGAGCGCTGCTTATTATTACCCACTGTGTGGGCTGCTCATTTATCGACCTCAGAAGGATGAAAGGCTGAGTTTGACCCTGCCAGGATTCGAACCTGGGTCAGCAGACTTTGCACAGATGTCAAAGCAAGCGCTCTACTCGCTGTGCCATCGGATCAGCTATTTTGCATTGTAACCTTATGTGTAGGTGCCATGTACAGTCTTGCTGCTCTTTGGTGGCCAGCCATTTCTATAGCTCTGGTGTTCTCTTGTGTAGCTCTAGGCATGGATGGTATTTGGGCTTCTAGGAGTTAATGATTGTCAATAAAATTCTCCCAGGCCTTCAGCATGCACGATGCAGCTCTTCACGACACTATACTCATGGTTGCTGTGCTCACTGGTGTACATTGGCCATGTTAAACACCTAGGGCCCGATTCATGGAATTTTTTTCACGGTTCAAAGTGACTTTGCACTGCTGGAAAAGGACTTTGCACTACCGACACAAACCCTGACTCATGGAACTGTGCAAAGTGTATTATTGCAGTGCAAAGTCAGTACAGAGTCAGTACAAAGTCATTTGTCCAGTACAACATGACTTTGCACTGTCTTGGTGTAGATGGTATTTCCAATCTCTTGTCAGAGTTTCCGGTATAATGATATTTTTTTCCAGTTTACCAGATTACTCAGAAATTGCAGGCCTAGCTCCTATTTTATGGTGGCTAGCGGCACACACTTTGATAAACATATCAATAATGCTCACCAAATTCTTGCTTCTATCATGTTCAGATCAAACTGCATACTAGGAGGTAAAGGCTCTAAGCCATAAAAAAGCTTCGGAATCACCTTTAATTTATAAAAACTCAATAGAGGAGACAGTGAGTACTTACAATATTTCGCCAAAACGTTCCTCATTTGTGATATAAGATTACCAGTCTCCTCCAATATATAATATAGGTACGCGCATTTCCTAGGATTCTCAAAAACTGGGAAGCCAAGGTATCGCATTGAGGAGTGATTTGCAAGTTTTGCTTTATTTATCTACCAACTGTAAGGAGTAGATTTTTTGTGATAACTCAGCCGCATGATCACCATTTTCCCTGTATTTATCACAAGACCATTCGAGGTCATATAGTTGGAGAAAGCCGTTAACAAATGCTGGAGACCTAATGGTGTACAACCAATCAAAAGGAAGTTGTCTGCATAGGCACACCAGCATAACTTCATGCCCTCAATATTTGGAGAAATAAATGCAGCTTTTGCCAAAGGTGTGCCAACACCTGCGACATAAAGATTAAATAATGTTGGAGCAAATGCACATACTTGGTGCAGTCCTTTTTGAGTTTCTATCCGGCAGGTCAAAAGTCCATCTCTATTCAAACAAACTTGTATTTGGGAGCTTTTGTGTAGATGGACTAAAATGGATAAAATTCCACTCGGTATGCCCCATGATGATAATTTTCACCAACGCTAGGAACGCTCAACAAGGTCAAATGGCAGGGATAAATCCATTGCTGCAATGTATATTGGGTTAGTATTTTTAACCCATGACTTCTCTTGCAATAAGGATATGATCGAACCTCCCACATCTGTACCTATGTCTTTACAAAAACCAAGTTGGCACCCAGATAGTATGGAATTCGCTTATGCCCATTAATTAACTTTTGATAGCACAAGCCCAGCAAAGATTTTAGAACCTGCATCTAATAATGCAATCAGGCGATTATTAACGGGGGAGGACCGATCTCCCTTTTTATAAATGGGTACAATATGTGAAAAGTGCCATGTGTGTGGAATAGGTCTTGTGGTTATAATATCCGAGAACAGTATAGCTAATGTTTTGGCCCATGTTTCGGGATTCGCCTTTAATGTAGCATTTGCCAACTGATTTGGGCCGGCTGCTCTCGATGGACTCGATACTTGGATTAATCTCACAATATCGTTTACAGAAAAATCAAGATTACAGGAGTGATTCATAACCCAATCACTCACCACGTATCCCTCCTTTCTTGGGACATATAAGGTTGTGAAATGTCCTTTCCATATTTCCTCTGATTGATCCAAATTCTCTGGCCCACAGCTGGCCTTGCAGGGATTTCCTAGTACTCCCTCAGGGGCCACCAGTTATGCGACTGCTTCCCTCTTCTACTGAGGGGGTCAAGATGCCCAAATCCCATTTTTCCTTGGACAAAGAAAGAAACATGATGGGGATGTTAGCATTTAAATCTCCCACAACCACTAACTGTAGACCATGATATTTCAGCATTTTATGGGGGATCAATATGTTGATTTCCTTAATGCTGTCATGGAGATTACGATTGGAAGACCAATATACATGAATTACTAACATAAACAATTGACCTTGCGCTGCATCTACCTTTCTTATTATTGCCAAAACACTGGGGGGAAGGAAGAAGGTATCTATTATTGACAATCCTAAACCATTTTTAACGGCAGCTAAGAGGCCTCCAAAGGGTGGACCCAATAAACCCTTATTCGCCAGCAATTGGCAGACTTCATAACCATCTAGGTGGAAAGGCTTAGTCATCAAGTTGCTTGTATGCAAATAATAGAACCATTGTTTAATCTTGTGCATAGAGAGTAGGAAGAAGAGAGATGAACATGACCATGTGAATTCCAGGACAGCAGCCTGATATCACAGGATTGGTTAAAGGATTTTAGTTGGGAGATAGAGTCTCGCAGTGTTAGTGCTATCTGGCGACAGCTACTTGTGTCATACCCTTCTTTTGGACCTGCGGGTGAAGTTGTTCTATGACCCAGGCCTTCCTGTGTGCCACCCTGGGGATTTCTTTTGGATCTGCCTCCTGATTAAAGTGTAGCGCACCTGAACTAAAAATGAGGACGTCATACCCCAATCTATTAAATTGTGTTGTTTTTGATAGGATCGCATAAAATACCGCTTAGGAGTTAATGACCAACCTTACGTGGTCAGATCGCTTTGGGTGGATATAGTCCACCAGTTTCAAATCCGCAGACGACAACAATATCAGTACAGGAATCTCATTGAAGAGGGCAAGAATTCTAGGCCTGTTCAAAGAGAGAGGGACACCATATTGATACTGGGATGATCAGGGAAACAGGAATCTCTCCAATGTACATTTCTCAGATCACTTTGCGATACTAAGTTAGCGATATTCTGTGTCCTGTCATTCTTAATTGGAGGATCTTCCCTGTCATCATGACTATCACTCAATAAATCAACCTTTTCCAAGTTGTTCCCACTGATTGGGCAAAATTCTGAAACATTTTTACCTGCCCCTCTCAGTTCAGGCTTTTTTCTCATTAGATCTAGAAGCTTATCCGAGACTTCTTCATTTGGGCTCTTGTCCTTACCGACGCCCATCATATGATATGGGGCAGTTCTGCTATTACCTGCCTCCAGCATCTCACATATTGTCAATCTAATAAGTGCTTCAATCTGCGACTTGTTTTGGGACATTCTTGCATTGCTCGCTGCACCTTGTTTCAGCTAGGACATTTTGGGTGGAGATACTAAAATGGGGATAGGCTCCAAACTCATAGCCAGGGAGGCTGTTACTGTGGAGGTTACGGATCTCACTGGTACCGGTACCGCCCCTTATATTGTATTGCAGTTTTCACAATGGTTAGAATCCACAGTAGGGCTAATTACAATCTTGTTTGAGTCGTATTTCCCTTTATCATCCCCTTGGTTGACTAAAGTGGAGTTGGGCCCCTTCTTTTGAAATATATGATACACCCCCTTCCGGGCATGAATAGAATTCTTCTTTACTGGTAGTACTCCAGAGTTCCCAGGAGTTAGCATAATATTTTTCTTAAAATCTTTATGTCTCATTTCTTCCGCAAGAGTGTTAGTCACCTCTCTACCACCCCCTCTGTCTATCATATCACTTTCTGTCTCAATATCCAAACCATACCCCAATTCACTAGACATTTCGGCATCCTCTATAGTCAGGTTGCGCCAGTGATTCCGGGGAAGATTTTTCTGCGACCCATGTGATTTTTGAATGCAGAACTTTTTTTGTTCCTTTTTTATTTTTTTTCCTGTACAGCGGGTACATTCGATGTAGTCTGCACTTTCCCTTGCTTACCCTGAGGATCCCCCCCAGACTGAGACAGATCAGAGGGGGGGAGGGCAATTCCGGCATAGTCTCTACTTCCACCCCCTCCCTTGAGCCCATGGGGAGATCTTCCTGAGGTGTCTTAGTGGGTGACAGACGGTAGCCCTCCAATAAGGGCACTTCATCTGTTAGCTTACCCAAATGATTTAAAATGACCTTCAGGCAAACAGTGTGTTCCTTAAGTTCAAGTCTAATCCCCATAAAGTCATTATTTGACCCGACATTCATTACTTGCTCCTGAGCCGACGGGAATGGGGTGTCCCCCTGTTCCGCCGAGCTCATAGGATATTGTGATAATTCCAGTAGGTGAGCATCTTCGGGGCAAAATACCAAAGGAGTATCTAATAGGGATAGGTCCTCCCCATTGTGACCCATCCCAGGAGAGTCGCCCCTAGATGGTGTATACCCCAAGTGGGAACCTTCCTCCCCAATCCAGGGCACCCCCGACTCAATCAGAATAGGTGAACTCCCCCCTCCACCCAGGCCCAGCATTGATGAATCGCTTGGACTCGGTGGGGAGGGCGGCAAAGGCAGCCATCCTTAGCGTATTCTTTACTGGTGTAAAGGCCAGGGGCGCGGATAACACTTATGACTAAGCACTGCACATGAATTGCAAAAACAGAATAAACCTTAATGAAACGAAACGATCTCAACATGCAATCATTATACGTTTGAGGAACCCTGAATATTTTGAGCGTAAAACAGAATGAAGAAGAAACAGTTTAGGCAGAGTGAAGAAAGAAGCAAAGAGTGTTCAAAGGACTGGGAGCGAGAGGATAAAAGATGCAAA